>NC_139045.1:55187950-55541267 GCF_965140915.1 Aythya marila | reverse complement strand
GGTTTGGTTTCTTTGGAGAAAAGTGATGATGTATATATCATTAGCAAAGTACACTTAAAAGGTAATACAAATAATGGAGTAAATCTGTGTTCTTATCACAATAATGCCACAGTTTATTGCAGAATAGCAAAAATGGAAAATGACTAGGAAAAAAAAAAGGGGGGGTTAGCTATCAAATCTCCTCTATCTTACCTGATTTGTAAACTATGGAGATAGTATGTCTTCTGTCTCACAAAGTAGAAAGTAGCAAAGCATAGAAATGAAATTCTTCTCAAAACTTTTGCAAGAAATCCACATTCTGAGAAAATCATTAGCATACTGAAAAAAATAAAGCCAATTAATAGAATAAATGTTTTCCTCATTATGTCCCCAAACAGTGAGAAAATGCTACATTGAGCCTTGGGGAACAAAATTTATTATGAGTACAAAAAATGTTACAGTTCTGATGCAGTTTTAAAATGACAGTGTAATATGTTATGGATCATTTGCTTTTTTGTATGAAAGCACTATTCAGCGCCCAAAAAGGCATATGCTGCTAACGGCATGTGTTGCAGTCCTTTTCTTACGACAGCTGGCAACTAACAAATGCCAGTCAAAACACAAAATGTCAAGCAGAAATTTTTCCTAATAAAAGTATTAGTTTGGATAATGGCACATAAATAAACTTTACTAAAATGTTTCCATTATTCTTGGTTGCAGAGCACAATGTGTTAATGTGTTAATCCTTTAATAGTACTTAATATTATTTAACTGAAAACCCGGCTTATATTTTTTCCCTGATATTAATTCCTATTCTTTGTATTGATATAATGTTAAAATGGATACACCTAAACCTTTCATAGACAGAGTATTTAAGTTAACTGAAGAACATAATTTCTTTCAAAATTAAGAAAAAACAAACAAACAAACAAACAAAATCCTCTTATTTAACTAAAGGCTATGAATTTCAATATATGCTGTTTTCTTTGAATGCAGTGAATTATGGAATATTTAGTTTAAAAGCATTTTGTACTACAGGAGTCACCTCTTTTCCATCAACACTGATAAATTACTCATTCTAGTTTCATTCCTACAGGAAGCTTGTTGGAGTATAATTCCTTTTTTTTTTTTTTTTTTTTTTTTTTTCTCCCCCTATAGATATTCACATTTTTTTCCTGACCACCAGGATTTCAGTATTCTTTTCTCTGCTGCATTACATAGTTCTCATTATTTTTTCTTTATTAAGATTATTAATGAATTTTTAATCTAATAATATATTAGAACTAGAAGGAAACAGTAATAGGTTTGATTAAAACAAACAAACAAAAAACCCACCACCAAACATTAACCTTTTAGAACAAAGCTTCTTATCAAATCACTTAATTAAAATTTCAGGTGATTTACAAAAGGGATGGAGAGAAAGTCTGAATATTAGAGTAAATTATATTGAATACTGATAACTTTAAATTTAAATATTGTTTATGTTCATATAATCTTCACAAATTGCTTCCTGACTCATTTTTTTTAAAACTACAGTTTTCAGTACTGACAATGGCTCAGAACTGAGCAACAGATTCTGTGATGTTTTTGATGTACTTAGAATTAAAACTGATTAGCATGTTTTGACAGTCTGTGGGAAATTTCTACATCAATCAAAGATATCAGAACTAAACTATGCAAAAGTGCACGTATAAACCTAAATGAATGGTTGGGCTTCAAAAGTCATCAGCAGAAATCTTTTCTAGACTGCATAGAAGATGCATACATAATGAATAGCTAATGCAAATAAGACTAAAGCCATACTAAAATTTTAGCCCAATGTCGACATGTTAGAGTGTGTCCAGAGAAGGGCCACAAATATGATCAGAGGGCTGAAGCACCACTGCTGTGAAGAAAGGCTGAGAGAGGTTGCTCAGCCTACAGAAAAGAAGGCTCCTGGGTGACCTTATTGCATCTTTTCAGTACTTAAAGGGGACTTATGAAAAAAATAGAGAGCAACTTTTTACTCAGTCAGATAATGACAAGACTAGAAGGAATGGTTTTAAACTAAAAGGCTGGTGATTTATATTAGTTATGAAGACAAAATTCTTCACTCAGAGGGTGGTGAGGCACTGGAACAGGTTGCCCAAAGAAGTTGTGGATGCCCCATCCCTGGAGATGTTCAAAACCAGGTTGGATGGGGTCAACCTGATCTAGTGGGCAGATCTCATGGCAGATGTCATGGGGGTTAGAACTAGACGATATTAAAGGTCCCTTCCAATCTGAGCCATTCTATGATTCTATGATTAAAATGCCTGGATCTCAGCTCTTCCTCTGTACTTGTTTAAAGTTTGCTTCTTCCTCTGTACTTGTTTAAGGTTTGCTTTTTTCCCTCTTTTTTTTTTTTTTTTTTAGTCTGTTTATTTTTTTCTGTTAGTTTCAGAACTCCAGGTCAACAATGTAGAAACAGCAAGCAAAGTCTTCTGAGGAAACACCATTCAAGTCCATTTAAGACATAAGAAGAACATCCAAAGAGGAAAAAAGGAATTTATAATTTCTTTGTGAACCTCTGATGGAGCAATTAAGGTAAGAATATGTAAAAGAGAAGTTACTTCATACTGACTACCAATCTGATTCTAACTAAGCTGTGACTTGTACAGTTGAACTAGTTGCTGCTTGAAGCTCAGAATTTAGTTTACTCAAATTTAAAGCAGCTTAAATTTGAGGAAAAAAAGGGAGTGGGTAGAGATTGGTAGAGATTGGTAGAGATTATGGAATCAGTTCATAAGAGTAGAGGAATCTCTAATGAGATTCCAGTTGGCCTAGGAGCCCTATATTATCAGGTAGTCCAAGAGAAAAACTGAACATCTTCAGTTTTGTTTAATTACAGCTAGTCACTGATATTTGAGTAATATTAAGTTCTGCATATAAAATAAAATAAAATCATTAGAATGACAGTTAGTAATATTCAGAAAGTCTTCAAGTGTTTAAATGAAGTAACAGTAGGCAGTGCAAAAGAATCCTAGAAAATTCTCATCCCTGCATATATAAAGCCATTAGACATTTATATTCATTTGATGCTCACACATTAACATTTAGAGAGCATTTAGAGAGCACCAAGATCTGAGGATATAGTTTTATAACAATCCAAAAAGGAGGGTGACCAGTTTAAAACCTCTGGTTGCATGTGTGAAAAGGCTCCTGCCAATATTTTGAAGTTAAACAGCTAGCAGTTGTTTCATGAAATGTTCATAAAAACAAAACAAAACAAAACAAAACAAAAAAAGAGGTTTGAATCTTTAGGTTATATCAGTACAAAGGAATGAGGTGTACTTGAAAATAGAGATTTTTTTGCCTGTTGATACAAGTTAAAATAAAAAGCTTGCAAACCAACCTTTCTTTTATCCTATACTTCTTTATGGGTTGGGTATTTTCTTCTGGCTTGTTTACCATCCAGCATCTTTCAGCTACTTCTGAGTTAGATCAACTCCATACAATTGTCAGCAGGTCCCAGGAGAAATCTTTAAATGAGTGTAAGAAACAGTCTAAGAAAAGACACTGTGCTCCATTCATGTCCCCCATGTGACTGCCTGTAACAACTTCTGTGAATTATCGTTGTGAACTTATTTAACTGTGAGCTAAAATGACCACCATACTGAGAGAAAACATAGCCTGCTTATGTTTGAGCCTGCCCTTACTGTTTGCTACATTCATGGTTACCAAGTTCAGTCTTTCCATAGAAATGCATCAGTGGAGCATTTCGTTTTCTGCACATGTTGCAGTTTCACTGCCTGCTGTGAAACTTGTATGCATTATCTGGCTACCCTAGCTTCTCACACTCTAGAAGATTTCACTAGCTGAACACACTTAGTTATTTTCACGGAAAATCTTTTTCTCCTGCTTTATGATTCATATAATACGATGCGCAGCTGCCAACACTAGGCAAAGTCAGCCTTCTTTCTTTCTCTCCAGAAACTCCCTTTTAAACATAGTGTCCGTACAGTAAATTACCAATGAATGAAACAGCTAACATCTGTCACAGCACACTGGAGTGTGCTTAACACACATCAACATCCCTGATACAGCACAAATTGCAGCAGCCACAGTGGCTTTCCTTCAGAAAATGTAACTGAAGGAATAGTAAACATTCCTTTTATATTGAATCACACAACATACTTCAGTAGAGAGTAGGGAACTTATATTCTAGATCTAGAAGGATAATAAGGAAGTTTGACTTCTAGCATGGTGATTATACGGTAAAGGTATTAGAATTGGATTCCAGCAAAGCAAATATTACAGAAGAGTTTATGACTGATTTGAACTAATGTGTCAATTTTGCAATATTAAGGGATCAAATCCCTAAAATAAGCACTTTGTGATAAAAACAACAACAACAAAACTTAGGAAGAGCTCAGAGAAATTGACCTATGATGAAACACTTAAAATTTTCCAAGCAGAGGTCACCAGGTTCAGAGAGAATCTGGTGGGAAAGAAAAAAAATTATCTGACACAGAGAAAAGGACAGAGAATAGAGAGCTGACAAATAACAGCAAATAAACTAAAAAATCATTCAAATCAGATACAAAAAGCTTCAAGCATTGTTAGCTAGTCGATTATATGCATGACATAGGAAAAAGTGTGGGAATACAATGAATTAAATAATACTGTAAGAAGCTCCAAAAAGTGACAATAGTGTTCTTCCTAGTGTTTTTATAAGTGACTTCTCATTGCTGAGTAAACCTGGTTGGTGTTTAGATGGCTACCACTTAATAAGTGCCTACAATCTCATATGCTTTCAGCACACAGCCATTGAATTAATCTGTAGCCACCTCCTCCCTCTGTCTTGAATGGCCTTACCACTCAAGCGATGTTCACAGAATCACAGAATCACAGAATTTCTAGGTTGGAAGAGACCTCAAGATCATCGAGTCCAACCTCTGACCTAACGCTAGCAGTCCCCATTAACCATATCCCTAAGCTCTACATCTAAACGTCTTTTGAAGACTTCCAGGGATGGTGACTCCACCACTTCCCTGGGCAGCCTGTTCCAATGCCTCACAACCCTTTCAGTGAAGAAGTTCTTCCTAACATCTAACCTAAAACTCCCCTGGCTCAACTTAAGCCCATTCCCCCTCGTCCTGTCACCAGGCATGTGGGAGAACAGACCAACCCCCACCTCACTACAGCCTCCCTTGAGGTATCTATAGAGAGCGATAAGGTCGCCCCTGAGCCTTCTCTTCTCCAGGCTGAACAAGCCCAGCTCCCTCAGCCGCTCCTCGTAGGACTTGTTCTCCAGGCCCCTCACCAGCTTCGTCGCCCTTCTCTGCACCTGCTCAAGCGCCTCGATGTCCTTCTTGTAGCGAGGGGCCCAAAACTGAACACAGTACTCGAGGTGCGGCCTCACCAGAGCTGAGTACAGGGGGAACTGTTGTTTAACATGTTAAACATGTTGTTTAAAATGACGTGTTATTATGGTATTTCAGTCTTGTTTACTTGAACCTATTACATCAAAAGCTTTGGTGTTTAACCAAGCATGGTGCTAAACCAAGCATGACCAAAAGTATCCTCAAAGTGTCTTTATAGGCAGATGTGCAGTACTTTTTCTATACCTAATTTCACCATATAAGAATTGTTTGGGCATTAATCTATCATTTATGTTAATCATGTATCCATCCCATCACAGCTGGGCATATTAACACATTGATAGACATACAGTCAGAAGATTGTAAGAACTGGTCAGCTTGCTACTTCATCTCATACTGTGAAGACCACAGGAGAATGCATATGACATTTACAAGGATGAATTATTTGTTGGAGAAATAGAGGATTTGTTGGAGAAATACAACTCTGTTATACAAGTTGAATATAGTATATTCAGAAAAGCAAATGGAGCAAAATCAAATACTTTTAACTTGGACTCCTGCACACAAATCAGTGTATTGCCAGAAATACCAAAAAGCCACAGATTAGAGAAGGTAAATGGACAAATCGTGTGGATTATAATGATTAACTTTTATTCCTGCTAAAGGAATACACAAAACTGATGAACTGAGAATGTATTTTGTCTGCTTGAGAGAATAATCTGAAAGTATTACTATGCAAAATTACTCAGTAGATCAAGAGTGCAGTTTTAAGAAAATTGAAAAGCCTAGTTTAAGAAAGATGAAGAGCCTAGTCCTCTGATTGTAAAGAGGCAACACAAAAGTAATTTGTTCCTGTTGCCTTCAAGCACTGTATTCTTCCTAAGAAATGGACAAAACAGGGAAGCAATAGCACAGGCTTTCAGAAAACAAAACAAAACAAAACAAAACAAACTGCTACTGTTTAATGAAACTGATCACAAAAGACTATCATCAAAGGACATCAAAGGACAAAGAGGACATCATTTCCCTCATGAAAACAGCTTTACTAGTTTTACCTAGTGGATTAATTATTTTAAATTATATGTATATTATGGTGAAGTGGCTTTATACCTTGTTTTGTTGGGAAATGTTTATATTTACAGCTCCTGTTTATGACAGAAGCTACTGATATGAAGACATGAACTGAGGCATATCTCTGGCCAGCTCCTTATACTAGAATAATTAATGAAATTCCTGTGTTGCACCATTTAAAACAAGTGGTGGCATTTTCATTAATTTAGACTAGAGAAGGCAGAATAAAACATGCTTAGCATATTTAAAACATGCCAAATTCTGTCAAAAAGATAATTACATTGGCTGTGTTATTCTAATTTTCAGTGCTTATTTGTTTCACTTTCTTTTTCACAGGTATTTCTTAGTAACAAATTTAGTCAAACAGGTTGGATACAAATCCTGTTTTTGATTCATTTGATCTGAATTATTATTTATGTTAATGACTGACAAAATATATGGTATCTAGATCCAATGCTCATCCCAATTTAGGCCTTCTTTAACATATATTGTTATGATTTGCAATCATTATTTTTGTCTTAAATTTACCTGCACCTTGTGTTGCAATTGCTGTTATATCACTACTTTATTATATTGCATATAATTTAACAACATATATTAAATTATCAAGACAAAGTTATATAAAATGGTATATTAAATTAATTATTTCATAATTTAAATCTGTTGTTTCAAATGAATTATTTGATAATTTGATACTGACTGAATCTGGGTTACCTTTGAAAATTATTTGGAACTGTATTTCTTCTTTAAAGATTTAATATGATAAATAAGATTTTAAATTATGAATTAAGATGTAGTAGAACATGTATTTGAAATATACTGTCTTGTATTGGAAAGTAAAACAATGTTTCTACACTAATATTTTTGCACTGAATCATTTCTCCACTAATAAAGAAAAATAAAAAATACCATCAAAGTGGCAGTTCAGGTAGGCCTGAATACATGGAAAGCTTTCCAATTTCTGAATCCCATCCAGCTACTGTGTTAGTAGCTTGTTCTAAAATTTATAGACAGTCTCAGAGACAGCAAAGGTCAATAGGAACCAAAATTTTTCACTAGTAGATACTGCCATGTAGAGGCAAGGACTGGCTTCTCTGCATGGGACAGAGAACCAGCAACTGAGCATCACAGTGAGGCAAGCTGAGGCAGTAACTTCACCTGCAAGGATTCAGGATGCTGAGACAGTGAGTTAAGATCACAATCAGGTCCAAGAGAATGTAACCAAGGTCAGCAGCAGCTCAGTGGCCATCCAGTAGGTCTGTAGTGATGAGCACGTTCAAGGTCAAGCTACCAAGTCACATCAGCAGATCAGAGCCAGTCAGGTGTGAGATCAGATGCAGACATAGTTGCAGTGAAGCCACAGTGAAGTTTAGGAAGACACCAAGGATATAAACACCAACTAAAAAAGTGGTTACCAAGTGAAGGAGGTTGGAAATACCACTCTGAGGCTGTTTCCAGGTCTGTCTACACAACAACTCTTACTGCAAGCGAGCTGATCTTGAACACAGTCAGGCAAACTGCCAGACATTTGAGAAAGCTGATTCAGGGTTCTGGCAAGCACGTTGAAATCTATTTTCTTCAACTGGAGAAGGTAGAGATAACACACTGTCAAGGGCAGCTGAAATGTATCAGTGAGTCATATGAAAGGCTTGGACTTCCTTAGTTGTCTTTCTTGTGGATGTTATTTAATGGTTTCACTAATAATATAAAATGAGTGCAAAAGTTGAACATACAAAAAAATTGGAAATGCTTTTGACAGAAATTGGAAATGCTTTTAATGCAGGGAAAGATTATCAGTGTACTACTTTAAGAAATAAATGACCATAAATATGAAGTAGAAGTGGCAGTAACTTTGACACCGCCTGAGTAGGAGGTAACAAAAGAGTAGCAAAGTAAAGTTAGAGAGCATCTTTACAAATTAATTAGCTTAAAGAGGAGGGGATCATAAATGAGGAGAGGAGAGTTATATATCCTGAAGTGTAATGTCAATAAAAAGGCAAATTAATGAAATAATGTGCAGTAAAATTTACCCTGAAAGTAAAAGTTTTGTTTCTAAATGTCAGAGGAAGAAGGTCCAATCACAGTAGCAGATTAAGAAAGACTTATTATTATTAAATACATTTTGAGCACTTTGTTTTTGAGAACATTTGGTTATCTGAAAGAGCTAGGGGCTCACAAAAGTACTTCTATCTATTTATTTATTTATACATAAATAACTATAAGTAATATGTAAGCTACAAATGCATAAATATCATAACTTTAGTCTGTAGCTCATACTAAATATCTCATTTTCATTTAACTGCTTCTCATATTTTAATTATTTCATATTTTTATTGCACATCCCACAACCAAAGCCTGTTTGTTTGTTTGCTTGTTTGTTTGCTTTTGTAGCTTGCAAACAGTATTTACATTTTTAATGTGCAAGTTAGGTATTTTCTATTGACTTAAGCTAGATTTTGATCTTATGGTAATGCTAATTTTTGTCATTCATAGTAGGATAACTTATGCAATCTGTTACTATGAATACAGATATCGAGTTGTACATGAAAATACTGAATTCTAAATGTACCATTCATAACATGAAGCAGTGTTTTTGATGAATTATACAATGCTAACAATTTGGTCAATCTGAAAAAAAAAGTACTTTTTTTGTGATTCTACCTACTCACTCTTTTTATAATTCCACAGAGCCCTATAATGTTTTCTTTTGATGCTAAAGCCAAAGCCAAATTTGGTCTTAGCTTTCCCACAGAAATGAAATCACTGTTTTAAATCAATTTTGGCCCTTAGCCAGGGCAGGCTATTGGAATCTTCCTCTATTAATTCATAAGATTGAGTGACTCCAAAACCCTTTTTCCATTTTAATTAAAATTAATTGTGTAAAAGGTGTACCAATTTTCAGAAACAAAACACCCTTTGGAACTGAGAATAAAGCTTATTCAGTATATATGAATCCCATTTAGCTTTTTGTGGTCATGTAGCATCTCTTTTTTTCTTCAGTTAATGGTAATTCTGTAAGACATGGGGAAAAGGAAAAAGGTTTTTTTTCTTTACCATTTCTCTTGTGCATCAATATTGTTCTGTCTCTTGTATTTTTTTATCTACCCTTTAATTGGTTTCAGCTCCCTAGACAGCAAGGTTCTGTGACAAACTGAGTAAAATGGCTGGAATATATCATTCTTCCCTACCTCCTCATCCTGTTTCTTAGTAGTTTTGAAGATTTATAGTTAGAGCATCTGTCAGAATGTAGTCAAAGTTCAAGTTCTTGCATTATTTAAAATTTGCATTTTTTTTTTTTTTTTATTGTGAGGCTAATACTGCATGACTACATGCCTTCAAAGATACTAAAGTAAGGTAAATACTTATATAAACGAAGTGATGCAGTGTAATGCTTCTGCAAGCTATTTCAACAGCTGGAAGCCTCATCTTTGAGCCACTGTTCCTAACAAGAGAGACATCTTATTTAGTATTACTTTTTTAGATCTTTCTGCATTCTCTTGATATCCTCCAGAGTTTTCTAAATAAGAATATTTAGTTGCATTGCTTGGCTTTTAAATATTCCTATATTTTAAATTTGGAGAAAAAAAAAAATTGTATGATTTTGAACCTTGTATGATTTTAAACCATGCTCAAGCATAGATTACTCTGTAAGTAATATTATTCTGTTGAATTACACCATGTCCATTTTTTTATACTTGCTTTGACCCATTTTTATTTTCTCCAGTGTTGGCATTTTCTGTGGGTATACATAGCAGTTCTTAAAATTATGTGCCAAATTCCTAGTTGAATATGTAGACAAACTGTACATCTGCCATACCATTTTCCTCTAGGGTACCTTTGAATAAAACAAGACAAAAATATCTTGTTCAATTTGGCTAGAAACAAATTGAGCAAAAAGAAAAAGTTAAAGTGTGCATTTCTACTGACTATATAAGGGAGCAAGGACTCACATTTGAGTATACCACACATCTTGGGAATATATCTTTAAACATTGTGAAAATCCCACTTTAGTTACTCTGCAATGCAGGGTTTATTATGAGTAGGGTATATAATGCTTACCATGATACATGCCATTCTTACTTATTATAATCATTACTATTAATTATTACTCATTATTTACTATTATTTAATTATTATCAAATATTAAATTAAATATTAGATGAAATTTAATATTATTTAATAAATATTAAATAAATAGTAAATAGTAAGTAAATAATAAGTATTGAATAAATAAATATTTAATAATAATAATAATAATAATAATAATAATTATTCTAAATATTATTAAATATTATTAAATATTATTAAATATTATTAAATATTTATTATGACATTTAGTTGTAAGTTGAAATCAGTCCTCGGTAATTTATGATGCCTCCTTCCAATACCTTTTCTCTAGAGTTATGGTGTTATGACAGAGCAATATTTTCCAATCCTTGAGAAAACAAGTAATTAAAAATATTAAATTTGTGCCTCTGGTGTACCAAATTCCTAAATATATCAAAAAAGAAATGTACTCATTTAATATTGTTATTGAGCATACCGCCAACTTACAGGCTCTAATGCTCTAATGTATTTCTAGTTTTGTGCTTTCTATATTTATTCTCCTTACATGTATCAGCACTCTGTTATTAAGCTGGACAGTTTGTTGCTCCCTCCATTTGTCCAGGTCTTGAGGTAGACAAAAACACAGCACACAAAAACAGCAGTGAGAGAAAGGCTTGTGAGCCACTAGAAGAGTAAGAGAGCCAGTAGACTGGGGAAAGGGAAATAAAATAATTAATTATGTAGGAAAAAAAAAAAAAGACTATTTTTAAAAGGTAAGGAACTAGAGAATCTGTATAGCATGATAGCATGAGAATGAAATCACATCCTCACATCCTCTAAGGACAGAGTTCTATATTATGACAGAGACAGCACAATGAAGTCCAACACAAAGTAAATCAGTTGGACATGTTTCCTCATTTTTTTTTTTCTGCATCAAGTACTATTCAGTCTTTCAGCACAAACCAGTCACGCAGTCTGCATGACAAACAGTACCAGAGGTAAGTGTAAATTTTCCGCACTCTTGATGATGGAAAAATTCAAGGCTCCAGTGGCTCCAGTTCTTTTTTCCCATAAATAAATAAATAACATAACATAATATATGGACATATTTATCTTCATGAAGAGAAGTCAGATGAAGAAGGTTGTGTAGCGACATATACCCTCTAAGGAGCCTTAGCTAGCAAAAAATAGTTGAGGGGAGAGTGTAGACTAATTATCCTGAAATCCTCGTTGTACAAAGGAATAAAATCACATTCATACAGATGAGCTTTAAAAGATGAAACAACTGGAGAAAGTATTTTGTAATTGAATGACAAGATGGGCTGTTAACTTGTCAATGTACCACAGAATATTCAGAGCATTTGGATAAACCTAAAAAGGCTTTTGTATGCAGATATTAGTTTCCTCTGCCCACACTCCCACTTGACCTCAGTTCCCAGCAGAATAGAGAAACTGCTATGTTATCACAACACAGAGTGCAAGCTAAAGTACTTGTTTCTCATTAGGGATTTCTAGATCATGTACAATAACATTCTGAGGATAGATACATCTCCATCCAGCAAGAGCAAGGCAGAACAAGCTTTCATTTGTCTTTCAGAAAACTGTGTGAATGTACCCATAACAGATTTCAAAAAACGTTGATAATTCTCAATGGTTTCTGAAGAGATCTGAGCACTGCCTGAAATTTCCTGGTTAAATGAACCATATAGATGCTTTTTTAGCTACTATTAAATTTTGACAGTTATAGGTCACTACTTCCATGCAAGGTCCAAGACGGATATCAAATATATCAACTCTGTTTCTTATCAGTAATATTAGGACCACATTCCTTAGATTCTTAACATTTTAGGATGAGTAGGATGTGATTAAAATGTTCTGGATTTGGTTGTTTGTTGCTGTAATTATTATTTTTTGTATTTTGTTTGTTTTTGGACGTGCCTTTTTATTTTATTTTATTATTTTATTTTATTTTTATTTTTATTTTTATTTTTATTTTTATTTTTTAAGGTCACAAATGCTAGATTATAGACTTCAGTGTTAGTTAACTGGATAATTCTTACTTGCTATTGTTGGCACTGAACATGAGAAAGTTGACTTTTTTGGGTCCATTGCTATTAAATAGGATCTGAATACATTTGTATTATTTAATTAAACAAGGCTGTATGTATAAAGTAAAAGCTGAGAGCAGAGGATTTAACCTACAGAGATAGAAACTAGTCAAATGGCAACAGTAACGGGCAACAAAGGGAAAAATCTTGCAGGGTGACTTCATTAGTTGTAACTAGTTGCAACTTCATTAGTTGTAACTTCATTAAAAGTAACAAGGTTACTTCTTGCCATCACTTAACTAGAAATTATCAGATGGTCACCAAGACAGAATCAAAAGTTTGAGAAGGATACTAAAAATATCTACATGTAGATGAAAGGGAAGTTCAGAATCACTGTAAGGGATTTGCTGAAACAATTAATTCTCTTACACAGACCATAAGAATAGCATTTATTTTATGCAGTCTTCTTATGTACATCCACATACTGCACATCATGCACAGCTGAACTGGATCACTATCATCCTACCTTAATGCAAGAAGCTAACATTTTTAGTCTTATCCAAAGCCTATAAAAATAAAACTCCATGAACTAATGAACAGAGATGCAACAACATGGCTGTGGTTGGCACATGACCCCTAAATAGTTTTATATGCTCGATCTCCACTGGCCTGAGGAATGCTCCTTGCATGCACAGATCACCTCCTATACAGCAAACTGAATTAATATGCAAAAAATGTGCCAAGGGGATGGCTCTTCTCCTTTATTAATTTAAACATTTTAATATTCTCTATATGCAAAACATAATTAGAATTAATGGACTTTAGTGCTAATGCAGTGCCAGAAGCTAGCTAGTGTATCTATATTCTGCATATCATAAACATGAGTTTTGAATCCCTTACCACCAGCAAGGCTGGAAGCTCATCTCAGTCTGCTGATGTACTTTGCGTCCAGATAAAGATCATATCAACTGACAGACAGAAGGAATTAACATCCTTCTGATGAGATAAGCAAATGGTCCTCCAGGGAGGAAGTAAAATATGTCTGAGTTGCAATGATTACAAGATCTCACTGTTAATCTGTAAAGACATTTTAGTTGGACTACAGTAAAATATGTCAGAGACTGAATGTCATATTTTAGTCTGTTGTGTCCAAGCTGATGATACTTTCATTGTGTTAAAAATCACATTCCACAAGTGACAGAGGAGGAAATGTAATTTACATGCTGTCATCTTTCACTTTACCTGAGAAACAGAAAATAATCAAGGAAGATGAAGAATATAACAAATTACTTGATTTGACGGTAAATGTGAAAAATGTGGCAAAGAAGCAGGAATTCAGGATGTGTTGCGTATTCTTTTAGTTATTTATTTATTTTGAGAAATTACAATAACTTTTTAAAAAGCCAGAACAATACATGAATGGTTTTTACTGTTTTCTCAGAACAGGAAATAAAACAAGTTGCGAGAATGAGAGAAGAAATCTAGAACTTTTTATGGCTACTTTCTTTCCCAAGTGGGCTTCTTAAAGGAATTGGTGGAAAAAAAAAAAGATAAAACCAGAGGCCTGAATCCAAAATCTATTCCCAAATTTCTGCATCTACCATTATCTCTTCCTTTGTCTTTGTTTTGCCTTCTGTAAGAAAACTGTCTTACAGATTTGAGGTGGTTGTTATCCACAGATTGCTGGCGGTTGTTATCATTTCACCTGACGGTCTGGAGGACAAACTCGCAAGACATCTTGTGCATGAATACATTGCTTTCTTTAGTGTAGCAACATCTTATCTTCAGAAAGGTAAATTAGAATTATCCCAATCTCATGCACAATGGAAACTAATAAGTGTATTTATTTATTTATTTCCAAGGGCAGCATGACTTAGAAATGCGCATGTATAAAAAACGAATGTTATATACTCTTAATCATGTATATTAATTTATTTCCTAGGAAGACCTAAATTCACAAACCAGATGATGATTGGGTTTTATACCATCCAGTTTTGAGGTTCTGAGAATATGGGTTGGATTTATTTGTATTTCAAATAAATGACAGAGCTTAATTGTATCCCATACTGGTTGTTTTGATGGAATGTAATACTTCAAGCACATAGACTGTCTGGAACCTTTAATTTTATTCCTATACTCTTACTGACATTAGATTATGGTAATTCAGACTCATGTAGCAGTTAAACATTACATGCACACACACACATACCTATATATATTAATATGTATATGTAAAAGTGTATACAATACGCTCACACAACCAACCTCAGCCATTCTGTGATTCTCTGATGTCTCAAAGATATGGGAAGAGTGATAAGACAAAATTCTGTTTTTTAATTAGGTTGTAGCTTCATTAACTTAGGTCATGATACAGTATATTTCAGTATTAATTCCTCAGTTATGAAGCCAATTTGGGGATGATGTCCAGCGTTCCTTTTTTCTTTCTTTTTCTATCAAACTCATTGTTACAGTTAACCCATCACTTTGCTCAAATAAAACAGGGAAAAGATAGATTTTTTGTTTGTTTGTTTGTTTTGTTTTCTTGCTAACCTGAAATTATGAGCTCCTTCCCTGTTTCTCAGCTTCTCTAGGCAAAATTTTCAATCACAGTTCTCTTTACAGTATCAGTCAGTCTTACAGGCAATGATATATGGCTGTAGATGGCTCTGAATTGTTTTGCCTGAAAAATCCTGTGTAATACCATTTATTTTATATATATATAAAAATTTATTTACTGTTCTCTTTGAACACTCCAAGTGTTCATGCCTTTAATTTTTTATATTTTGCACTAGAGATTACTAAATTCCAAGAGCCCATATAAATAAGTTCCTTCTAAACCTCTTATTACAGTGAATGAATACTACCTTCTCAATAACAGCTATACCATAGACATTAGTGTCAAGTTATAAGACGTCCCACAAAGAACTGACTTTGAACATTCATATGTATTAAAATGTTGTACTTGTTTTGCATACACGTATCTCCTCTATTGTTTGTCTTTATTTCTGTAAGTAGTATCTGTCTTGCAGACAGGAAAAAGCTTTTGCACAAAAAAAAAAAAAAAATTGTCTTATTCTTATCTCATTTGATCCAGAAAGCCAGCATGATCCCCAGGGCACCTCTGTCAATCATCAAGTTCAAATCTATCCTCCCATATTTTGTGTTGAATAAGAAGATATTGCACTAATGGAAGATTTGCATAGTACTCAGTATCACTTTTAGATTTTAATTAGACTTTGATAATAAATTGAGGAAGAAGCCAGCAGACTGATAGCTGCAAAATATCCACTCTAAAACTGAAGATTTTGAAAATTGTGGAAAGTAATAATTCCCCAGCTTTTCTCATGAACTCCCCAATTGGCTCATAATCCTGCTGGTTTATTAACAGTAATTTGTAATCTAATATCCTGTTTAGGCATTTCAGAGATGAAAAAGGGGATCTTATCATTTTCATTAATTGGTAGCACTCCTTAGTTACCAGCCCACCTGCAGCAAATAGACCTATATTTTCCTGCATAAACCTGTGCTGCAAATGAAATTGTTTCCAAGTGGTCCACTGCCT
The DNA here is from genome assembly GCF_965140915.1 of Aythya marila. Classification (NCBI taxonomy): domain Eukaryota; kingdom Metazoa; phylum Chordata; class Aves; order Anseriformes; family Anatidae; genus Aythya; species Aythya marila. The sequence goes on along the minus strand of NC_139045.1, from coordinate 55,525,218 downwards.
GCCAAGACAATCTTAACAAAATAGCTACTATTAACTAGGACATACGTAATGCTGAAATGCACGATGGATATGAGCTCTAACATTTTCAGATATTACAGATAGACAAAATGCTGCCCCTTAAACATAAAAGAAGATCATTCTTAAACTATTCAAAACTCAGTTTTGCCAGCTGTGTCTACCTGTCCATAGAATATTAGAGAACAAAAAGTAGATTTTTAAGAAATTATATTAAACTATTGAAATTCCACCTTTTATAGGAGATGTTCTAAGCAATAAATGTCTATACCTAGACATATAATAATATGTCTCTTTAATAATGAGATCCACAAGATCCACATTTTTTTTTTCTAATGATTTGAATTAATCATTAATTATCAAATGGTTATTTTAAATAAGGAGAACTGGTCTTTAGATAATTCATATACTTCTGCTGCTGTTGAAGTTCAAAACCCAAAAGTATGATATTATTATTAATCAATTTAGATAATATACAAAACATTTAATTCTCTTATGAAAAGTTAGGAAACAGGCAATGGCTGTCACTACCACCGTTCACATTCACCTGTTCAATTTTACCCCACAATGGCCATTAATCATTACAATCAATACAAACTAAAAACACCTTAAGCAAGCATATACAATTAGTTGTGTAGTTTTATATTGAGAGAGGCATTAAAATTTGCTATTGAAAATAACTTACAGATATTAAAAACAAAATAATTTCAGATCTTTTAATTTTATGGAACTGTTCCTTAATTCTCCCAATTTACACTTTAAGAGAACAGTGCAAAGAATATTGTGCATTCTTCTCCTTTTTATTTATTTATTTATTTTTGTTCAGTCTATCTGTTGAACTGTCCGCAACTGCAACAGTGAATCTGATGCACAAAGTATTCATTGTTTTTTTTTTTTTCATAGACTTTGGCTTATCCTTTCTGCACAGATTTCATACACCCATTTTCCACTTTTTGAAGTCTTGTAACTGTAAGTATAATATATCCTTGTAATTAGGCTGAAATTATACTTGTTGGTCTTTCAAGGGAATCTGAGAAAAACTGATTTCACAGAATCACACACAGAATCACAGAATTTCTAGGTTGGAAGAGACCTCAAGATCATCGAGTCCAACCTCTGACCTAACGCTAGCAGTCCCCACTAAACCATATCCCTAAGCTCTACTCTCTGAGTTCAACAAACTAACAATAATTCTGTTGGTCTTTTTACTATAACAAACATATTAGTCTCTCTCTATAAAGTCTATATGCACATATAATTAAAATATGAAATATTTTTATATTAGCTAAGGTTTAGAATTAGCTAAGGTTGAGAAACAATATTCTTCTCAAGTGTGATACAGAGAAGACTTCTTTCAAACAAGATAGAAAGCAAGTAATTTTACAAATTAGAGAAAGTTAGCTATGTTCAGGCTCAAAAGACTGAAAAAGAATGAATACATGAATAAGGTAAAGAATAACTTTACTACAGAGCTTTTTTAACTGCAGAACTTGAGAAATATAGTAAACTTGAGGTCATTCTTGTTCTTTTTTTTTGGGGGGGGGTTCTTTTTTTTTTTTTCATATTTCTTTCAAAATAATATTAATAAACACCCAACATTGTTTGCAACTATTGAAAAGGTGATTGATAGCAAGTGTCTTCCCAATGACTTCCCAGGAGCATAAACTATCAAGTGTTTTTTATGGAAAAGAGTGATAGAAAAAAAAAAAGTTGAAGGTATTTGGTAGGTGTAAATTTCTGTTTTGTTCAAACTCAATCACAAAATATTACTACATATGTTACAGTCCTGGTTTCACGCTTAGAAATTATTTGGTTCATAACATTACTAAATTGTGGTCAGATTCGCATCAGATCTAATTGCCTTTCATGATGTCCCTACAGACTCTGTTAACTTAGATGCTAAAAGAATGATATAGAAAAATAGGAGATATATTTTAATGATTTGTAAAGTATACTCTCCCTCCCCCCCCCCCAAAAACAAAATCTAACACCAACAAAAAACAACCACCACCACCACCAAAAAAACAACCAACCAACCAACCAAAAAAAAAAAATCAAAAACCAAAACACCAGAAAACCAATATTTATTTTAGTGCGTAAGTTCTTATTTAGGAAACATGTCATTCCACAGTTTCTATCTTTTCGTGTCTGTGTGTTTGTGTTTTGTTCATATGTATGCTCTGTATAAGATCCAAGTAATTATTAGAAGATAATCAGTGTCAGAAATACGTGTCAATGCTTCTTTTAAACATCTGTTTCAAAAGTCTAGAAGCAAGTTTCATTCTTATTTTTATTATTTCTTAATGTGTCCATGTAAATGGTGTAACATAAAAAAAGAATTATAATGATGTTATCCTATTTTGGAATGTCAGCACCAGTATTTAAAATTCTGTTTTAAGAAAGTTTAATTTTTGCATATGGTCATATCTAATTGCTTTACAAAACTACATTGGGGATATTTTAGAATTAATTTTTAAACCATTTTTCTGATTTAATCTCATACATGGTTTCATTATCTTTAAAAATTTCAAAAGGAAACAAACTATATAAGAATCTGAGATTCTTGATCTTCTTTCCTTTTTTTTTTTTTTTCTTTCTCTCTTTCTCTCTCTCTTTTTTTTTTTTTTTTTTTTTTTTTTTTTTTATAAGTATATATAACTTGCCATAGACGTTGTTGTACCTACATTTCAACTTTTAGGGGCACACTTTACCTAATTTTCTTGTCTGAATCCAGTAAGTTATTTCCCAAACAACCAGAAACTGATATGAATAAATGCGAAAATTATAGATCTATCTCAACTAAAAATCATCTACTCAGATTACAGTTTACTATACATAGGTACTAATACATCAAAACAATGTTGTTATTTCTTCAGCTGTTAATTAAGAGTCCAATTCACACATGGCAACAAAAAACAAGTGAATGATCCCATTATTTCATCTTTCCTCTTGTCATTTAAAACAGTTGATTTAAAGAGTTAATTTAGAAATCATGAGTAATAATAGTACAATTTAGATTCAGGAGTGCAAACCATTAAAACAAATAGAAGACCTAAGTAATTTCTAAGCAAACACAATCTTCCTCTAATATTGAAACATAGGGAGTTATATATTGCAGGTAACATTAGATGCACAAGTCTGCGTGCATGTGTATGTACACAAAATGACCTGTAAAGAGGTTTAGATCTGTAAGTATAGATCTATACTTACACTTATAACTATAGGAAATAGCTGGCATAAGAAAACTTAAAATCCCATGTTGCAGGAATCACCTAGAATTCTAGGGCACTATAGTATAGCAGGTACTGCTTTAGTCTGATTTGGATTAAAAGACAGAGAGAAATGGAATGAAATATGACCATGGGAAGAGCGCTGTAATCATGGAGGAGTGCTGTAATCATCTGGATAAGTTTGGGAACTAATTATTGCAGAAAGAGATTACTTTTTCTTTCTGATTCTTGAGAATGCAAGCTGTCAGATGACTTTTTTCTACTACAGTAGTAGCAGTAAAACTAGACTATAAATCTTACAGGCTGTCTACTAATGATAATCTAAGCAAGCCTTAGATGTCTTAAGGTCATTACATTTCCAACAGTCAAAATAGGGGGGAGGCAGGAGGGAGTTGTACGCAGATTTCTAACTAAATCTAAATACCAAACTTAACAGGTACTTAACAGGTCAAATGAGAAAAGGAAAATATGATGGAGGTTGAAGCAATTTCTAAAATGGGCTCCATAGTTTGAAATATCAGGTATTCTCTGCACACTGACAAATATTGCCCTGACTTCTATCTCATTCAACTCAGTGACATGAATAAAATTACAGAGTATAAAAAATGAGATAGAACTTGCTATTTGTCTATGCTTGTATTCTGACACTTTTTTTTTTTTTTTTTTTTCCTTTACCAAAAAAACTCAATGGGTACATATGGGCATAATAAGATTTCAATAACACTGAAAGTACATACTTTATACTAAGGTACATTTATGGTACATTTTAGAGAACAGCACTGAGACCTGGGCACTGTTCCAGTGCTGACATTGCAGTGCAATTGAAAGACATTGAAATGTCATTTCTTTTCTGCTAGTGATTGAATCTACATTAAAAGATCTACATCTTTTAACTGCCAGGGAACCTTTTGTAGTGTTAGGTGTACTAATAATATTCCTTCTCTTAAAGCAGATTGTTGTAGTGTTTCAAGGCATATGTGGGCTATTGCTGAACATTTAATGACTCTATAAAACTATATAAGAAGAAAATTTGTGGATGTGGTCTACCTTGACTTCAGCAAGGCTTTTGACACCGTTTCCCACAGCATTCTTCTCAAGAAACTGGCTGCTCTTGGCTTAGACTGGTATACGCTTCATTGGGTTAGAAACTGGCTGGATAGCCAGGCCCAAAGAGTCGTGGTAAATGGAGTCAAATCCAGTTGGAGGCTGGTCACTAGTGGTGTTCCCCAGGGCTCGGTGCTGGGGCCGGTCCTCTTTCATATTTTCATCGATGATCTGGACGAGGGCATTGAGTGCACCCTCAGTAAGTTTGCAGATGACACCAAGTTAGGTGTGTGTGTCGACCTGCTTGAAGGTAAGAAGGCTCTGCAGGAGGATCTGGATAGGCTGGATGGATGGGCTGAGGTCAACTGCATGAAGTTCAACAAGGCCAAGTGCTGGGTCCTGCACATGGGGCGCAATAACCCCAAGCAGAGCTACAGACTGGGAGATGAGTGGTTGGAAAGCTGCCTTGCAGAGAAGGACCTGGGAGTATTTGTTGATAGCTGAATATGAGCCAGCAGTGTGCTCAGGTGGCCAAGAAGGCCAACAGCATCCTGGCTTGTATAAGAAGCAGTGTGGCCAGCAGGGCTAGGGAAGTGATTGTCCCCCTGTACTCAGCTCTGGTGAGGCTGCACCTCTAGTACTGTGTTCAGTTTTGGGCCCCTCACTACAAGAAGGACATCGAGGTGCTCAAGCGAGTCCAGAGAAGGGTGACCAAGCTGGTTAGGGATATGGAGAACAAGTCCTACGAGGAGCGGCAGAGGGAGCTGAGGTTGTTCAGCCTGGAGAAAAGGAGGCTCAGGGGCGACCTTATTGCTCTCTACAGATACCTTAAAGGAGGCTGTAGTGAGGTGGGGGTTGGTCTATTCTCCCACGTGCCTGGAGACAGGATGAGGGGGAATGGGCTAAAGTTGCACCAGGGGAGCTTTAGGTTGGATGTTAGGAGGAACTTCTTTACCGAAAGGGTTGTTAGACATTGTAACGGGCTGCCCAGGGAAGTGGTGGAGTCACCATCCCTGGAGGTCTTTAAAACACGTTTAGATGTAGCGCTTAGCAATATGGTTTAGTGGAGGACTGTTAGCATTAGGTCAGAGGTTGGACTTGATGATCTTGAGGTCTCTTCCAACCTAGAAATTCTGTGATTCTGTGATTCTGTGAAAAACAAAATGAAAACCAAAACGCAATAGTTTATTTGATGGATCTATGAGAAAAAAAAAAAAAACAAAAAACAAAAAACCGACAAGTTCTAAAAGCATGTGTATAAACTTTCAATTAACTATCATAGGTTTCCTTTTCCTTGTAATGTATCTCAGATATGATAATGTTAACACTGGCTTAATAACTGCTGGAAAAGATATATAAACATAAAAAGCGAGTCACTTATATATGATTTACTGGTTTTGTTCTATTAATATTTAGACGATACTAATATTCATGACAATACTTGAAAATTCCAACTGTCTCAAGTGTGTTTAATACGAGTTTAATGGAAGTGCTAAAAATACTCATGGTCTGCCATCATTTGGAATTTATTTTCCAACATATAGAACTTTGGTTTGTCCTACCTGGCTCAGTACTACAGATAATAATGAACTGTTACATGAATTGAAGACTTTGCATAATTTGCTCTGAAAATTAGTATGTTAAATCATTCACCAGTCTTTATAAATAATAAACACACAGAAAATCAGAAACACATAGTAAATGACCGTTAAGACTTTTATTTTGATTTTTTTTTTTTTTTGTGAGATAAATATCTACCTGACATACCGACTTGCATATCTGTTCTTCATTGAGGGAAAAGAAAGATGAGAAATATTGCAATGCTAAATGTAGCCATATTAACTACAGTACAGAATGTAGACAAGCATAAAGGTTTTGACAGAGTGGTTACCCAACTGCTAAATAAAGGAAGATTATAAATTGGACCTGGTCCAGTGACTTGACCAAAAGCAGCTTCCATAAGCAGGGTGTTTACCCTGGCAAAAGCCTCCCAACAGCGTGCTAAGGGTGTCTTCTCCCAGTGGCCACCAGCCTGCCCTCAGCCATTCTGGCACTGGGCTGGCCCCAGCTCTGGTAACCAAAATCCTGTGGGGTATGTGCTTAGAGACCTATTTGGGAGTTTCACCATGCACATTCCTGGAAAAGTATATTAACCTTCAGTATAGTATTCAGTTACATGTACTCATGTATCATCACTTTGATTTCCTCCCCGAATCATACACACATTTAAGAATTCAGTGATCGAATGTGTTCGGAATTAGAAATTTTGTAATCAGAATACAATGATTAATTATATCTGATAAATATTTGCAATCAGAATACAATAATGACATCTGTTAAATTTTAAAATGAAAACATCTTTTGGGTGTATGTTTCTCAATGTAAACTTTCTGTAATTTCTATTTATAAAGAAATGGTAATATTCAATTTTTGTTGTTGTTATTTTTCTTCTTATCTCTGCTGTTTATTTTGCATTTAAAAACTTACCCTTTATCAGATATCTGATAGGCATTGTTGATACCATGTACTTTAAAATACCTTATAGTCATTTTAACTTACTTTGTTATGATGTGTAATTTCCTAATACAAAGCTCTATACAGATGCTTGAATTGCATTTTAGTTCATGGCCACTACAAAACCGCAGTCTAAAAGCTCCATCATTGCTGTCATTATCAGTCAGTAGTGTCATTAGAGAGCAAGAACCAAGCTGCAGGAAATATTCTAACAAAAGAATATCATATGGCTTCCAGAAAACATTTTCCAAAAGATATTGTTTACTCCATCTCCTCTGGACTGGTAGTTATCCAGAGAATGCTCTATAATCTGTATGGTGTTAGTGATTCACTGTGCACTATCTATGCCTCAATTTATCAGGTATTGTCTTTGGTAGATTTTGTTAAGAGATTCCTGTGCTATTTTTATCTGCTTTCAGCTATATAAAAAGGTGGTAATAGGTGGGAAAGATCTTATTTCTAGCTCATGTAGATTTAAGAGTGAGATGCATGACTCACAATGTTTTGTGCAAATCATGACTTAGGTAATGAGAGAGTTGCCTCACGATTTAAAGTGGTGTTACTTCAATCTCTGACTGCTTGAATAGTAGGAAACAATATCAGAGAAAAGATTTAAAGAGATGAGATGGAGAAAAAGATTAACTGGGAAAAAAGATTAAAATAGCACCAGTTGTAATTATGAAATGAGATAGAGCTTGAATGATTGCAAGAAAGTGCTGGGATCCCAAACTCATTTTGATTTTAAGAGATACCAGATTCTAGGAGACTTACTGCACATCCTTTACTTGGCACATATAAATAGACAGTTAGAAGGCAGATCTTCATATAACTGTTACTTTTATTTTGGACATCTTTGTCATTGAGAATGACCGTTTTTATCTAAATGATGACTCAGGAATAAAAGTTATATATTTAAAATCATTAACTTTATGGCAATCAAAATAATAGCTTTCTACTGGAACTGCATCAGAAGTAAATTGCTCTCCTGATTCTCTCTGAACGAAATCCAAGAACAAATTCATTTTCTGTTGTGTTCCAAAAAATCAGGTCCTCTGCAAGGTACAGTACAGTGTGTAAAATTGCATAGTGAGTTTTGAACATTTTCTTTTTTTCAGATGGTTATTCAGAAAATTGATTTTTTCTTCATTCTCTCTTCTTATCTCATATGTTCTCTTCTAATTTCTCAAGTTGTTCATTCTTTGCTTTTTTTTTTTCATATTACAGACCAAAGGATTTTTTGATCATTGAAAAAAGCAACATATTTCATAGTCTTCTATAATTTTATTGGTTTTATAAGTTATATAAAAGTTTTATAAGTAACATATTTGCCACTGATTCTGAAACTAGTTTAAAGAACAAGACTCAGTGTATGGACACTTGTCTTGGGCTTATTTGGCAAGAACTTCGTAGCAGGGAGGTTGTGAGGGAATACTCTCTGAGAAGAGTCCAGAAGAAGCTGCCCCATGTTAGATAAGGGTCACTTTTAGACTGCTCCAAAAGGGACCCACTACTGGCCAGAGCTGAGCCAATAAGCAACATTGGTTGTGCCTCTGTGAGAGCAGATTTAAGAAAGGGAAAAAAACTTCTGTACAACAGCAGCTGAGAGAGCAAGGAGTGAGAAAAAGTCCTGCACATGCCAAAGTCAGTTCAGAAGGAGGGCAGGAGGTGCTCCAGGCGCTGGAGCTGAAGTTCCCCTGTGGCCTGTGGAGAGACCCCTGGTGGAGCAGGCCCATGGGTTCCATGGCAAAGCAGATCTCCACGCTGCAGCCCATTGAGGAGCCCCCAGTGGAACAGGCGGATGTGGCCTGGAGGAGGCTGTGGCCCACGGAGAGCCCCCGCAGGACCAGGCCCTGGGCCAGAGCTGTAGACTGTGGAGAGGAGCCCATGCAGGAGCAGGGGGTCTAGGGGGAGCTGCTGCCCGTGGGGTACCCCTGCTGGAGAAGTTTGCTTCTGACAGATGGACCCCAAGGTATGGACACATATTGGAGCAGTTCTTGAAAACCTTGGGAAAATATCTTTAAGAAAGGGTAAAATGCTGCCCAGCAGTGACAACTAAGGAAGACAAGTGTGAGAAACAGCCCTGTGAACACAAAGGTCAGAAGGGGAAGGAAGAGATTTTCCAGCTGCTGGAGCAAAAGTTCCGCTGCATCCTGTGGAAGATAACATACTAGAGTGCGTATTTTCCTTCATTCCATGGACAGGACTAAACCAGAGCAGGTATCCATGCTGCAATCCATGGAGAACCCTATGATAGAGCACGTGGATATTCCTTGAAGGAACTGTAGGCTGTGGAGAGCACATGCTGGAGCACATTTTCATGATAGGAAAAGAACCCATGCTGGAGCAACGGAAAAGTGTGAGGAGGAAGGAGCAGCAGAGAACTGTTATAGACTGATGACATCCACCTATTTCCCATCATGTGCATTTGGGGGGGTTGGGGGGTGGGTGAGGGGGGGAGAAATTGAAAAGGGGAGGGAGAAATTGAAAATGGAGTGAAGTTGAGCCTTGTAAGAATGGGTAGAAAGTTGGTTTTTTTTTTTTTTTTTTTTTTTTTTCCATGGTATTCTCTCTATCTGTTTTGCTGAGAAAGGGAAGTGAGAGAGTGGCTGGGTGGGTGTATGGTAGTTGGGTAGTTGATCAATTTTGACCCACCACAATCCCAGATTGGAAGTACCACCAAAACTGCCACAAATTTGAAGTTTTGTCAGTTTAAGAAATTCTGTGTTTGTTTCTCTTAATCATAGCATGGCTTGGCTTGGAAGGGACCCTAAAGATTATCTATCTCCAACACCCCTGACATAGGCAGAGATGCTATCCACTATATCAGGTTGGCCAAGGCCCCATCCAACCCTGGATTTAAACACCTCCAGGGATGGAACATACACAACTTCTCTGGACAGCCTGATCCAGTGCCTCACTACCCGTAAAGTGAAGATTTTCCTCCTAATGACTAGTTTAAATCTATCCTCCTTTACTTTAAGACTATCCCCCTTGTCCTATCGTTATCTACCTGATTAAAGACTTCTACATCCTTCTCATAAGATGCCTTTCAGTAAAGGTTACAATGAGGTCTTCCTGAAACCTTCTTTTCTTTAGGCTGACTGTCTCCAGCTCTCTCAGCCTTTCTTCACAGCAGAGGTGCTCCAGCCCTCTGATCATCTTTGCAGCTCTCCTCTGTACCCACTCTAAAATGTCCACATCTTTGTTATGTTGGGGGCCCCAAACCTGGACGTAGTACTTCACAAGGCCAGGGTACTTCACAAGGATGTAGACATCACAAGGACGGTGTAGAGGTGGACAATCACCTCCCTCAACCTGCTGGTCATAGGTCTTTTGATGCAGCCCAGGATGTGGTTCTCCTTCTGGGCTACAAGAACACACTGATGGCTCATGTTGAGCCCTTTGTTCACTAGAACTCCCAAGTCCTTCTCCACAGGGCTGCTCTCAATGAATTCATCTCCCAGTCTGTACTCCTGTCTGGGACTTGACCTGACCCAGGTGCAGCACCTTGTACTTGGACATGTTGAACCTTGTACAGTTCATGTGAGCCCACTTCTCCAGCCTGTCCAGGTCCCTTTGAATGGGATCTCTTCCTTCTTTGATATCAACTCCACCAGTCATCTCTGTGTCATTCACAAACTTGCTGAGGGTGCACTCGATCCCATCATCTACATGTATGTCATCGATGAAGGTATTGAAAAGCACTAGTCCAAAGTCAAACGCCTAAGGGACACCGCTCATGACCAGTCTCCATCTGGACATAGAACCATTGACCACTGCACTCTGGATGTGGCCATCAAGCCAATCACTTATCCACTGAATAGTTCACCCTTCAAATCCATATATTTCCAATTTAGAGATTGGGATGGCATGTGGACCGTGTCAAAAACCTTATAGAAGTCCAAGTAGATGACATCACTTGGTCTTCCCTTGTTGACTGATGCAGTCACTCCATCACAGGTCACCAGATTGGTCAGGTGTGATTTGACCTTGGTGAAGCCATGCTGGCTGTCCCGGATCACCTCTTTGTGCCTTAACATTGCCTCCAGGAGGATTCATTCCATCTTGGTAGGCACAGAGGTGAGGCTCACCAGCCAGTAGCTCCCTGGGTCTTCCTTTCTACCCTTTTTAAAAATGGGAGTGATGATTCCCTTTTTCCAGTCACCAAGGACTTCACTTGACTGCCATGATTTTTCAAATATGACAGAGAGTGGTTTGGTGACTACACCAGTGCAAATGCTATCAGAGGTCCATGTTACTTAGATAAACTTACTATATTTGCTCCTAGCTTGTTGCAGTTGCGTGAGATCACTGGACATAAATGGGCATTGCTCACACCGGATTGCAGTGATAATGTTGAATTGCTTGGTGTTGCAGCTAGAGAAGCATTAGCAAGTTTAGTGCCAGAAGTGGCCTCTGTGGCCGCACTTAACAACTTAGAAAAATTGGTATGCTGGGCTGAGAAGCAAGCCCATGCCACAACAGAGATACTTGACGAGATGTTACCAGATCAAAATAGTCTGCAACATGTGCTTTTACAGGATCAAGCTGCTATTGACTTCTTGCTTTTGGCTCAAAGGCATGGGTGTGAGGACTTTGAAGGAATGTGCTGTTTAAACCTTTCTGATCATAATGAGTCAATTCACAAATCAATTACCTTCCTGAAAGAGCACATGAGAAAGATTCAATATGATATCAATCCTTTCAATCAATGGCTCACTGATTTGTTTGAAACGATGCATAGATGGTTACTGGGATTAGTCAAAGAGGGATTAAGGATTCTGTTTGTTGTGGTGTTAATCATCATTGTGTGTTGTATTGTAACAAATGTGGTTAAAGGGTTACTTGCAAAACTGTTACATCAGGCTTGGTTTGCTCAAAAAGAAAAAGGGGGAATTGTTGAGGAATTTTTGAAACAGCAAAAATCCCATGGCTTGCTGCAGCTGAGCAAACCAAGCTACCAGGACAACTATGAGAAGTTCCCATGACACTGTTCCCACATTGCCCAATTGAGGAATTCAGAAAAATATTGTTACCAGTAGCTGGCTTCAAGGACAAGGTCTACGTGACTGCTAATCACAAGGGGGTTGTTTTCTTGCAGGTGGGGTTGCTTTCTTGTAGTTGTTTGTCTGAGTGCTTTTGACCAATAATCTTGTGTGAGACACTATCTGCCCCTGTTAAGTTCACTATAAAAGTAAGGCTATTTGGGCAATAAAATGGAGCATGACCAGACTATACTGTTGTCTGTCGTGCTTTCAGCCGTTCTTCCTGCAACAAGGATAGAGTTCATTTTCCTCCTAGTAGATGGTAAGGTGCTGTGCTTTGAATTAGGATGAGAAGAATGCTGATAACATGCTGATGTTTTAATTGTTGTAGAGCAGTGCTTACACCAAGCCAAGGACTTCTCAGCTTCTCACTCTGTCCTGTCAGCAAGGTGCAGCAGGAGCTGGGAGGGGACAGACCCAGGACAGCTGACCCAACCTGGCCAAAGGGGTATTCCATACCACCTGACATCATGCTAAACAATATATAGGGATGGCTAGCTGGGGTGGGGCCCCGGCTGCTCTGGGATAGGCTGGGCATCAGTCAGCAGGTGGTGAGCAATTGCACTGTGCATCACTTGTTTCATACACATTATAATAGTAATAATAATTATTACCATAATAATAATAATAATAATAATAATAATAATAATAATAATAATAATAGTTATTACTGTTATTATTATTATTATTATTATTCTGTCTTAATAAACTGTCTTTATATCAACTCACAGGCTTCACTTTTCTGTTTCTTTCCTCCATTCCAGAGAGGGAGGGGGAGGAGTGAGCGAATGGCTGTGTGGTATTTAGCTGCCGACCAGATCAAACCACAACAACCAGCCAATTCCCTCAGGACCCTGGGATGTCCTGGGATGCATGTCATCAGGCCCAATAGACTTGTAGTTGTTAAGTTGTGTCAGGAGGTGCTGAACTTGCTCTTTGCTTACAGTCGGAGGAACTCTGCTCCCCCAGCCTTTGCCTAGAGGTTTGGGGACTCAAGAGATGTGGGAAGCCCTAGTGAAGACCAAGGCAAAGAAGTTGGTAAGAACCTTAACCTTGTCCATGTCTGTTGTTACCAGTTCTACATCTTTGTTTGTCAGAGGTGGTATGCTCTCCTTAGTCTTTCTTTTGTGGCCAGTATACCTGTAGAACCACTTCTTGTTATTCTTTGCATCCCTCATCAAGTTTAATTCTGTCCTTATCTTGGCTTTCTTGATCCCATCCCTGCACATCTGAAAGCATTTTTGTACTCTTCCCAGGGCACATGGCCCTGTTTTCCACTGTGGAAACGGACTGCTAGAATGACCATTTTTACCTGATGCAAACTGTAGTCTCGTAAGATCTGCTAAATTTATTGCCACTGTGAAAAGGCAATATTTTCATCTATGAGTGAAATACAGCTTATATCAACTCTTCTTGATGTTCATCAGATATAAAAATGAAATCTTTATCTGAGTTTTACACCTTCTTTCACTTGTTTTGCTCATGTATGTATCATTACATAACATGCAAGAAAGTTCAAAGCACAATCTTTTAATTTTATGAATCTATAAGGTTTAAACAAAGTGAAAATAATATCAAGACCTACTTTGATCAAGATCCTTACTTTGAAAAAATATTAAGGATCCATTAAAAATGGAAATAACAAATGGATCCATGCAATTCTGAGCAGTTTAAAAAGGAAAATAAATAGAAGAGGAACGTGGAGATGAGATCATATCTTTATTTTCTTTGACCAGTCTTCCATTCATGGTTACTATGAGAACCCTGAACTGGTAAAGAAGCCACTGGCAGCAAGAGTAATTAATAAATATTTCAGTATAGGGGTAATTATTCTTGCTCTTAAATATGCAATAGGTTCTTCCTGACATAAATCTTCAAGAATGCGTTGCCAATTAAATTTGTTCATCAACTGTCTTGCATCCCACGGAGATGGTTAATTTGAGCGAAAAACTGTGGTAGATTGGACTCCTATGTAAAATTCATACTTCTGTAGATTAATAAAAGCACAAACTCTTTTAATAATCCATTAAATGCAATATCAGATAATGCATAGGCAGACAAATAAGTAACACTAAAATGGCAAATAGCTAGGGGTCTTGCTTCTAAAGATGTTTATTGCTCAAAGGAAAAGCTCTCAGGATATGTCAAGAGTTACTTTCTGGTATTTTTACTGTCTAACATGATTTAATCAGTTTTCATCAGTTGCTCAGTGTTAGTGTAGTGTATTCAGATTTTCTGTTATCACATGCACAGCATTCATACTGTGTCATGGATGCTGAAAATGTCTAATGAAGGTGGCTACAGTTACTCAGTTTTAGACAGAATTTTGTCTTAGTATTTAATTAGCTGTGAAAGTAAAGTTCTACCCTGGAAATTCAGCTGTTTTCCTAGAAAAAAAGGCTTTCTTCTTGTCTTAGATGTTAAGCACTGCTGTTAATTCCTGCTGCTCAAGAAGCTTTGGCTTTTCTTTTACACACTTGCTTTCCTGTTGAATTGTCTACTTGGCGTTTCTTAAAGAAACTTGCAGAAAGTTCACTGCAGCCCCTGGAAAAATTATGTAAGATCTTAGAAGCTACATGAAAGACAAGAAAGTGACTGGAAAAAATAAACATGGTAAATCATGCTTGATCTGCTTGATTCCTTCTCTAATTTAACAATTTGCTCAAAGTTTGCTCATTCTTTGTTTCTCACTTCTCTAGCTTGTTAGTACTAGGTAACGCATTTCTCTGATCTCGCTACGCTGAATCTGTTTTGCCCATGATGATAATTATTGAGTGATCTTCCTGTCCTTATCTCAACCCTTGAGCCCTTTGCATTGTATTTTCTTCCCCTTTCCCTTTAGGGGAGTGAGAGACTCTTTGTGGTGGAGTTCAGCTGCCCAGCTGGGTAAAGCCACCACAATGGCCCTGCATAATATGGTCTAGGGCCACGGTTTCAACAGATATTTTGATAAGATTACATCCATAAATCCTTTCCAGCCTAGATGTTTCTATGATTCTCTAATTTCTACTATCACAAAACAAAACAAAATAGTTACTGTTCTTTACTAACAATATTCTTACAGTATGTTAAAATAAAAAAACACAACTACATTTCAGTTATATTCTATATCTTTATATAGGCCTGGAGGTCCTAGCAAGAACAGGTCCATCCACTGCTCAGACATAGTAGTAGGCCTATTTCTATTCTCAGTTTCCTTAAATGCAATCTACTTTGTAGTCATAAACACTTTTTTTTTTTTTTTTTTTTTCCCCCCCAGTGTTTAAATACATGCAGACATCTATCACATTACATTTAATATGGATACATATATTTAAACAAATTAACCTCTCTTCATTTCCTTTCAATCAAATTTCAATCAAATCGGTTCTTTTCTGAATGTCTTTCAGTTTCTCCAAGCCATTTGCATATTTGTGCTGCACTTACATTTTTTTTTTTTTGCTACTTTTACAATATTACTGTAAACAAACATAAATGTGGCAAAATACCTGTTGAACCAAATAAAAATGTATTTCATTCCAGTGTTTTAGGTAAAATGAGAATCGTATTTGTACTGCTATAATCACATACTTTCAAAAGCAAAGATTATTATGACCACAAATATTAGGATTGTTAGGAATATTAGGACCAGTGTTTCCTGATGGAAACATGTAGGAAGCTATCTTTCACCAACTATTAAAACTTGGGTATTTATTTAACATAAATTAAATTTGTAGTTGATGTAAGAATGTAATGTTTTTGCTTCTATTGCCTCTGGAAATGGTGCCAATGTAGTTGTTACTGTTATACCAGTTTTTGTATTTTTGTATATTCTGAACCATTTGCAATCTGCTTCATGACATGTACATAACCTTCTGAGATTTGAGAAGAGGGAGAGTAACTTGCCTGCAGCATTTTATTTATGAAAGCATTATTCCAATGTTCTTGGTGTGTTAGAGAGGGTATATGATTACAATCATCCCCTGGAAACACGTATCAAGTACTGTTGCCAATACATACCTTTTGCCAATACATTCCTTTTAAGCACTGCATTGTTACTAAAGTCTGTAGACAACACAAAAACCAGGCCTTCTGCCAAAGTCACTACACCACTGTGTCTCACTGCTTTCAGATTCCTCTTTGCATTTCTTTTAGACCTGATCTTTAATTGACAGCACCTGGCCTAACTTGTACCATCAACATTGCTCGTGAGAGAAATTGAAAGGTGATTAAGGTAGAGCTATCCTAAGTAATTAGTAAAATAGTAGTAGGAGAATTCCTGTCTAAAGCTTACTAACATATTTAGGTGGTGTCTCATTGTTTTAAAAACTCCCAGACATCTAGTAACAAGGAAAATAATATTTTTATGTCTATAAAGTCTTCCATCTTCAAATATTTTAAAATATTTAATGGATTAAAATCATTATATACATCCTTACACAAATGTACAAATCTCTGGAAGAGAGATCTTTTCTTCCAGGGCAACAAGGGTTAACAATAAAAGGAGGCAGTGTTGGGAACCAAGTCTGGTCAGTCACACTGATTTATGATATCATGCAAGAATGTAGGAATGTTTATTCCAGCAGGGTTATCTGATTGAGAACTTCTAAAGTGGAAGAAAATGACCAGAAAAGTCATTAGTTATACCAATTGATAAGGAAAGAGATGGAATGTTGATTCAAGCAAGGTTGTCTGAGTGAGGATCCCTGCATTGGGATAAGAAGTAAAGAAAGGGATAATCAAAATTTCCCAGTCACAGTAGTTGATGAATATCAAACTACAGGGAAAAATACAGCAGAGAGAGCAGGAGGAACAAAAATGGGGGATAAGTAGAAAAGGGACAGTTGTGAGTAAAATGACTGCTCAGTCTGCTTGTCTGGCTGAGCCTGGTGCCTGATCACTGGCAGAGGAGACAGCTGTGCCATTCACCTCACTTAACACAAAGGACTGAGGTCACTTGCATACTTGAATGATCTTGGTTCAAAGTCACTGCTGAACTGCTTGAATTGAATAAGAAAGATTTTCTCTTAGAAGCCAATAGAATTCTAATTTTATATGTACATAAATTTATTGAAATTTATCTGAATATATAGAATGTATTCTTGCATAAGTAAAATGCAAGAATTAGGTGTAAATTATTATCTTTTTTAACTAATAGTTGCACATAAGTTTCAAAAGCCAGAAGTTTTCTTTGCTGCATATGATATGGGACACTGTATCCAAGTTCCTGATATTCATGGTAAATGTATTAACAAACAAGTCTACAAATTACAGCTCTTATATAAGAAAAGTTTAAATCAATATTTTCTTTCTCAGAAATTCATCACCCAGTATACTTTGAACACATGCATAGACATTACTGAAGTATGGCTTGCGTTAGGGTACAGTTGAGATTAGATAATCGTAATAATTTTGAATTTTAAAATTGTGAATGTTTGGGCTTTTATCCCTTTTACAAGGGATATAATGTCCCTTTGCAAACATGCAAAGGAAAAATGTCACTCTCCATTGACTTCTAAGTTCCAAAGAATTCAAAGAATTCTAAACTGTTCCTAACATAATCAAAGGAACAATTTGTCACCAGATATGCTGAGAGTGGGAACATGCACAATCAAACCTCTTCAGGAAAAAAAAAAAAAACAAACCAAACTAAACCAAACAACAAACACAGACACAGACACACACACACACAAATTAGAAAGAAACATCTGTATTACCAGAAAAACATCTCAAGCTCTTCTTTAGACTTGGCCTGGATGCCTAGCTTTGATTTGTTTGGGTGGTTGTTAATTATCGGTATGTATTTGCCAGGGGGGTTAATTGCTGTTTTATTTACTAGTTAAACAAAACATTCTTTTAATCAATAAATGATAATTTTATTATCTCCTGTAAATCTCTCAGTCCATTTGGAAATATATGGCTCCATTTCAAATTCTGTAGTTGGTAGTCTTGTAATTAGTGATGTTATCCAGGCAAATTTTCTTGTCCTGGATACTGCTTGTCCAACACAAATGGTATCCAAGTGTGGGGAAGAGAACAAATTTCAATATTTTTAAAAACAGTATTTTTAAAATCTAAGAATACTTTATATGCATGAGAACATCCTTTTTCATGTTGTAGTTTTTATTTTTTATTTTTTTATGTGAAATTTTCTGAGGCTGTTGAAAGGTTTTAAGGTTTGTAAAGGAAATCTATTTTAAATTTATATCTAGGTAAATATTGCTGTGTATTTAATTATTTTGATTAGGATAGAAATATCAGCATTGAAAGAAAAGGACAATATTAAAATACCAAACTATTATTAAAAGTCAACTTCATATTTTATTTTATTTTCTATTTTCTTTTCTCTACTGTCTATTGTTCTAAGGGGTGCACATTTAGGTTAAAATTTTCAGCTTTTCTTACATGGCAAAAATGGTATTTTAGCAAAAGAAAGGTGTAGAATTAAGATGTTAAAAAAAGGCTAAAAAATAAAGAAAGCAGCTTTTCTGAACTTTTAAACAGTTCTGGCAGCATTCACACATTAATCTAGATTTTAGTGTCTTTTTACAGGTCAGAGGTTAAGAGAAATATTGTTAGAAGGAAAGACATTTGAAGTAATCTGTGCATCAACAGTAAATCTGCTTCAATAACACATTTTTTCTTGAATCAAAAAGAAGAGTAAAAGCTATTTGAAGTCCTTGCTGAACCAAAATCAGAAATCAGCATAATGTAACATACAAACATGTCCAGTTACTGACTCAACTAAAAACTGACATCTCCTGGCAGGATCTGAATCAGCATGAAGTCTCTCTGTGTACTAAAGCCTGCAGTGCAGCCTCATGGTACACCTGCCTTTTCATCTGAACATCATTCTCTCTCTTTCACTGTTAGATTTGCTGTCATATGCAGTGTGAGCCTGCTCTTTTTTATCTCAACCTGGTATTATATTGTTTTTTTTCCTAAGAAGATCTTTAAGTAAAATATTCCAACTGAGTTGTTACTCTTCTGTAGTGGACAGTGGACAGCTACATATGTTCTTGCCAGAACATCCTACAAGGGCCCTATCCATTGAACGTGTGTCCTAGCACTCATAGTGGAGAACATCACTCTGTGCATGTATTACCATATTCCTGTATTGTAGAAGGTGCAGAGTGAGAAAAGATGCCCTTGACCTCTTTACCTCTTTCTACATTGATTTTGTTGATCTTTACTATGGCACTGAAGACATGTAGCTCTGTGATAAAGCAATAAAGCTGCGCTTTTTTTTTTTTTTTTTTTTTTTAATGTATTTGGCAAACTAGAGAGAGGCTTAAGATATAGTTCTGAAAAACAAAGTCTTTCTGTTTTCCATTACCTTTTGATGGGGCAAGACCCCCCAAGAGGCTTATCAAAGCAATTAGAAAAAAAAGCAACAAAAGTTACTGACATGAAATAGAACTCAGCCATACCAGCTTCATTAAGAACGAACCCAAAGCAAAATTGAAATGAAAAAGCTGTAGCAGTTCAACTATTTGAAAGAAATGCCTACAGCTCACAAAAAGTGGAGAGGAAGTCTGTCTGAGAAAAGCACTTTGAATGCAAGTCCATTGTTTACATTGTCAGTAAATTATCTGGGCAACTTCTAGATGTCAGAAAGAAAAGATGTCAGACATTTTACAGAATTCTCTAATTTCAAATCCATTAGATAGACCTCTTAGATTTCTAGTTTCCAAGGTTTTTAGGTGTCATATGCATTTTGAGCAGCTTGTTCTTCAGACAAAATTTTCATTGCAGTATAGATTTAGACAGACAGCTGCTTAAATTCTATCTTTATATCAGATTTTTTTTTAAAGATGAGAAAATTAGAAAAAAACACATACATTATATTTATTAATAGTTATTATTTTAAATAACATACATTATAGTTTTAATGAAAGTTTGACCAGGAAGTCAAGCATGAAGGGAGATGTAAATATATAGAAATACACACTCCAGGAAGATTTTTACTTGTCTGTCAGATTTAAGACTAAATTTTCTCCACTACTTTTCTTTTGCAGCATTTTTTATGACTTCTGCAAGTGATCATAGGTGATTTAAAGTGAATTAATCACACGTAGTTCCATTGTTTTCTGTTTGAAACTATTTCTTCTTTTTCCTTGACAGGTATTACTAGCAGATGAAGATGGTAACACGTATTGCCTAAAGAAATCTGAAAGTAATCATTTTAGGATTATTTCCTATCAGAAATGATCATAAGTTAGAATGAATTGTCTTAACTCATTTGTTCTTTTTTATTCCATATGAATAAGAAGTTAGCTATGGCCGATGTGGTATACTGACACGTGAAGAAAGGTTTGAAACATTCAGGAGATCTAAGACACCAGGAACAAAAATACTTCACCCTGAACAACTCAGGACAAAAAATCGTAGCACATTGATTTTTGTATCCACCATATAAACAATAAAATCTATATTTAATATGTCTGTGTCATTAAGGAATTCTGACAATACTGATAATTATATTTGTGAAATACTTTTTTCATTATTAAACTTTGAAAGAATATTTTTTTTACCCGAATCCTTATTTATTATTATTTTGATTGTGTTTCACAGATTTATTAATATTTTGATTGTGTTTCACAAAATTTGTCAGTTCACTTAATTTTACATTTTAATAAAAAGTTTAAAACTTTTTTTAAGCTTTAAGTTAAAGTTTAAGTTTTTTTTAAGGATGGTTTGGAAAGCAGTGACTCAAAATGACAAAATTCTGCTGTTAGATTAGTGGCAGAACTTGTGTAAAGTGAATTTTTTTTTCCTTATGGTTTTCATTCTCCACCTACTGATATATGAATGTTTTTTGAGGGCAAATAGCCTGAAACAGTAGAAATATTTTGCTAAAAAAAAAAAAAAAGTTTATTTCTCATTCAGAGAGTTACTGTTCCAGATCCTCCCAACCCAGACCTAGCCTGCAATGACAGCACGGTCAAGTGCAACAAATGTTTCAAGGTTCAGGTAGATTATATGTATAACAGCTGATGGCCTGTTGAAATATATAACAAAACTGTATGAACACTACTATATATCTACATAGAAATGTGAAATAATTGTAACAAATATTAATTCTTAAAAAGTACTCAGAAAATAAATGTGTTAATATTAATTCATTAACATTATTATTTAATATTATATTAATTTTATTTACTTCAATATTTAATCAAGGTATTAATTAATATTTGTATTTGGTGTAAACAAATGTACATGGATTAAAGATGCCTGTCTTTTGCAGTTGAGCCTACATCAGTATTGTACTGATGTAGGTGCTGTACCATTAGCTTGG
The DNA here is from genome assembly GCF_965140915.1 of Aythya marila. Taxonomy (NCBI): domain Eukaryota; kingdom Metazoa; phylum Chordata; class Aves; order Anseriformes; family Anatidae; genus Aythya; species Aythya marila. The sequence goes on along the minus strand of NC_139045.1, from coordinate 55,504,093 downwards.
TGGGTATAAGCTGGGAACATTATCAACTACTATCAACTACTTTGAACATTATTTTTATCTTATGGGGGTTGGACCTATATGATCTTTCCAACCCAAACCATTCTGTGACTCTAGGATAAATATTCCCTTTATTCCATTTTCTTTTCATCCTTTAGGTTACCTTTTAAGAGATTTTCTCTTTGCCTGATTATTTTCCTTTGAGATCGCGTTTTTTTTTATTTTATTTTATTTATTTATTTATTTATTTGCTTTTATACCTACTAAATCATGAATACAACAGGCCAATAAGGTGACCTCAAATATACCTTAAGTTCAGGGTATCATCAGGGTAATAGTTGGTTTGGAATAGTCAAGTTTCATATGATTTTCTCATAAATGACTTTATATTAAATAGAACAGAAAGCTGAAAGATGCCACAATTTGAAGGAAATTCAAATAGATGCCAATTATAGCTTTCACTGAAACCACTACAGCACAATTTGTTAATTTCTTTAGAATAGGTTTGTTTTTTTTTTTTTTTTTTTAATACACAAATATGAACAGCACATGTGGTTGAAATGCGTGGTCTATATTAACTAACAGCAAAAGTTTCAAAGAAGCTGTGATCACTGAACTAAGGAAGTTTGAGTATTCAGAAGATAATCCTTGTGGTGTGAGATCTGTGTGAAGGGAAAGGTAGGGAATAAAAGGGAAGCAGAAAAGACTCTCAGGTAAACATTTCTTAGATTCCCATGTGCCTTTTGCCGTCTTCAATCTCCTTTTCACACTGCATGTAATAACAGTGAAGATTTGCATGTACTCTAAGCAAATACATTGACAAATTCTACAGGAAATGTCTTTTGATCAAACTTTACCCTAAGCAGGAAATTAGGTGTTTTACAAGAGCCTCATGATAATCATTACAATATCTTTGTTTCATGGTCCAGATTTAAAACAAACAAACAACAATAAATAAAATCTAAAAGCCTAGGGGTAGGAACAGAATTTCAAAACCACTCAGTACTCAGCAGGCACCTTACTTGTTCAAGAAAAGCTAGTTACACAGTGACATTAGTCTTGATGAAGAAGTTTCAGAACCGTTCCTGGAATTTGAAAAAATACCACTAATACCATCAAAAGTCAGTCAATAAAAAACACATCATGATCTTGATCATGAAAAATAAAATTGATCTTGAAGAAATAAAATTCAAAAATGGGATTACAGACCAGAAAAAGAGTGGTACCTACTACTAACAATTCCAATTCATGGTGTAGTTTTTAATGACCATGATTACATTAAGTTATTTTCTTTCTTGGTTTACTCCCTTCTATCTAACTCAACACTTATTCCAGAAGTTTGCTGTTGATGTAGTTTGATGTTAAACAGAATCAAAGAATGGTTAAGGTTGGAAAGGAAATCTGTAGGTCTTTTGTTCCAACATCCCTGCTCAACAGTGACACCTAGAACAGGTTATCCAGGACCTTGTCCAGGTGGCTTTTGAAGATCTCCAATGAGGGACCCTCCACAATCTCTCTGGGTAACCTGTGCCAGTGCTCTGTCATCCACACAGTAAAGTTCTTCCTGATACTTAGTTGGAACTTCCTGTGCTCCTAGCGCCTATTGCCTCTTGTCCTGGCGCCAGGCATCACTGATAATAGCCTGGATCTGGCTTTGTTATTCAGTTATTTATAGACCAAGATCTCCCCTGAGCCTCCTCTTCTCCAGGCTGAACAGTCTCAGCTCTCTCAGCCTCTCCTTGTAGAAGTGCTCCAATCATTTGATCATTTTGGTGGTCCTCTGCTGGACTTGTACCAGTGTTTCCAAAGATTACACTTTTGTGCTGAAGTGAGAGTGTCAAATTTGGGATTGTACTGGCAAAATTATATTTGTGTGCTTATGGTATACTGGTTTATACATATATGTGTATATATATATATATATATATATTTTTTTTTTTTTCCTGTGTGGGCAATGCTTAATTAAATAAATCATATGCTAAGTAATATCAGTCCAAGGTCAAACGGACACAGTTAACATAATTATGACAAAAGCAAGCAAAATGCAGTGGCTTCTCATTTCTGTTCTAGAAAAATGGGGAACAGGTGCTCATCAAGTACATGAATGGTAAATGCAGGATTTAATTTAATTAAATGTGAGAGAGAAGTAGTAAGGGTCCATTTCCCACTCTCATCTTTGAGCATTTAACCAGTTCTAACAGTTTTACTAGGTTCTGAACATACAGTACCAGCTCATTTAGTGGGCAATCCCTTTTGGCTTATCTGGTTAATTGGCATGACTGACTCACATAATATAAGCTCTACAGAGAGTTTCTATCTTTAATTCTACAGGATGAATCGGTGAAATATTCAGAAAGACTAATGTTTTCACTTATTTTCTGTTGGGGTTTAGAGTCATTCCTATATAGTCACACACACACACACGTTTTGTTTCCTGTTCATTTCATCCTTTTTTAAACTCCACAGAATAATTTTTTAAACTCTACCTCATAGCAAATAAACTGTTTTCTGCTAAAACTTTCTGAACACCCTGATATCACTAGTGATTAGTTTTCTTTCTGACATGGTTTGGAATAAACTCTCAGATGGCTCATTAAACTATATACAATACAAAAATATTCCAGATAAACAAAGGGAACATTTGCTAATGATACTGTATCCGCATTCTTGATAAATTATCATTCTACTAAATCTTGCCTTTTAGAGTTGTAAATAAAAAGGACGGTGTGAAATTAGATTTCTATTTCTCTCACAAATTTACAAAAATTAGTCACTTTCACACCATTTCTAATTCTTTCTTAAAAGTATCTCCAGATATGATCTTCAAGTATACCAATGAATATCTGGGGATAGGCAAGATAATTCCAGAAGCTGGAATTAGGAAACGTTGTTTCAACATCACCATTGTACTGAGTTGAAACATCTTAAAAGTTAACACCATCAGATGATCTTTGGTATCAGGCTTTTGGCAGGTTTTTAGAAGTGAGGGGACTTGCGTTAGAGACATTGGTTGTTCATCACCTGGTCAGAGACAGATGAGCTGGTCTTCAAATCATGCCATATATCATTGGTCTACAGAAGTTTTCTTTGCTAAACAATAAACTAGGAATTTTTATTGATTTTTAAGGGATAGCATTATTACTGTTTAAACTGTATCAAAAATTTACTTCATAAATTTGTTTATATGTTTCTATGTTTATAAATGTGTTTAAGATGAAAAATTGGCAAAGCACCTGTAAAGGTTAGCATATGCTCCTGTAACAGTTCAGTGATTATAGAATTATGAAATGAAGAAAAAAAATAAACCTGAATATATTTTACTACAAAATTATTATTATTATTAGGTATATTCTTAAAATCATTGTGGTTACACTGGTGTTTTTTCTTTGCCTTCAATTCACCTTTACCAAAAAACTTCACAATGTGAAAGGAATTTCTTTTGGCCCTTTTTCACCACCCCTCAAAATAACTTCAAAGAAAAACTATGAAACAGAACATGATAATGAGGTATTTGGTATCTTATTACCTGAACAATTTTATCAGATTGAATTTGATGTGCATGAGAACAATATCTCTTTTATTTTCTCCTGAAATTTCCTATGTTCATATGCTATCAGGGAAGACTAAATCAGTATATATTCACTAGAATTGCATATAATTTACAGAAAGGTGTAAAGGAACTCCAAACAAAACAGACAGACTGAAAAAACATTGAAACATGAACACTGAAATATAAGATCTACCAAGAGACTGATATTTTTTCCTCTTATTGTCGGTGCTGAAAAGGAGACACTTAAACTGGTTGACAAGAATTTTGCATCATAAGAAAATCATATTGTTAACCTCTTAATATTTTATAAATGTTATTTGATTGATATACTTACAAGAAAAACACGTGTCTAATATACCTATTGTGATATATAATTAGTAATAAAAGTATGATTGCTTTAAATTTACTATGTAGTTTCATTTGGAAGGCAAATAAAGCTGATCTAATTCAATGTGTTTTTATTTATTATTATTATTATTATTATTATTATTATTATTATTATTATTATTATTATTATTATTATTATTATTATTATTATTATTATTATTATTAATTATAATAATAATTAATAATTATAATAATTAATTAATAATTAATTATTATTAATATAATAATAACAACAACAACAACAATTATTATTATTATTATTATTATTATTAAATTTGTCTTTCCTAAAACAGAAGAATTCAGCAGGATAGAGATTTAAATTATGAATAATTTTTAGATAGCTCCTGCTGAGTACTGTTTCCTGTGTTACCTATGTTTCTGAATGTCTGAGTGATACAATTCTGCTACACTAAAAATGTTCTGTCACAAATATTTTGGACTTAATTTCAGCAACTGGCCTCTAATTTTCTTAAAATAACCAATGGAATTTGTAATCCCTTGGCATCTTCTCATATGATACATATGTTTTTGTTTGTTTATTTGTTTGTTTTTCTTGGAATCCACTCTATTTAGGCTTGGTATATTGCTCAGAGGATTCAGAATAATGATTTTATGTTGGTAGCATTTAATATGTTGTAAATGCTGTCAGAAGGACTCACAGGGAAGGACCAGGAACATTATCTATTAGCATTAGAATTCCTGACAGAATATTAAGAATTAAAATAAAAAAATCCTCATACTGCTGTGCTATCTATAAATATTGTATGAGTACCCAAAAAGGAGTACTACCCATTTAAACTTAATATACTTTTGGCACAGTGGAAAAATGAAGCTGCTCCTAGGCAAAGTTACAAGAGTTTACTCTGTGGATGAATTAAAAAAAAATCCCCCAATTGTATAACACCCACAACCCTGCATATTTCCTAAGGAATTAATGAGCAGCTTTGCCTCAAGCAACTAACTATCCCAAATGGCAATTAGTTCATTAATCCCAAGGAAATGCCCTGGGCAGCATTTCGTACTGTATAAATATTTCTAACTGACATCAGGAGCAAAAAATAGTCTCACTTCAGAAAGTTAACATAATTCCTAGCATTGTTAATCTATGATTGTTTCAAATAAGTGTGTACATAATCTTATTAAAATACTATTTCAAAATATTTCTGTATTATAATAATTCCTACTTTTAATAAAAGCAAATGTCTATATTGCATAAAAAAAAGAAAATAATTTAAAAAATTAATAATGTTATTAACCCTTGTTTTACATCTTCAAAGTACTTTAGTATGATATAAAGTCCTGGTGATACTGGTGATAGAAGAGAAGTGATTTAGTCAAAGGCAAATACCAGCTCACTTGAAAAATTAATACCAAAAAATGAGAGTACCAACATATTTGGTTCTTTCATCAAAGAAATACCGTGTGTGTCTCCAGAATTAACATTTATTTTTATTTTTTTTCAGAACACAAGGACAATTTCAAGGAAATACTATACTGTACTTTCACACTCTCTATTCTCATTGTTGCTTATTTGTAATTTAGGTCCAATATAATTATTTTTCTTAGAAAATCCCAGTGAGAAGTTTCCTGGATGGTCTGCCAGTTTCTACAGATCATTCAGAGTTTCTAAGCCCAAAGAGGGACTGGTAAACAGTTAATATATAGTCTCAATATCAACTTTATATAGAGAAATTTAACCTTCAGCACATACATGCACATTGTATATGTCTTCCTCCAGTATTTTTCTATTAGAAACTCAATTGAATTCATCAATAGGTGCAGTTTTAATATTTTATAATATAAAATTCCCTTTCTCTAATAATCTAACAGGGTTTTTGGTTCAAAGACATTCAGCTGAAGAGCTTTTATTTTTTCTTCATCTTATTTTTTTTTCCCCTCTATTTCCAAGAAGAATGCTTTTACTCCTAGGGATTCCTTGTTCCTTGTTCAAATTCATTTTGTTAACCAAGGGAGAGCTATTATACATGAGTTTCCAGTCTATCTTCCTAACCAGACTAAGATAAGTAAGAGACATCTCAGACAATGTTGGTTTTGAGGCATGGCAGTAATCATACTAGTGGGAATTTGGCCATGCAATTGTAAGAAACGAATTGATATGAAATATTCACCAAGTCTCATTTGGGGTTATCCAAAATATGCAGAATTTATTCCAATTCTATTTCTATGCAATTATTACATATGCTTCAAATCAGCAACAGATCTTTTCTTCTATCCCATGCTGATTATCCATTTCTGCATTTGTTTTCTCATCGGACTGTAAAACTTGTTCGATTGTTGGCCTATTAATCCCAGCATTTTTAAAGCCTGAAACTTTTGAACTTCTGCCAAATTGAAGCTCTATTCTCTTGATGCTTTTTGCTAGCATAAAATAAATAAATAAATAAAGACCTAATCTCCTTTCTTAAAGCTGGATTGAGAATACAGGCTTTCAAAAAATTAAAGATGAGAAGCCAGAGGGGATTTTTCTCTGACCAACGCTGATGATACCCATGGTACAGGACTCAAAAGGTGAACTCATCTTGTTCTCTCATTTAATAAAACAAGTTTAACAAAACATAACTTTTTTTTTTTTTTTTTTTTTTTTTTTTTGGTGATATACAATATAAAGTCATCACCCTGTGTTTTGATTTGAATTTAGTGTTAAGTTAAATCTAAACTCACCAATCCGTTCCATAAGGAAACATACATGCACATACTTTTTTATACATATATTTTACCTATGCATCCATATCTTGCATACAGAACTAAGCAAGAATAAAAATAAAACTACTGATGAACTTAATACATCATTCTAAAAGAATTCAAAAACATACCATAGAATACGCACATAAGAGAAGCTGGCTAAAAACTGTCATTTTTAAACATTGTACTTTTTGAACAACTACTATTTAACAGCAAATTGTAATGAATCACAATGCTACTTAATCTCTTATGAGAATTTCAGTTACACCTATTTATTTTTTCATAGACATTTTTTTTCCCAGTTCTTGAGTTAGCTGTTTGCTGTAAACTATTACATGAAATCCTTAGAATCCAAATTTTACAATGTAAAGGGTGAAAAGAACCAATTAGACCTGTCAATTATTTTAGAATATATCCAGGGTAATTACAATATAACTTAAGGCAGAACTTCGTCTTGAAATACCATAGTTGTTGAATAGAATTTTCTTGTTTTTTTGTGTAGGTGAATAGGTTTTAAAAATATCCCTGAATTTTCAGAAATAACTACTTTTTTTTAAACAGATGCCAAATGACCAAGTCACTACCAACAAAGCAGTATGAAATATAATGAATTATGATGTATTACCTAATGATGAATGTTCCCAAAAATGAAACTGTATGCTATAAAGTATTATAATAGAGTAAATGAAATCAGAGTGCTTGTATGGGTTCATTTCATTTCCTTGAACCATTAACCATGCTATTATCTTCTCTGACAGAAACCTGATGATGAAAGGTTTGCTTTTTCTGCTGCTGAGCCACACAGACAAATTTGAATGCCAACAAGTTTCTTTTTTAGAGGGATAGAGCATTATTTTACTTTGCTTGTGAGTGCCTCTCAGCTGTGTCTAGAGAGTACAAATCTTCCCCTATATACTACAGAGTACTGTAGTAAGCACTAGTAACTACTAGTACTAGTACTAGAGTACTAGTAAGTACTCTAGAGAGTACTCATCTTCCCAGTTGGAAGATTCAAAGGCACATATATTTTAAAATCAAACCTCAGTTCAGTCAGTAAGCTTTCATTCTTAGACAAGTAGCAGTCACATTCTCAAAAAAATAAAGAAAAATATTAAAAATGGAAAAAGCAAATAAAACTTTTTTTTTTCATTTTATGCATAAACAAAGAGATACAAAACTGTAGTGGTTCTATGAAGAATCCTGTTGTACTCCATTTATTTGTGAATGGCATTTTAAATGCTGCAGGTTCATGACAATAGTACAATAAAAAAAAAAAAAAGGAAAAAAAAAAAAAGGGTGCTATTGGGAACTTTCTATATTCATGTTATTTCTTTCTGGAAACAGAACAGATTTACTATCTGAATTCTTTATTTGTAACTGTTCTCAGAAGAAGCATGCAGCAATAAAAGCTTAGAGAGTATAGTTCACCTTTGTGGGGGAAAATAATCTGTGATTGTAAAAGACATATTATGATCCACTTCAGGAAGGCTCTTACATTTCACATGCTACTGACTGTGCTTTTTATACATATTTTGAGATTTTACAATGAATTACATCAAATTATCTGCATAAGTTTATAATTTATTACATAAAATTAAGGGAGAAAAGTTCATAAAAAAGTAACTATTAAAAAGTTAATCTTTAATGATGTACGCTCCATATCAATTAGAACTGTTTGAGTATGGAAATACTTCTAACTTCAATTCAATATTTCTAACCCAATTCTTTTTTCATTCACTGAAGTCGTTCTCAATTTGACACCTTCAAAAAGATTATTCTGATGAAGTTAATTATTTGATATAATAATACCCTGAGACAGTATCTCTCCCAGAGCACCAGGGAAGAGCCTGGCAGCCAGGACCCAGCCAGGGAAAGGTTAGGCTGGGGAGTAAATATGGCAAACCCAGCACAGGCATCAGGTACCTCTCTGAGAACTGTGAGGAGGCAAGGCAGGGCTGGGATATCAGTCCCCATGTTGTATTAGTGCTTAATCACCTGTGAAATCCAGCCATCCTTCAAGGTGCTCTCTATAATTTTTGTCAGATCTCACTGTAACTTATTTGTTATGTTCAGGAATTTCTCATGTTATCTACAGAAATTCCTCACAGTCTGTTCAGTTAGATAAAAACAGGTCAGGATATAAAAATGCAGCAATGCTGAGTTATTTCAGCATTGTTATGTATTTCCAAGAAATATTGTACCACAATGCAGATCGCAAAGATTGTTTTCTAAGGATGGGATGGTCAGCAGCCTGTTTGACAATCACAGGAATTGCAGGGCCAGTTCTTTAAGGCTGACATTGTGGATGACCGACAGATCCTCCAGCCCAGCCTTGTTGTATATCACCCTTCCATCTGTGGCAGGAGAAGCTCATCATTAATAGATGGTTTCTTCTCCATACAACAGAAGCTGAGAAGTGCAGTGAGGGAAAATAATTGACATGATAGACAGCATGGGGGTGGCAGGAGGGAATAGCTTGACTTGGAATAACCTTGACAAGGTTGGATGGGCTGTGTGTCCTAGAAGAATGCTCAGGCAGGACACAAATACTAAGAAGTAAGCAAATTCTCAGGAAGAGGACAGGCTAGGAGTAAAGGTTTTCATGACTTAACTTCATAATTTTGATTGTGAAAAGAGAGATCCCCCAAAGGCCACTATGCTCTGAACACTCTGCCTGGGTTACCTCATCTTACTTTTATAGACAGGTTTAGATAGAGATTGCTTTGATGGGAGCATCTGGAAAACTGACAAATCAGATGGATTTTATGTCAAAAATGAAGCTTATTAAATTCTTTCATTAACAGCAATGTGAAGTTACTAGTTAATTCTTACATACTATTAATCACTATGAATAAATACACGAAACTGCTAGTTTTTAGTGAAACTGCTAGTTTTTAGTGACCTGTTGCAGTTTAATCTGGCAAGCAACTAAGCACCACACAACCTTTTGGTCATTCCCTGACACTGAGATGTGAGAGCGAAACAAGAAAGAAACTCATGGGTTGAGATATAGACAGTTTAATAGGACAAAAAATGAAGAAAAACTAATAATAACAAACAATAACAACAATGGTTAAGAAATAATAAACAAAACAAATGATGCACAACACAATTGTTCACCACCCACCAACTGATGCCTAGCCAGTCTCTGAGTAATTGTGGTCTCCCTGTCCAATTTCTCTCAGTTTTACTGTTCGACATGACATCACAAAATATGGGATATCCTTTTGGCTAGTTTGGGTCAGTTGTCCTAGTTTTGTACCCTCCCAGCACCTTGTGCACATGTACCCTCCCAACAGCATGTTATGCTTTTATTTCATTTTAATTTAGGAATTGGATTGTACAAATTGATTCTATCTCTTGGAGAAGGTCCAGAAGTGACCTGAGATGTATGTAAGGGTGGGAATTTCTACTTAGGGAAGAAAATGAGCAAGCAAATTACAAAACAGACTGTTTCATGGTAAAATGCAGTCCAATCCAAGTTGTCTTCTTAATACCAAAAATTAAACAGTCAGAACTAACTGAAAATTGTTAGATATTAATATCTTAAAAAGAATTAAACTTCTGTATAGCCTATTTATTCATTTAATGTGAAGTTCTACCTATAAAAAGTGTGTATGTGTGCACATGAATGTTTACCCATACACAAAAGCAACAGAAAAACTGCTAGATTTGAGTGAAATTTTGTAAACTGTTTCTAAATAGACATAATGACAGTCTCGTTTTTCAATACATTTTTTCAATGACCACCATGTTTGTGCATTCCTAGAATATACAAAAATATGTGAAAATTAAAACAATTCTGTTTTTCAAAAGACAAGAAAAAAAAATTAAAATCCAAATTTTTCATTCAGTACAAAACTATGGAGATTAAAAGTGTCTTCTTTATTCACCTCTTTTATGAATGAGTGCAAACAGGATTTGTCTTTATCTTCCCAGTTCTAGAGCTAAGCATGAGCAGCCACAGAAGTTTGTGCAGTCTCTTTCCTCATATTGGCTTTAAATTTTAGCATATGGTTAGATCTCTGGAACACACTAAGGAAACATCTCTCTCTGACAGAGAGGTTAAGTAATTCATTAACTGTGTTTCCAAAGACTGGATGTGTAATTTTTGTAATCATCTTCAATAGGAAGAGTGAAGTCCAGTTTTAGAAATACTGGGTTTCTTTAGCAAATAGACATTCTATCTTGAACAAGCAAGCTTAACGAGCAAGACAGAATTTATCACCAAGAAACAAAGACCACAGTCAGATATTTGAATCTTTGCTTTATTTACTCTTTTGAAAGTCCAGTTCCAAATATTATGTTGACAGAGATATATTACTAATTAAAAAAGAACAAAAAAGGTATTGATTTCTTTTTCAGTTCAACAAATTTAGCCTTTTCCAGAGGACATTCATGTAGTATAGAGAATGAAAGATTTTGAGTTAATAAGATTTTCCTTTCAAGAAAAACATCATGGCAAATCTCTCAATATTTTTAATAATAATAATAAAAAGATACTAATAACTAAAGTACTGTAAATAACTATAATTTACACAGGATTTTGTATTTGCAAAAACACTAGAAATTAATGACAAAATTCTCTAAGTGTAAAGTCTAGAGAATACATAATTGTAAGCATATATGTTACATCTATGTCAGATGTAAAGTGACATGAAAATAACTAATATATTAATCTACAAAAAAAAAAAAAGTTATTTTCCCCATATATTTTATCATCAAAATTTTGCACCCACTATGCTACGGAAAAGTCATGTGTACAAGTGCCTTTGTAAGCAACATATTTTCATATTTTGAATTTCTCATAGAATTCACTTCTATGTAAGTGCCTCACACTCCAGAAAGCACTAACCCTGCAATTTGTTTGGATCATTTATTAAAAAAAGCTAAAAAGAGATTTTTTTCATAGGACAGGGAAACACAATTTCTGGATTTTATTCTGCTGTTTGCTCTCTCTCTGGCCCCTTTTTACCCTCCCCCCCCCCTTTTTTTCCCCTATGTGCTACTGAACACAGAGTTGTCCCTTCAATGACCATATTTCTTGCATGCTTATGTAAAATATTTACATTTGGTTATGCTGTGTAAATACTACTTAATATTATTGTTAATTACTCTGTTATAGTGTACTAGGTATCATATATGGGTTTAAGGCAAACTGATAATAGAATATCTCATTTATTAATTAACATTTCATTTTTAATATCTTTAAAACATACAGTTGTCAGAAGTCTCTGCTTTGTCTGCATTCCATGTGGAAATTAGAGAGACAAAAATGACTTATAACTATGCCATATGATAAATGAATAATAATAATAATAATAATAATAAAATTGAGACCTTAAATTCTGTATTATACTTAAGGTTCAAGTTAGCAGATAATTTCTTTAACTCTCCTAAAATACATATATTTCATTTTGTGTTATAAGTACATGAAATGAAACTGTCTAGTTAATTTTAGGCATTTAAAGTAATTGCATTTAGTGGTTGCTAAAAAAAAGGATATTTTATAGTGATGTTATAAGTAATTTGAGATATTAATATGATCAAAAGATCAGCCTTTTGGTTTCATTATGACCCAAATCCATACCTACAGTAGATTATCCAAAGTCCTGCTGAGTTAACAGAATTCTTTGTCTATCCTGGGACCGTGGGTTTCATGCTCCAGTTTCTATCACTTAGGGTTCTGTGTGATGCCTTGATCCAAAAGCACACATAATTAAAAAGAGTCACCCACCCCTGTCACAGATGCCATGCTAAATTTCATAATTCTGCAGTGCCCTTAGGCACACAGCAGGGATTATTCTTCAGAACCCCATGTCCTCTATGCTATTGCTTATCTAATAAGTAACATCAGTGCTGAATTCTGCTCCGGGCTGCTTTACATCTCAGATCTGACATTTCAACACAAAGGCAAAGTGGCATATCTGGAGTTAACAATAATTGTTCATAAGTAAGGTAGCTATTTCCTTCATCCTTTCTCATGCAAGCACTAGGCATGATGTTGTGATGCTGTTATTAGAGATTTTTGTGGCACTGTAAAAATATGTAGATACTGAGGCAAGATTTATTGAAACATAAATAATACCAGAATAGTGCGTTAACATTTTTCCATTTATCAGAACTTGAAGCCCTGTATCCCATGCTTCCCTCAACACCATTTTACTTAGTTTGCCAAAATCCTTTAGATAAGATGAGAAAAAAAAAAACCTACGATTTTATAATTCTAATCGAGCAAAAGGTATTTTGATATTGAGCACAAATAGACACAGTGATTGCAAAATTATGTTCTCAAAATTCACTGTGCACATTTCAGATTGAAATATTGGACTAGATTCTGAAAAATGTCAAAGGGAACAACAAGATAAATTCTTCCTTTGTTTATCACAGCTCTCCTTTAACCATATATTAGGACCATAATTTTTGGAATGCAATGAGTTTTGGAAAATTTTTCTATGATTAGAACTACAAGAGAATCTGTTTCTAGTTCTAAATTCCTTGATAATTTTGCTTACTTTAAAAACGTAGAATTTATTAATATTAATCAATTAAGCACAGAGGGTTTTCACTACTGGGAAACCTGAGCTCAACTCTGAGTCACAAATAGAATTCCAAAGCCTTACATGTGACAAGACACAAATGAAGTCTTTCTTACGAAAACACTATGAGCTTGCTTGGTTTGTAGTCAATTTACGTACAAGATGTTCTGAATCTGTCTTAATGTAATTAACAGGCTGATTGTTTTTCAAGGGGAAAAAAAAAGTACAGAGTACCTCAGCCTTTTCCATTACCCTTATCACTAAGTCCCTTGTTCCACTAAGGACTAGGCCCACACCATTCCTAACCCTCCTTCTGATAAGGTATGCAAAGAATTGGTTCTCACTGTTCTTTACCTCCCTTGCTAGCATCAGCTTTAGCTGAGTTTTGGCTTTACTCACTCCATTCCTACATGAGTAGGCAATGCCATAGTATTCCTCCCATCTAGTCTGTCCACATTTCTACGATCTGTATACTTCCCTTCTGTGGTTGAGTTCATCTCAACAGCTCAGTGCTGACTTTTTTCCACACATGCTTGGGAAGAATGGACCATTCTTGTACCCTAAAGAGGTTGCTCTTGAAGATAACCATAATTTACATTTGGAAACAATTCATCTAAAAGCTATATGATCAATTCAGAATTACAACTTTATCATAATTTATTTATGGCTTTATTTTCTGTGACAATAGTCTGCTTTTTACTGGAAGCTTTATACTCAAATTTAGAAATTTAATTTAATTTTTCAGGTTGCCATTAGGTGTTAAATACTTACAGATCTAAAACCTTATCCTCAGCCTTCTGTTACATGGTACCTTATTCCTGCTTTTCCAGCATGGGAAGGAAAAATTGTAAGATGATTTTTTTTTTTTTATTCTATCTTTATTTATTTTTCTTTTTAGTAAAAAAGTACCTGTAAGTAATAAGAATGACAGACAGACTATACTGGCATTTAAGTGTAGCTTCACACTGCAGACTGTCCCACAGTTAACCCACAACTGGAGCACCATTCATTTGCCCCACAAATTCACAACCATAACTTTTCTGAAAATCTAGTAAAATTTGGATTTGACTATACTCCTGGATCCTGGCTTTGTATCTGAATTCCTTTTCTTATTAGAAAATCAGACTTCAAAATTTCATCCTCTTAAGAGAAAAACAAACAAAGATACAAATGAACAAATGAACAAAACAACAACAACAACAAAAAGAATTCCCTAAGATTAAAAGCCAGTTAAAACTTCTTGTCCTTCTAACATTATGAGAAACTTAAGGACAGTTTTGGAATCACAACAGCAAGCTGTGAATGATATATGAAATTGAAACAGTCCTGCTGAGCACACTGCTGTGCCGTTTGCTATGTCCTATAGTAGGCACACAATATTCATACTGCAGTCAGAAGAAGAGCCATGGTAAATTTCAGAGCAAAATAAACCATATATCTGTGGGAGGAAGGCTTAAGATTTCAATGTGTATTTGTGTGTATGTGTGTATTTTCTTTTTATCACTCTTTTCCTCAGATCATCATCCTGCTTCCAAAATACGGAGCAAAGAAAAGGGAATTACCCTTCAAAATAGGCTCCTTGACATGTTAAAAATGCTCCTTATGGAAAATTCTTTCCCCTTCTCATCGCTAGTTGAGACTTAAAATTTTGTCTCATGAATAAAAATGAACTAAAACAGCTTCCAAAAAAGAACAAATAAAGAAATGAGTTTACAAGTAGTTTTGTTTGCTTAAGTTTAAAGGCTCTTTCCACAAGGATCATATAGATACTATGAAACACTCAACAGAGTTGCCTTGCTTTAGTCATTGTGCTGGGCTTTGGTGTTATGCTATGTGAACTAAGAGTTACTTCCTAGTTATGCTGTATCAATCAAAGAAGTAAGGTTATGCAAGAAGTAAGATGCAAGGGTTATCAGTAAACGTGATCTCTCACTAAAAAATGCCAAATACATGTTAATTCTACTTATGGTACATGGTTATTAATAATTTGGAGTGAATTTTTATCTTTGTGCTTAGTGAATAACTTTGTAAATTATTTTAAAACTACATGTCTTCAGGTAAGGCTTTCCAGATGGTGCAAGCATTTAATTTAATAATAATTAAAAGGTAATAAAGGCAAATATTTTCTTAATCTCTGGATTCACAAAATTACTGTACTGTAATAAGCAATATTGCTTTTACTGGAAAGATAATTTTACCTTTGTGGGATTTGCCATGATCTCTTAGAGTTCATAAAAAAGATAAAAGCAGGTGTTTCAGCCTGTTAAGACCTTTTATTCTGTTGTCAGGATATGCATGTGTTCTGACAGCAGTGTTGTGGCACAACCACTCTGACAGACAGTGCACAAAGTGCCATGCAGACCACGATGAATTACTGAAACTAAGACAGTTAAGCAGCCGCCCACAGGGATTGCTGAGATTATTTCCAGTCCAGTGAAAATTTATGGATCTTCAGGAGGGATAAACTTTAAAATTGTAAGTGGGTAAAAAAAACAAACAAACAGCTGGATTCAGAAAAAAAAAACAAAACAAGACAAAATCCTACAAGATGTGAGAGGTTTTAAAACTGTGCTTTAATATGACCTTTTTACCATTGCTATAAGCTAGGCATATGCATAATTCATTTGCTGCTTGGTAATGTCTTCATGGAGCTGTTTGTTAAAAGAAAGTTCTCTTATCCCAGACATTTCTGCAAAAGATTATGTAATAATCTTCGAGACAGGTAATACAAGTAGCAATAGGTACAAGAAGATTAGAGTGATTTTATGAGTGGGGAAGCCTCTGGTTGAGTTTACGCTTTCCTTTAGGCATTCCCAAATCCTCTATAATTACAGTGGAGAATTTCACACAGAATCACACAGAATCACACAGAATCACACAGAATTTTCTAGGTTGGAAGAGACCTCAAGGTCATCGAGTCCAACCTCCAACCTAACGCTAACAGCCCTCCACTAAACCATATCCCTAAGCTCTACATCTAAACGTCTTTTGAAGACTTCCAAGGATGGTGACTCCACCACTTCCCTGGGCAGCCTGTTCCAATGCCTCACAAACCTTTCAGTGAAGAAGTTCTTCCTAACATCTAACCTAAAACTCCCCTGGCTCAACTTAAACCCATTCCCCCTCGTCCTGTCACCAGGCACGTGGGAGAACAGGCCAACCCCCACCTCGCTACAGCCTCCCTTGAGGTACCTAAAAAGAGCGATAAGGTCGCCCCTGAGCCTCCTCTTCTCCAGGCTGAACAAGCCCAGCTCCCTCAGCCGCTCCTCGTAGGACTTGTTCTCCAGGCCCCTCACCAGCTTCGTCGCCCTTCTCTGCACCCGCTCAAGCACCTCGATGTCCTTCTTGTAGCGAGGGGCCCAAAACTGAACACAGTACTCGAGGTGCGGCCTCACCAGAGCTGAGTACAGGGGGACGATCACCTCCCTAGCCCTGCTGGTCACGCTGTTCCTAATACAAGCCAGGATGCCGTTGGCCTTCTTGGCCACCTGAGCACACTGCTGGCTCATATTCAGCCGACTGTCCACCATCACTCCCAGGTCCTTCTCTGCCTGGCAGCTTTCCAACCATTCCTCTCCCAGCCTGTAGCTCTGCTTGGGGTTATTGCGCCCCAGGTGCAGGACCCGGCACTTGGCCTTGTTAAACTTCATGCAGTTGACCTCAGCCCATCGGTCCAGCCTATCCAGATCCTCCTGCAGAGCTTTCCTACCCTCAAGCAGATCGACACACGCACCTAACTTGGTGTCATCTGCGAACTTACTGAGGGTGCACTCGATGCCCTCGTCCAGATCATCGATGAAGATATTAAAGAGGACCGGCCCCAGCACCGAGCCCTGGGGGACGCCACTAGTGACTGGCCTCCAACTGGACTTGGCTCCATTCACCACCACTCTTTGGGCCCGGCTATCCAGCCAGTTTCTAACCCAACGAAGCGTGCGCCAGTCCAAGCCAAGAGCAGCCAGTTTCTTGAAGAGAATGCTGTGGGAGACGGTGTCAAAAGCCTTGCTGAAGTCAAGGTAGACCACATCCACAGCCTTTCCCTCATCCACCCAGCGCGTCACTCTGTCATAGAAGGAGATCAGGTTCGTCAGGCATGACCTGCCTTTCATAAAGCCATGCTGACTGGGCCTGATCGCCTGCTTCCCCTTCAAGTGCTGCATGATGACTCTCAGGAGGATCTGCTCCATGAGCTTTCCTGGCACTGAGGTCAAACTGACAGGCCTGTAGTTTCCTGGGTCAGCCCTCCGGCCCTTCTTGTAGATGGGCGTCACGTTTGCTAGCCGCCAGTCGATTGGGACCTCCCCCGATAGCCAGGACTGTTGATAAATGATGGACAGTGGCTTGGCCAGCTCCTCTGCCAGTTCCCTCAGTACCCTTGGGTGGATCCCATCTGGCCCCATCGACTTGTGCACATCTAAGTGCCGTAGTAGGTCACCAACCAGTTCTTCATGGATAATGAGGGCCACATCCTGCTCCCCATCCCCTTCCACCAGCTCAGGGTACTGGGTATCCAGAGAACATCCGGTATTGCCGCTAAAGACTGAGGCAAAGAAGGCATTGAGCACCTCCGCCTTTTCCTCATCTCTTGTAACTAAGTTTCCCCCCGCATCCAGTAAAGGATGGAGATTCTCCTTAGTCCTCCTTTTTGTGTTGATGTATTTATAGAAACGTTTTTTGTTATCTTTAACGGCAGTAGCCAGATTGAGCTCCAGATGAGCTTTGGCCTTCCTAATTTTGTCCCTGCACAGCCTCGCTACTTCTTTAAAGTCCTCCTTAGTGGCCTGCCCACTTTTCCAAAGCTTATAAACCCTCTTTTTCCTCCTAAGATCAAGCCACAATTCTCTGTTGAGCCAGGCCGGTCTTCTTCCCCGCCAGCTCGTCTTTGGGCACGTGGGAACAGACCGTTCCTGCGCCATTAAGACTTCCCTCTTGAAGAGCGCCCAGCCTTCCTGGACCCCTCTGCCCTTCAGAACCGCCTCCCAAGGGACTCCACCAACCAGTGTCCTGAGCAGCTCAAAGTCAGCCCTCCGAAAGTCCAATACAGCGGTTTTACTGGTCCCCTTCCTGGCCTCGCCAAGAATAGTGAACTCCACCATTGCGTGGTCACTCTGCCCTAGACAGCTACCGACGAACACGTCCTCCACCAGTCCTTCTCTGTTTGTGAAGAGAAGGTCTAGCGGGGCACCTCCCCTGGTAGGCTCACTAACCAGCTGCGTCAGGAAGCTATCTTCCACGCTCTCCAGAAACCTCCTAGACTGCTTTCTCAGGGCTGTGTTGTGCTTCCAGGATATGTCAGGGAAGTTGAAGTCCCCCACGAGTACAAGAGCTGATGATTTTGCAACCTCTGTCAGCTGCCTGTAGAATTCCTCATCCGTCTCCTCATCCTGGTTCGGCGGTCTATAGCAGACCCCGACCAGGACACTAGCCTTGTTGTCCCTGCCGATCCTAACCCAAAGGGACTCGACCTTGTCATTCCCAACCTCGAGTTCTACAACCTCGAAAGACTCTCTAATATAGAGAGCCACACCACCACCCCTTCTATGCTGCCTGTCCCTTCTATAGAGCTTATAGCCAGGCATTGCAGCACTCCAGTCATGAGACTGGTCCCACCACGTCTCCGTGATGGCAACCAAGTCGTAGCCTGCCTGCCGCACGATGGCTTCCAGCTCCTCCTGTTTGTTACCCATGCTGCGTGCATTGGTGTAGATGCACTTCAGCTGGGCCATTGCCTTATCCTCCGGCCTTGCCATTGTTCCCCCTGGCACAGCCCCAACAATCCTAGCCTCAGCCCCATCCCCCTTCCTACCTAGTTTAAAGCCCTCTCAATGAGCCCTGCCAGTTCCTGGCCCAGGATCCTTTTTCCCCTAAAAGATAGGGACCCGTCTGCGGCCATCAGGCCAGGTGCTGAGTAAAGTGCCCCATGATCAAAAAACCCAAGATTTCTGCGTTGGCACCAGCCCCGGAGCCACGTGTTTAACAGGTGGGCTTTCCGTGTCCTCTCTGAACTCCTCCCTGCCACCATAGGGATGGACGAAAACACCACCTGAATTGGACGAAATTTAGGGATTGGACGAAAACACCACCTGAATTTGGCCTCACTTTTACATAAAATTACAGAACAGGTCTCTATATGTACATTTTCAGCATGAGTAAAAAGAAAAAGGGGTTTCATGTAAGTGCAGAAATCTTTGAGAAGCAATGGCATATCTGTCTCAGTGTAAAGGTGCACTGTGGTCCAGCATGTCACTGGGGCTGGGGTGCTGGAAATAGCTGAGCCTTCCACAAGGGCTGCCTTCCTGGCAGCCAGGCCTGTTCCACTGCTCTGAATGGGCAGTGGGGCAGGCTGGGGGGCAGCTGGGACAGTTCTGGGCATCATGCAGCTCCCAGGGGACAGAGTTGTGCTGGACCATTAGCCCACAGGTAGGGGTCAAAATCAGGCCAATGAGGGGAAACAAGGTCACACACCTCCCTGAGATGGCCAGACAGGGCCATGGGGATGGGATGGGCTGAGGATGGGACAGGATGGCAGCCTGAAAGTTGTGTCTTGGAATGGATGTGCCTTGCCCAGGTGCAAGCACAGCTGTGATGTAACTGCAGATCAGGCAAGGGCCCAGAATGAGAGCTGCAGCTTAAAATCACCTCCCAAGAGAATGAAGGGGCAGCCCTCCCTGAGGCCTTCCATCATAGCTGCCTGGCAGCCTCTCCCTAAGGGTACCAGCTGTACTACCTTGGCCATAAGCCCAGTCCTCCAAACCCCCGGGGTGCAGTGAGGATCTATTCAGGGCCTTGATTGTAATTTTCAAGGAAAATATTTCCTATAACTATTACATTGTTGCCTTGCATTTTAGAAGCATGTATAAGAAGCATGCAAGAGATATTTTAAATATACTGACCAAGTCTGCTTTTATTTACCATTTTGTTCATTTGCCATTTTTAGTAATGATATGTAATTTTTATTTTTTTATTTATTTTCTTTTTTTTTTTTTTCTTTTCAGATGTCTAGAAAAAATTGCATTGAAAAGTGTTGTTCATGATCTTGGAATATGTAAATTCTGTTCAAAATTTTCAGATACAGTCAATGGAAACTTTTTTTCTGTGGAAGAAGGTAAGTTGGTTTTGGACGGTTTCTTTTTATCTAGTACTCAGTGGCTACTGTTCCTAATGTAGCAAAAAAATATGTAGTTTTGTTTTCTGTGACTTATGGATGCATAAAAATTATATGTTTCTTAAGTATATATTTGTTAAGTTTTACATAGTTTTGCATCATTACCATTGTCCTAAACTCAAAACAGTGTTAAGATCTGGTAAAAATCTTATGATGTATCATTAAACCAAAGCTATGTGTTTAGTTCTGGCCCAAAGACAGCATCCTTTATTGATGCTCTAGCCTGAGCAAGATACAAATCCACTTCACCAAGAAGAAACATAATACATATATGGCTTCTGTTCAAAGACCGTCTATGTTTCTTTGACTTAGGAGCACAATAGGTTCATGTCTTCTCTCAGTCAGACTCATCACTAAAGCAGCTGTGAACTTTTGAAAGAGTCTGTGCTGTTACACAAGAAGCACTGAAGAGTCTTTTAAGATTTGTCTCTTTGAAGGAACACTGTCTCCTGGGAAAACTCAAAGGTGTCTCTATATTAGATTTAATTTTGTTGAGAAGTGTGCTTTTGAAGTGACTTTTCTGATCATTTCTACATATAGAAATGATCTTACTTTCATTCCATCATGAAGCTGTTTCACCCCTTTAAGTATAAATGAAACTAAACGTGAAGATGCTCTCCAGGAGCACAGTGAATGTGCTCTGACTGCTGGTTAGTATAACTTTCAAGGAACCAAAGTGGAGTTAGTCCAAGTAAAATTTCCTTGTTTCTCAATATGAACTGTTTCTACTTCATGAAAAATCATGCTTCTTTTTTCTATGTACTACTTCTAATGCAGACATAGACTTACACTGTTCTTGGGTCCTGGGAATATGGTTCTCCTCAGATCAGTGTAGAGCACATGCAGCAAACTGAATCAAACTTTTTTTCATGTCACTAGTTTTGCCCTTAGTTTTTAACCGTGGTATCACTGTTGAAAAACAAACAAAACAACAGCAAAAATAACAAAAGCAGATCAGATCTGGGTGTTTGCATTTTCCTTTAATAATGTGCTTTTGATAGTTTTAGGATTACTTGTAAATCGTAGCCTGGTTTTAGTACTTTCAGATAAATATATTTTTAGGAGACCAGAGGGAAAGCATCAATTACTGTCAGAGATCTCATCTGCCTAACAATCTAACCTTCTATTCTCCCAGACAGATGTAAACGATCTGAAGTTTTCTTCCATCTTTGACCAGAACTCTTTCCGTTTATTTCAAGACAGCTTTTTTTTTCATTGCATAGACTATAGTTTTAACTTTTACCTCTACTTTTCAGAGAAGTGTTTCAGCTACTATGAAACAAATTGTTCATTACAGACACAGATTGTTGCTAGCCAAGTGATGTAGTGTGATGTCGTGTCTGAGATAATAAATCCAGCCTCACTTTGTTGGTATGGCTATATTGCTTTCTGTTCCACAGTTAGTTCAGGCATAGCTTTCTGTTTTCTTTGTTGGGCTTGTTTGCATTTATACTCATGTGTACTAGAGAACTTGAGGAGAGTAATACCGTGTTGCTGTATGCCATCAGAAGTACTTTCCATTTTGTCCTGGTTTCAGTTAGCACAGAATTAATTTTCTTCCTAGTAGCTGGTGGAATGCTGTGTTTTGGCTTAGAATGAGAAGAGTGCTGATAACACCCCGATGCTTTAATTGTTGCAGAGCAGTGCTTATACTAAGCCAAGGACATCTCAGCCTTTGCTCTGTCCTGCCAACGGGCAGGCTGGGGGGTGCAGTAAGAGCTGGGAGGGGACAGACCCAGGACAGGTGACCCAAACTAGCCAAAGGGGTATTCCATACCATCTGACGTCATGCTAAACAATATATAGGGGTGGCTAGCCGGGGGGAGGGGGCCGGACTGCTCGGGGTTAGGCTGGGCATCGGTCAGCGGGTGGTGAGCAATTGCATTGTGCATCACTTGTTTGTACATACTATTATTACTTTCGTATTATCACCATTGTATCATCATTATTATTATTATTATTATTATTTTCCTGTCTTATTAAACTGTCTTTATCTCAACTCACGGGCTTCACTTTCCATTTCTCTCCCCCGTCCCAGAGAGGGAGGGGGGAGGGTGAGCGAACGGCTGCGTGGTGTTTAGCTGCCAGCCGGGTTAAACCACGACAGTCTTTTTGGCGCCCAACGTGGGGCACGAAAGGTTGAGATAACGGCAGATCTGACCAGAGTGTGTTAAACTAAAATTGGTATAAGTATTAGACCTGCTTAATAGTCACTTGTCATAATGCTGATTGCTTTAATCTCAACTGTGCTGCGCCTGTTTTCCAAATTGAGTATTATAGCACGTTATTTTCCGTATGTGCTCTCTGTCATGTTGTTTATCCTCTCCGGGCCCTGGTTTCAGACCATTATGGTACTGTGTGTTGTATCAGTGGCTTATGAGATGATGAAATATCTGGCCATGACTCTAACCTGGTATTTGTACTCAGTAACATCTTCGATTCTATACTTTGGAAACTGTATTTTGGAAACTATTAGCAATTGTATCTGTTGCCTTTTTTCATTAGGGAGTCAATCTGTGGAGGGGAAAGGGGAAGATAATTTTTCTTACTTGATCACTCTCCCTTTCTCCTTCACCACCCCTGTACCCTCCTTGATCACTCTCCCTTCCTCCTTCACCACCCTCTTATCCTCCGAGTTTATTACAATAGCTCTCCAAGATATTGAATATCCTTGGGATACTCAGACCAGCATAGTCCTGTTGTTCTGCCTCCTGAATGCACTTCAGGTTCTGCTTAAAGTTAAACAACTACTTAGGAAGCTCATCCGGAGATCTGCCCGGAGGCAGTATAGTTGTGGGTGGCAGGGAGTATGGGAGGATATGGGCAGGCATCTAGACCAGTTGGCACCCCCAGTGTTTTGGAAATTCACCCCTGAACAAGTGCAAAATCCTCAAAAACTGGCAGAATGCTTGAATAAAAGGTGTCGCGATTCGGGAAGTTCCAAAGTAACACAAATCATTGTAACATGCTGGGGCCTGGCTTACGCCTATCGAGCTGCCATGGATACTGCTATCAACTTAGTGACAGACCCTGCGGCCACTCCAAGTCCCGTGACAGATCCAACGGCCACTGTGACCCCTACGGTGGACTCTGCAGCCGCTCCAGTCCCAGCTTCTGCAGATGCTCCAGTCCCAGCTTCTGCAGATGCTCCAGTCCCAGCTCCTGCAGCCACTCCAGTCCCAGCTCCTGCAGCCGCTCCAGTCCCAGCTCCTGCAGCCGCTCCAGTCCCAGTTCCTGAAGCCGCCCCAGTCCCAGCTCCTGAAGCCGCCCCAGTCCCAGTTCCTGCAGTCGCTCCAGTTCCAGCTCCGGCCGCTACTCCAGTCCCAGTTCCTGCAACTGCTCCAGTCCCAGCTCCTGAAGCTGCTCCAGCTCCAGCTCCTGAAGCCGCTCCAGCTCCAGCTCCTGCAGCTGCTCCAGTCCCAGTTCCTGCAGTCGCTCCAGTTCCAGCTCCGGCCGCTACTCCAGTCCCAGTTCCTGCAACTGCTCCAGTCCCAGCTCCTGAAGTCGCTCCAGCTCCAGCTCCTGAAGCCGCTCCAGCTCCAGCTCCTACTGCTGCTCCAGTCCCAGCTCCTGCAACTGCTCCAGCTCCAACTCCAGCTCCTGTAGCCGCTACAGCTCCGGTTCCTGCAACTGCTCCAGCTCCTGTAGCCGCTCCAGCTCCTGTGGCCGTGTCAGAGAAACGAGCTGTAGCAGTGCAAGTTGACCCTGCAGAGGGCATTCCAACCCCTGTGGCAGACCCTGTAACAAAGTCAGAGAAACGAGCAGTAGCAGTGCAAGCTGCCCCTGTAGAGAAGGTGAAAATATGGTATAGAAATTCAAGTCGTTTAGAACGCAGAGAGTCTTCTGCCAATCCAGGTAAGGCTTCTGCCAAAACTAAGTATAGAGATGACGAAGATGATGACGACGCTGGGCCGTCAAGGATTCAGGAGGAGGAAGATGAGGATGCCGAAAGAGCAACAGTAACTACCCGAAGCCTAAACGAGCGCGAGCTACGAGATGTGCGAAAAGATTTTGGTCGCTGTATAGGTGAGCAGCTTGTCACCTGGCTGCTCCGGTGCTGGGACTCTGGAGCCAATTGTGTGGAATTAGACGGCAGGGAAGCCAAGCGGCTGGGATCCCTTGCTCGAGACGCCGGCATTGACAAAGCAATTGCAGATGGAGCACGACCCACCAGCCTCTGGAGGCGTCTCCTCTCAGCTGTGAGGGAAAGGTATCCCTTCAAGGAAGATATTTTATGTCTACCAGGCAAGTGGACCACTATGGAGAAGGGAATCCAGTACCTGAGGGAATTAGCCGTACGGGAAGTGATTTATGAGGATCCAGACCTCAAACAAACATCCACAGATCCAGATGAAGTCAAGTGTACACGACCCATGTGGCGGAAGTTTGTACGGAGTGCACCATCATCATATGCCAGCTCATTGGCAATAATGGCCTGGAAAGAGGATGAGGAACCCACAGTGGGTGAAGCGGCTAAACAACTCCGGCAGTACGAAGAAAGTCTCTCCTCTTCCTTACAGGCCTGCGTCTCAGCTGTGGAGAAACTTTCTGAAAAGGTTCACCAACTTGAAGAGAATCTATTGTCCTCCCCACCTGAACCAACCAGTGCCCACCGACCAAAGGAGAACACTTGGGAGAAACTTTCTGAAAAGGTTCACCAACTTGAAGAGAGATTATTCTCCTTCGCACCTGTACAAAGCAGTGTCTCAGCTGTCAGGGGTAGGCGTTCACCCACACAAGGAAGACGATATGGTGGGTACTCACCCCGTGCCACCCTGTGGTTTTACTTACGAGACCATGGAGAGGACATGAGAAAGTGGGATGGAAAATCTACCGCGACCCTAGAGGCACGGGTACGTGAGTTGCAAAAGAAAACAATCAGGAAAAAGGGATTCTCCGAAAAGTTTGCTGCTCCAACTTCCAGCAGACAGTCCTTCAAACACAGAAACGAGGAAGATTCTGACCAGGATTAGGGGGGCCCTGCCTCCAGCCAGGGGGAGGAAAGGGACAATCGAGTTTATTGGACTGTGTGGATTCGATGGCCTGGCACATCACGCGCACAGAAGTATAAGGCTTTAGTAGACACCGGTGCACAATGTACTATAATGCCATCGAGCTATAAAGGACCAGAGCCCATCTATATTTGTGGAGTGACAGGGGGATCTCAGCAGTTGACTGTATTGGAGGCTGAAGTGAGTCTGACTGGGAATGAGTGGGAAAAGCACCGCATTGTGACTGGTCCGGATGCTCCATGTATCCTTGGCATAGACTATCTTAGAAGAGGATACTGCAAGGACCCAAAAGGGTTCCGGTGGGCTTTTGGTATTGCTGCCTTAGAGACAGAGGGCATTAAACAATTATCTACCTTGCCTGGTCTCTCAGAGGACCCTTCTGTTGTGGGGTTGCTGAGGGTCGAAGAACAGCAAGTGCCAATTGCTACCACAACTGTGCACCGGCGGCAATATCGCACCAACCGAGACTCCCTGATTCCCATCCATAAGCTAATTCGTCAATTGGAGAGCCAAGGAGTGATCAGCAAGACTCATTCACCTTTCAATAGTCCCATATGGCCAGTGCAAAAGTCTAATGGCGAGTGGAGACTAACAGTGGACTATCGCGGCCTGAACGAAGTCACGCCACCACTGAGTGCTGCAGTGCCGGACATGCTGGAACTTCAGTATGAACTTGAATCGAAGGCAGCCAAGTGGTACGCCACAATTGATATCGCTAATGCATTTTTCTCCATCCCTCTAGCAGCAGAGTGCAGGCCACAATTTGCCTTCACTTGGAGGGGAGTCCAATATACTTGGAATAGGCTGCCCCAGGGGTGGAAACACAGCCCTACCATTTGCCATGGGCTGATCCAGTCTGCACTAGAGCAGGGGGAAGCTCCTGAACACCTGCAGTACATCGATGACATTATTGTGTGGGGTGACACAGCAGAGGAAGTTTTCGAGAAAGGGAAGAAAATAGTCCAAATCCTTCTGAAAGCCGGTTTTGCCATAAAACAAAATAAAGTCAAAGGACCTGCACGGGAGATCCAGTTTTTAGGAATAAAATGGCAAGATGGACGTCGTCAAATCCCAATGGATGTGATCAACAAAATAACAGCTATGTCTCCACCAACTAACAAAAAAGAAACACAGACTTTCCTAGGTGTTGTGGGGTTTTGGAGAATGCACATCCCAAATTACAGTCTGATTGTAAACCCACTCTACCAAGTAACTCGTAAGAAGAATGAGTTTGAATGGGGCCCTGAACAACGACAAGCCTTTGAACAAATCAAGCAGGAAATAGTCCATGCAGTAGCCCTTGGGCCAGTTCGAACAGGACCAGATGTAAAGAATGTGCTCTACACTGCAGCCGGGGAGAACGGCCCCACCTGGAGCCTCTGGCAGAAAGAACCTGGGGAAACTCGAGGTCGGCCTCTGGGGTTTTGGAGTCGGGGATACAGAGGATCTGAGGCCCGCTATACTCCAACTGAAAAGGAGATATTGGCAGCATATGAAGGAGTTCGATCTGCTTCGGAGGTGGTCGGTACTGAAGCGCAGCTCCTCCTAGCACCCCGATTACCGGTACTAGGCTGGATGTTCAAGGGAAGGGTCCCCTCTACGCATCATGCAACTGATGCTACATGGAGCAAGTGGGTTGCACTGATTACTCAGCGGGCTCGAATAGGAAACCCCAGTCGCCCAGGAATATTGGAAGTGATCATGGACTGGCCAGAAGGCAAATACTTTGGGATATCATCAGAGGAGGAGGTGGGTCGTGCTGAAGAAGCCCCACTGTACAACCAGTTGCCAGAGAATGAAAAGAAATATGCCCTGTTCACTGATGGGTCCTGTCGTATTGTGGGGAAGCATCGGAGATGGAAGGCTGCTGTATGGAGTCCTACGCGACGAGTTGCAGAAGCTGCTGAGGGAGAAGGTGAATCGAGTCAGTTTGCAGAAGTGAAAGCCATTCAGCTGGCTTTAGACATTGCTGAACGAGAAAAATGGCCAGTTCTCTATCTCTACACCGATTCATGGATGGTAGCAAATGCCCTGTGGGGATGGTTACAGCAATGGAAGCAAAACAACTGGCAGCGTAGGGGCAAACCTATCTGGGCTGCTGCATTGTGGCAAGATATTGCTGCTCGGGTAGAGAACCTGGCTGTGAAAGTACGCCACGTAGATGCTCATGTGCCCAAGAATCGGGCTACTGAAGAACATCAAAACAACCAGCAGGTGGATCAGGCTGCTAAGATTGAAGTAGCTCAGGTGGACCTGGATTGGCAGCATAAAGGTGAATTATTTATAGCCCGATGGGCCCATGACACCTCAGGCCATCAAGGTAGAGATGCAACATACAGATGGGCTCGTGATCGAGGGGTGGACTTGACCATGGACGCTATAGCACAGGTTATTCATGACTGTGAAACATGTGCTGCAATCAAGCAAGCCAAACGGTCAAAGCCTCTTTGGTATGGAGGACGATGGCTGAAATATAAATATGGAGAGGCCTGGCAGATTGATTACATCACACTCCCTCAAACTCGCAATGGCAAGCGCCACGTACTTACAATGGTGGAAGCAACCACCGGATGGCTGGAAACATATCCTGTGCCTCATGCTACCGCCCGGAACACCATCCTGGGCCTTGAAAAGCAAGTCCTATGGCGACATGGCACCCCAGAAAGAATAGAATCAGACAATGGGACTCACTTCCGAAACAACCTTATAGACACTTGGGCCAAAGAACATGGTATTGAATGGGTGTATCACATCCCCTATCATGCACCAGCCTCCGGGAAAGTTGAACGATACAATGGCCTGTTAAAGACTACCTTGAAAGCAATGGGCGCTGGGACGTTCAAAAACTGGGATACGCATTTGGCAAAGGCCACCTGGTTAGTCAATACTAGGGGATCTACCAACCGAGCTGGACCTGCCCAATCAAACCTGTTACGTACTGTAGATGGGGATAAAGTTCCTGTAGTGCATGTAAAAAATATGCTGGGTAAAACAGTCTGGGCTACTCCTGCCTCAGGAAAAGGCAAACCTATTCGTGGAATTGTTTTCGCTCAGGGACCTGGATATACTTGGTGGGTAATGCAAAAGAACGGAGAGGTCCGGTGTGTACCTCAAGGAGATTTAATACTGGGTGAGAATAGCCCATGAACTGAATTGCACCATGTTAAATAGTATATTATACTGTATATTATCACTACCATGATTACTATAGGTGACTAATTAGAATGTATGGAAAAGAGTGTAACCTGAGCATGACATAAATGGTATGGAATAAGGGGTGGATAGATGTCCTGGTTTCAGTTAGCACAGAATTAATTTTCTTCCTAGTAGCTGGTGGAATGCTGTGTTTTGGCTTAGAATGAGAAGAGTGCTGATAACACCCCGATGCTTTAATTGTTGCAGAGCAGTGCTTATACTAAGCCAAGGACATCTCAGCCTTTGCTCTGTCCTGCCAACGGGCAGGCTGGGGGGTGCAGTAAGAGCTGGGAGGGGACAGACCCAGGACAGGTGACCCAAACTAGCCAAAGGGGTATTCCATACCATCTGACGTCATGCTAAACAATATATAGGGGTGGCTAGCCGGGGGGAGGGGGCCGGACTGCTCAGGGTTAGGCTGGGCATCGGTCAGCGGGTGGTGAGCAATTGCATTGTGCATCACTTGTTTGTACATACTATTATTACTTTCGTATTATCACCATTGTATCATCATTATTATTATTATTATTATTATTTTCCTGTCTTATTAAACTGTCTTTATCTCAACTCACGGGCTTCACTTTCCATTTCTCTCCCCCGTCCCAGAGAGGGAGGGGGGAGGGTGAGCGAACGGCTGCGTGGTGTTTAGCTGCCAGCCGGGTTAAACCACGACAATTTTCATGTCAAATAGTGTAAAAGTTAGGATTATTGTTTACCTAAATGATAAAATGACCTATGTCATACAGCCATAGAATCACTAAGGTTGGAGAAGACCTCCAAGATCATCTGGTCCAAACATCCCCCTACCACCAATGTCACTCGCTAAACCATTGGCTGACCAGGAATGTTCTAATGGAGATTAGGCGGAAACAGAGAGTGTTTCGCTACTGGAAGGAGGGCCAGGCGTCATGGAAAGAATACAGGGATGCTGTTCGTGTTTGTAGGGAGAAAGTTCGTGTGGCCAAAGCACAGCTAGAGTTGAAGCTGGCTGTGTCTGTGAGAGAAAATAAAAAGGGTTTTTTTAGATATGTGAATGGAAAAAGGAGAACTAAAGAATACATAGGGCCGCTCCTTGATAGGGAAGGTCTCCTCACAGACGATGACATAGGCAAAGCAGAGACGCTTAATGCCTTCTTTGCCTCTGTCTTCAATGCCGATGATGGGCTTTGGGACCCAGGGTGCCCTGAGCTGGAGGGCCGGGACGGTGGGGATGACAAACTCCCAACCGACCCTGAACGTGTGCGGGATTTGCTACTCCACCTGGATCCCTACAAGTCCATGGGTCCAGATGGGATTCATCCCCGGGTGCTGAAAGAGCTGGCGGATGTCATCGCGGAACCTCTTTCAATTATTTTTCAATGATCCTGGGAATTTGGAGAGGTCCCGGTAGACTGGAAGCTGGCAAATGTTGTGCCAATTTTCAAGAAGGGTCAGAAAGAAGACCCTAGCAATTACAGGCCTGTCAGTCTCACGTCAGTGCCTGGTAAAATCATGGAGAAGTTGGTTCTCGGACTTATTGAGGCGCACCTGGGAGACAAAGCAGTCATTGGTCCCAGCCAGCATGGGTTTGTGAAGGGTAGGTCCTGCCTAACTAACCTGATTTCCTTTTATGATAAGATCACCCGTATGGTGGACCAAGGGAAACCAGCTGATGTGATTTTTTTGGACTTCAGCAAGGCTTTTGACACGGTTTCCCATAGGATCCTACTGGACAAAATGTCCACCATACAGCTAAATAAAAACATCATACGATGGGTGAGCAATTGGCTAACGGGCAGGGTCCAAAGGGTTATGGTAAATGGGGCTGCGTCAGGCTGGCGGGCGGTCACCAGTGGGGTCCCTCAAGGCTCCATTTTAGGGCCGGTACTTTTCAATATTTTTATAAACGATCTGGATGTAGGAATAGAGGGTATTTTGAGCAAGTTTGCTGATGACACCAAACTTGGAGGAGTTGTGGACTCAAATGAGGGCGTAAAGGCCTTACAGAGGGATCTGGACAGATTGGAGAGCTGGGCGATCACCAACCGCATGAAGTTCAATAAGAGCAAGTGCCGGGTCCTGCACCTGGGACGGGGAAACCCTGGCTGCACATACAGACTGGGCGATGAGACGCTGGAGAGCAGCCTAGAAGAGAGGGATCTGGGGGTCGTGGTAGACAGCAAGTTGAATATGAGCCAGCAGTGTGCCCTGGCAGCCAGGAGGGCCAACCGTGTCCTGGGGTGCATCAAGCACGGCATCGCTAGTAGGTCAAGGGAGGTGATTGTCCCGCTCTACTCTGCGCTGGTGCGGCCTCACCTCGAGTACTGTGTGCAGTTCTGGGCACCACAGTATAAAAAGGCCATGAAACTGTTGGAGAGTGTCCAGAGGAGGGCTACGAAGATGGTGAAAGGCCTGGAGGGGAAGACATACGAAGAACGGCTGAGGTCACTGGGCCTGTTCAGCCTGGAGAAGAGGAGGCTGAGGGGAGACCTCATCACAGTCTACAACTTCCTCGTAAGGGGGTGTCGAGAGGCAGGAGACCTTTTCTCCATTAACACTAGTGACAGGACCCGCGGGAACGGGTTTAAGCTGAGGCACGGGAAATTTAGGCTGGACGTCAGGAGGGGGTTCTTCACAGAGAGGGTGGTTGCACACTGGAACAGGCTCCCCAGGGAAGTGGTCACTGCACCGAGCCTGTCTGAATTTAAGAAGAGATTGGACTGTGAACTTAGGCACATGGTCTGAACTTTTGGGTAGACCTGTGCGGTGTCAAGAGTTGGACTTGATGATCCTTAAGGGTCCCTTCCAACTCAGGATATTCTATGATTCTATGATTCTATGATTCTATGTCCCTAAGCACGAGGTCCAACCTTTCCTTATACACCCCCAGGGACAGTGACTCCACCTCTCCCTGGGCAGCCTGTTTGAATGCCTAACTGCTCTTTCTGAGAATAAATTTCTCCTAATTTCCAACCTAAACCTCCCCTGGAACAACTTGAGGCCATTCCCTCTAGTCCTATTGCTTGTTATCCGTGAGAAGAGGCCGACCCCCAGCTGCACAGAACTTTCTTTCAGGTAGTTGTAGAGAGCAATAAGGTCTCCCCTGAGCCTACTCTTCTGCAGACTAAACAACCCCTGTTGCCTCAGCCGCTCCTCATAGGACTTGTCTTCCAGATCCTGGCTGGCTACGCTATTTCTGATACAAGCCAGGATGCCATTGGCCTTCTTGGCTGCCTGGGCACACTGCCGGCTCACGTTCAGGCAAATATCAACCAGCATCCCCAGATCCTTTTCCTCTGCACAGATTTCCAGCCACTATTCCCCAAGCCTGTAGCATTGCATAGGCTGTTGCAACCAAAGTGCAGGACCTGGCACTTAGCCATGTTGAACCTCATCCCGTTGGCCTCTGACCATCATCCCAACCTGTCCAGGTCCCTCTGCAGGGCCTTCCTACCCTCTGGCAGATTGACACCTCCACCCTGCAAACTTACTGAGGGAACACTCAATTCCCTCATCCAAATCATCAATAAAAATGTTAAAGAGGATGGGCTGCAATACCGACCCCTGGGAAACACCACTCATGACTGGTCACCAGCTGGGTTTAATTCCCTTTACCACCACCCTCTGGGCCCAGCTTTCCTGCCAGTTTTTAACCCAAAAAAAGACTGTATGTGTCCAAGCCACGGGCTGCCAGATTCTCCAGGAGAATACTGTGGGAGACCATGTCAAAGGCCTTGCTGAAGTCTAGGTAGACTATATCAGCAGGCTTTCTCTCCTCCACTAGGCGGGTCACCCGGTCATAGAAGTAGATGAGGTTGGTTAGGCACGACTTGCCTTTCATGAACCTGTGCTGACTGGGCCTGATCCCCAGGTTGTCCCACTGTGGTGGTTTTACCCATCTGGGCATCTGTACTCCACCACAACCACTCTCTCACTCCCCCTCCTTCTCAGAAGAGTGGAAGAAGTAAAGGCAAGAAACAACTCATGGGATGAGATAAGGATAATTTAATTAAAGGAAAAAATAATTATTAAGGAAAAATTATTATTAATTAAACAGTTTAACTACAGAGAAAAATGTGAAAGGTGAAAAGGGAGGGAAAAAAACACACAAACAAAAGCAAACAAACAACAACAAAAACTAAAAGCAAAGGCTTTGTGGAAGTGCAGAGGAAAGAAATTACTCTCTACTTCCCACAAACGAGTGATGCTCGACCACGTCCTTGAAACAGGGCCTCAATGCACGTAGCTGTTTTGAAAAACATGATTTTGCAATGAGAGCCCAACCCTCCCCTCTTCTTCCTTTTTCCACCTTTTATTTCTGAGTGTGACATCATATAGTATGGAATATCCTTTTGGTTGGTTTAGGTCAGCTGCTGTGGTGATACTCCCTTATCACTTTTTGCCCACCCCCAGCCTGGTGATTCTGAGAGGGTTAGAGAGAGTCCTGATGCCATACCAGCACTACTCAGCAGCAGACACAACACTGGTGTGATACCAGTGCTGTTCTAGCTACAAGTGCAGAGTACAGCACTGTATGGGCTGCTGCAGGGAAAGTTAACATCCCAGCCAGACCCACACCCACACATGCTGTGTGATTGCATTCAAGATGACACGTTCCATCACCTTTCCTGGCATTGAAATCAAGCTAACAGGCCTGTAGTTCCCCAGGTCATACTTACAACCCTTCTTATAGACAGGTGTCACAGTAGCAAGTCTCCCGTCATCCAGGACCTCTCCAGATGACCATGATCACAGATAGATGATAGAAAGCGGCTCAGCAATCACATCTGACAACTCCTTCAGGCCCCATGGACTTGTGACAGTCCAGGTGCAGCAGCAGGTCTTTAACTATTTCCACCTGAGCTGTGGGAGGTTTCTTCTGCTCCCCATCCAGGTCTTCTGCTCCCCAGACTTCTAGGTTGGGAGGCTGAGTACCCTGAGGATAAGTGGTCTGACTAGTAAAGACAGATGTAAAGGCACTGTGGCCAGGCTGATTTTGTGCTGGGCTTTAGTATTCCTGTTTTTCTCTCTGCATAAGCTGGCATTTTCCTTGTACTCTCCTTGAGTTGTCTGTCCCTTCTTCCACTGGACATAAACTTTCTTTTTCTCACAGAGACTTAACAGAAGTTCCCTGTTCAGACACACTGATCTTCTTCCTTGCTGGTTCATCTTACGACATGTGGGGACAGCTTATTCCTGCCCCTTTAAGACCTCCTTCTTGAGGAGCATCTGTCTCTTCATCCTGGTTTGGTCTATAGCAGACCCCCACCAGGATGTCCACCTTGTTAGCCAACCCCCTGATCCTTATTATTCCCAACCCTAAGCTCAACAACATCAAAACACTCTCTAATATGGAGAGCCACACCACTGACCCATTTTTGTTGCTTGTCCCTTCCAAGTAATTTATCGCCATTCATTTCAGTACTCCAGTTGTGGGACCGGTCCCACCATGTTTCAGTGATGGCAACTAGGTCATAGCTGCCTGCTGCACAATGACTTCCAGCTCCTCATGTTTGTTGCCCATGCTGCATGCGTTAATGTAGATGCACTTCAGTTGTGCCATTGCCCTCACCCTCAAGCCTTGCATCACTCCCCCAGGCTCATCTCTGTCAAGCCTCATTTCATCCTCCATTCCCCTTCGTACCTAGTTTAAAGCCTTCTCAATGAGCCCTTCCAGCTCCTGGGCTAGAATCCATTTTACCTCTTTGAGATAGGTGGAACCCATCTTCAGCCATCAGGCCAAGTGCTGAATAAACCTCCCCATGGTCAACCTCCCCACCCAATTTTAGGTTTACCTAAATGATAAAATGCCACCACCTATGTCCTTTGCAACTAACAGTAATAATGTCCACAGTGTGCTGACTCCTGTGGTGACATATATTATAGAAATATGCAAAATAAATACCTGAAATGCTGAATGAATAGATTTCAGTTGACGACGATTACAAGATAAATACAGGAAGAAAAAAAACACACTACTTACATGAAAGTACTTTGATCAAACTGTTCATACATGTGACTGCATGACTATATGACTATATAAAATTAATTTCCAAAGTCCCTAATTAAACCTAGATCTAATTTACTTGTCCAAATTTGAACTTTTTTTTTTTTTTTTAATGTACCATTGATTTGAGAATTCTTGGCTAGTAAACCTAAAATGAATATAACAGTGAAGATAGATCACTGCATCTATTTCTGACTAAATATGTGTGAGTTTCATTGACAGAAGTAGAAGATCTTTCTCTTCAATGAATATGACAGATTTGCCTATTTTTTTTTATTATATTGCTTACAGAATTGTGCATGGAACCTTAATTCTCATTATAGGAAATGAATGGCATTGCTAGTTATTTAAGCCAGAAAGACTTAGGACCTGGCACAGATGATGCTAATGTGAACAACGCCAGAAAGCATTACTTAAGTAACAAATAACCATCTCTGGCAGCTGGCAGACTTACATTTTTTCATTGTCTTACACCAGTGACAGAACCTTTCAAAGAGGCAAGACTTGGATTTTTTTAGTGATATGTGCTGCACATTTTCATGGATAACTTAAAAGATGCTGAAAAAAAGCAAAACCAAAAACAAACAAATAAACCCACACCAAACCTCTATGTAATTAGATATCAATTATATTAGACTGGAATACTGATGTAAAAGGATAAGCACAGAAAGTAACAACATTTAATTTTAAGACAGAGTTTTGTGTTATTAGTCTGTGACCAAGACTTGGCTTACTGAATGGAAAAGTACATAAAAGGCTTAATATTAGCTGCTACAGTGTATTCATTCCTATTATCATATTTCACTATGTAGTTCTTGACTACCATAGTCAGCTTAGAGGTGTGATTGCCCTATTTAAAAAATAATTAGGTTTATTTTATCTTCTACATATTTTTACTGTTCACAACAGTGAATTACTTTCATAATACAGCACAGAGAAATAGCTATTTTCAGTGATGACCTCTAAACAATTTTTGTGATCTATACAATGCTTTCCAGTTCTTTTTGCTAGTTTGATACAAGTCTTTATTACTAGAGCAACTGGTTGTGTTGCTATTAATTATGAATTATATAAAACTGTGTGTAGAGAGGTAGCTTAGGTAAAAAGCTGAAAGGACTGTGAAAGAGTTCTGAGTTTGTCTAGAATTTTGCTTAACATCAATTGGTCAAGTAGAATTTTTTGGTTAGTATTAACTATTGATATTCAACTCATCTTAATGTTTCTTTATATTTTAAATTGTTCTAGACTTGAAAATGATAAAACTTCCACTTTTTAATGAATATAGTTGACAGCTTATTTTTCTGTAGCTATTCAGAAAGTTCACCAACACATCCAAAATAACCTTATAGTGTCTTATTTAGGAATTAGAAAATTCCTTATTGGAAATCTTGTTTTGAGATGATAGCCTAAATCAAGTTCTCTACTCTACTCTGCTCTACTCTACTCTACTCTACTCTACTCTACTCTACTCTACTCTACTCTACTCTACACTCTTCATGTCACTCCCTTCTAGTATCATCTCTAAAGATCTCCTGTGTGCTTCACAAGAAATGGTATTTTTAGTATGATAAATTATTTCACATTCAGGAAATAAGGCATCCATCTAAACTAATAATAAATTGTTTCTTCAGTATATTCCTCAATGGCTTATCCTAACTTATTATTAGTATAATAATATATTAGTATAAATAATTCTAAATAATAATTACTATAATTATTATATATGTAAATATATATACACACACATATATACTAATATAAATATTAGTATAATTAAATAAATATTAGTATAAATACGTATAAATAATATATATATATTATAATATATAAGTATAAAAAATAACCACAGCTGTGTCTGTGGTTATTTTTTTTTTTTGTAGTTTTTCTCTCTTATGATTATTATTAATTTATTTTGCTAATTACTTGTTTTTGAAGAGGGAAACATTATAGTCATAGAGTGGTGCACTTCACTAACGGTAAGGTTTACGTTTCAGTACCTAAGCAGCATGTTTCAGATTATCCCTTACTCAGACTGAAAGGAAAAAGGAAATATCATTTTATCTGATTTTGGAGAAGTACCAAATAGTAATTTTTTGCTTTTCATTTTAAATTTGTGGGATTTTTGAAGATTTCGGGACTCTGTATGACGCCAGAACTCTTGCTACTGATAGCAAACAAAACTGCATCTGCAAGGTCTTGTACTATTGCTATTTCTGCAGCAGATCTTTTAAAAATGGTATACTCTTCTGATTTGTCCTGCAAACGGGTGTAAGCATAGACTCACTTATTATTTGTTTCATTGAGAAGTATGCCTGATTTTCTAAGGTTAATAGCTGATATCCAAGGATGACCCAATTTTGGAGGTGTTTTTAATGATACTCTGAACTTTCTCAAGATGAAATGGCTTAGCATTGGGCAGAGGCAGATAACACATTTTTAGAAGTGTTGAACTTTTCCCTTTGTTGGCTAAGAAGCTATTTTTTAAATCATATTAGCAAAAACTAAGACATCTTGTTTTCCTCTTCCAGAAAAGGCCATAACAATGTTTGTACATAGAGATAGCTGAACTATTTTAAAATGAGTCCCCATTGGATAATGGGGACAAGTTAACTGTGGAGATTTGTGTCTGTTAATTTGTCCTTGCCTGCAAATTAGGAACAAAGGAGAAAAAAAAAATCTTTCCAGATTTTAGTGGACAAGAAAATATATATTTCAATTTGTCACTTTAGAAATAAATCACAGAATTAAAATCTAAATATAATTTGCGTTTAACTTAGCAAAGGTTATTTTTATATTTTCATCTTGGATATTGAGCTATAAAAGCAGGATCATGTGAAGAGTTCCATAAAATAGAATAGAATATATCTTTCACAATAAATTAGAAAATAACTTCATAGGAAACTTGAGAAAGATTAATTGTTGTTGAAAAAAAATTTCCAAATGAAAATGAACATGATCTCCACATAATAAGAAAAAGTAAGTGTGAAAATGTTTGTGAAAAAGGTTCAGATGGTTCAAAAGGTTCTCTTCCATACAGATGGAAGAGACCATGAGGTATCAGCTACGTTTTGTTTAGACAAACCCTGTCTAAATCTTTTTTCTGAAAAATGCTATTTATCCTGTATTTATTTTATTTTTTATTTTATTATTTATTTATTTATTTATTTATTACTATTGATTTTTTGACATGGAGATAAGGAAGAAAAGAGGGAAAAAAAGGTGTTTTGTTAAACTCCAATGACAGAGATTCATCAAAGTGATATTCCCTAGTTGTTAAGCAGATATGAAAACAAAAAGGAATTATGACAACTTTATGCTTCCATTTCAGTAAAAGAACCTTCTAAAGAAGCATCTTTCACCTTCTAAAACCTGATCATTAAAGAAAACTTCATTTATCAAACAGAAAATTTGAACTATAGAATCGAAGCAACAACAGCAACAGATTCTATTGCAGTTCAAACTCTTGTACTGTGGACTTTCAACTATTGGATAATGATGTAGTTATTTTTTATAGCTCTTCTGTGTATTTTTTAGATCTATGAACACATGGTCATATTTGTTTTAGCTCATACACTTTTTCAGCTGTAGTTATAGAAACCCAAATATCACCACAAAACCATAGAAATACATAATGATATAACTTCTTTTGATCAAAATCTCAAAACTGCCAATTTACAATAGCAAATTTTGTTTCTGTCTTTATGTTTGGTGTGTATGTCTGGATTATAAGAAATCTTTGTGATTTTTGAATTTTTGGTTCTTATTATTTAAAGCCCATAGTTCTCATAGACCCCTAAACAAATTACTTAAGAAATCATAAATAACAAACACATCTTTTAAAGTATCAAAGAAAATATAGTTATTTGGAATTCAAGCATATTCTTGAAATCAAATTAAATGTTAATGTACTTGAGTTTTGTAGCTTGCATTTTTTTCCAATTATTTAAAAATATGGGTATTCTTATGAAACTATACAATAACAAGACTGTAGCAATCCATTTAGAATTTATAAATATTTATAATATTTTAAAATGAGCCTTTAGTCAGGGTTACTTTCCTGTTTATAAAATTTCAGCCTATAGTGATGTATAAAAAAAGGTGTTTTTTTTTTGTTTGTTTGTTTTTCATATTTTTTTGGAAGAAATTATCACATTGGAAAGTGTTTTTTTTTTTTTTTTTTTTTTCTTCTTTTTCTTGTCAATATTTATTTCATTTTATTAATGATTCTGAATAAAAGCATAATTTCTCATTTTGAATTATGATTGAACCTGTTCAGTAATTTATGTTGCTACTTTTTTTTTTTTCCAGTGACAAAGATATTAAAAGTATTTCTAGGGGGGATTAAAATACTATAAAACCCAAAAGAGTGCCATCTTCCCATCTATGCAAGACAAAATGTGCTATAATGTAACTGAAAACCTCAATCCTTAAGTTGAGAGACAGGTATAAACTTTCTTCACAGTAATGAAGTGGAGCACTTGCGTAAATCTGCAAGATCATAGCCAAAAATGTTTGCTTTTGACTTCTGGAAGTAAATTTGGCTATTACAGAGTTAGGAACCCACATAACAGAGAAAAACTTCTATGTTATTGTCAGAGAGGAAAAATAAATAAGCACTAAATGGAAACTTCTCAGTTTTGACATTGCTAGTGGATATGTCAGCAAAACTGCAGGCCTATGACAACAGATTGATGACATCATTGACAGGAAGGAATCAATTCACTAGAAACCTGACATTTGTTAAAGGACTGGAAGAGACAACAGAACGACAGATGGAGGACACCTTCAGTGTCATTAACTAAATTCTGAGTGGACCAAATGCTGTCATTGACAGTTCTTGTTTTTATGCTCTTTTATTAAAAAGAATTTCTAAACATCTTTCAGATGTTTGGAAATCAAACGTTTTCCAAATATTCCATATTTGTTTGCCCTCAGAAATTGTCAGACCAGGGTGACCCGGACAATACTATTTAGGGAATCTGAATTTATAATCAGGTTTATAAATTGCTGCATATTCTACATACCCAACCATGATACTATAAGTTTACTTGAAACAATATTTAATTGCAATTGTATATGGAAAAAATGTAATAACCTCTTGAATAATGTATCTTCCTTTTAAAATGAAGCAGATTAAGCTTCAGTGGACCTTTACAGTTGTGAAGGGAAATACTAAGTAGGAAAGAGTGACTTTATATATATTTTCTTACTACTAATTATATGTCAGGATATATATATATATATATATATATATATATATTAATATATTCACATGCTGTGTCAGTTCTAGTGCCACAGGAACTCCCTCTGATTTGACTGTTAGAAAAACCAAGAATCTCTTAGTATGAATAATGAGGAAAGTGGCATGAAATGAAATCAGACAGCAGAAAAAAAAAAAAAAAGTTAAAACATTTAAGAAAAGCAATTTCACATTCTTCTGTGTTTCTTACCTGCAAATATAGGCAGAAGAAGATGGATCATAGGATAAATTCTACTTTATCTCCGTTGTTTACATTTAAATTCTAATAATAATAATAATAATAATAATGCCTGGAAATAGAGAGAAGTAATCCTTTTCAAATATAATTGTGATTATGCTGAAACAAAAAACGGGGAAGAAGGCACTGAAACAAACAGCAAAAACAGAGAAAGGGAATATCATGTGCAATATCTAACTAAGGAAAGGTTTCTGATTTTATATCAACACAACTGAAAATGTAAGCATAGAAATAACTACAAATTTAATCAACGTCACAGAAATAAAACCTGAGAGATTTCAATCCTAGGCTTACAGATACAACTAAAGAAGCAAGTTAGGAAGAGCAAACTTGTTCACATTATTGTAAACAGTTCATTGCAGATAGATTCATTAGTAAGAGAAAAAAAAAAAAAAAAAAAAAAAAAAAAAAGTAACATTCTCAAGATGTACCTGTTCTCTTTGAACAAGAAATTCAAATTGTCTCACAAAAAAATAATATAAATAAATAAATAAAAATACTAGGAGCTTTTTGCGCCCAAAGAGCTAAATATCAAAAGTACAGATGAAAAATTCCCATCTGCACTTTGCTAAAAACAAATTATTAATGTTAAAAAATCAAGTATTTTGGAATTTTTGGATAGTTCATTCAACTTGTGGGTATACAGTATGTTACAGTCTCCAGTTTCATTATTATTTACAATGTTTTCCATGTCTTCTGCCTTACTTATTGCATGGAATTGATGATGATCAACTGATGATCAATAAGCAGTATTTGAATATGTACTTCCTAGTTTGAATGTGTCTTCCTAGTTCAATGTGTAGCTCTGGATCTTATTTATTATTTCTTTATCAAAGACATTCTAGATAGACATTTCATAGCATTTAACAGCAATGTTGTTTCTGATTGTCTTGAAACATTAATTAATGCATTTTCATAATGGTCATAACATGGAAGATGGTAATGTTATCTTCTTTACGTCAGGATCTGAATCACAGATGGATAAGTATCTATAGCATATCTACTTATCTTGGATACTGAAATTGGAACCATAGAACCGAATTTTCCATTGTATCTTGCCTTATAAAATATTTCATTACTTCAAAGCACAGTGCCTACTGAGCAGCTGTTACTGCTTAGTACAGTTGTAAATGAGGCATTCAGAATCTGAGATCAGATGCCCAGAAAAACAGAAAAGCAAATAACTGATGACTCAGAAAAAATCTGCTGAGTATCCTAGCAATTATGGACAGAACCAGGGAGAGAAACCAGCTCATGAGGACAATTTTTCTTTGTTTTAACCCTGATGGTTTTTGTTTTCTTTTGTTGGGTATTTTTTGTTGTTGGTGGTGTTTTTTTGTTTGTTTGCTTGTTTTTTAATTCTGTGTAATTTCTTTGGGAAGCCTTCTGCCTGAAGCATATAGTCTGTAGACAAAAAATTTCCTTTCTATAAACAGTGATTTATCCCCAAAGAACTGCTTTGTACGCATTCAGATATAAAATTTTGATATAAAGTAATAAAATGCAATTAAAAAAATCAATTTAAAGTATTGAATTAATTAAATTAGAAGTTGGTTTGGCAGCTTTAATTTCCATTTTACAGATTTGAAGTGAATGTCTGCTTCTATGTATGCAATATTATATGAACAAAATCTGCTGCTTGTTCAGCTGTAAAACATAGAAAAATAATGGACACTTGGCTAAGGAGCTTTAGTGATATTGGATGTTGGAAGAGAAATGATGAGTTCCAGGAATCTTGTATTCTATTCTGGGCTATGAAAAGCAATAACCACAAATTTGGTGCACTAACTCGACCAGTTCTTCCTTATCAAGGAGTCATTATTCATCCCTTCTGTTTCCACCTTACATGCACTGCACTCTTGTTTAAGAATGCTTGAACGGCTGTATGGTGCTTAGCTGCCTATTGGGTTAAACCACAACTAGAACCCATAGACCTCTTTTCACGGGGCTCTCCAGCCTCTCATCCTCTCATGCTGTTATCACGTATCTCCCCAGAAGAAAACCTTAACATGTTTGTTTTCTTTTATTTGTGTTGCAGAGATTAAAAATGAGACTAGTCCTTACGTAGTTCTTTACATAGTCCTTGTTCTCAGTCACCAGCACAATAAAGTGCTTCCTGATATTCTATGTCCAGATGGCAACCTGCTCTGGGTGTCCCCACTTGGTCAGGAGGGTTGGAATAGATGGCCTCCAGAGGTCCCTTCCAATCTCAAACATTCTGCGATTCTGTAATTCTGTGCTTCTAGATTATTATTATTTTTTTAATATTTATTTATTTATTTTTTCCCTAGTAAAACTGGCCAGACCTAAACTACAAGAAATTGTAGAAATTATATCACTCTCTCAACCTTCACTAAGTAACAGCCTCAACTTCATCAGGATTTCTGAAATTCTTGGTAAAATGAAAACAAAGCAGAGTTGTTTATTTATTGCTGAAAAAAATGTTTGTATAAATGGCACTGAAGGAACAAAACAATATTCAAATCTACATTTAGATTTTTCCTGAAGGAATTATGATGTAAAAATATAGACAATTTTTAAAAAATATATTATTTTTTTGATCATGAAACAGATTTATTTCAAAATCTTCAAAAGTAAGAAATAAGATAAAGATAATCATTAAATAAATAAATAACAAACCCAAAGTAATTCACAGAATCACAGAATTGTCTAGGTTGGAAGAGACCTCAAGATCATCGAGTCCAACCTCTGACCTAACACTAACAAGTCCTCCACTGAACCGTATCACTAAGCTGTACATCTAAACGTCTCTTAAAGACCTCCAGGGATGGTGACTCAACCACTTCCCTGGGCAGCCCATTCCAATGCCTCACAACCCTCTCAGTAAAGAAGTACTTCCTAATATCCAACCTAAACCTCCCCTGGCGCAACTTTAGCCCATTCATCCTTGTCCTGTCGCCAGGCACATGGGAGAATAGACCACCCCCCACCTCGCTACAGCCTCCTTTAATGTACTTATAAAGAGTGATAAGGTCACCCCTGAGCCTCCTTTTCTCCCGGCTGAACAACCTCAGCTCCCTCAGCTGCTCCTCATAGGACTTTTTCTCCAGACCCCTCACCAGCTTTGTTGCCCTTCTCTGGACTTGCTCAAGCACCTCGATATCCTTCTTGTAGCGAGGGGCCCAAAACTGAACACAGTACTAGAGGTGCAGCCTCACCAGAGCTGAGTACAGGGGGACAATCACTTCCCTAGCCCTGCTGGCCACACTGCTTCTTATACAAGCCAGGATGCTGTTGGCCTTCTTGGCCACCTGAGCACACTGCTGGCTCATATTCAGCTGACTATCAACCAATACTCCCAGGTCCTTCTCTGCCAGGCAGCTTTCCTACCATTCCTCTCCCAGCCTGTAGCTCTGCTTGGGGTTGTTGTGCCCCATGTGCAGGACCCAGCACTTGGCCTTGTTGAACTTCATGCAGTTGACCTCAGCCCATCCATCCAGCCTATCCAGATCCTCCTGCAGAGCCTTCCTACCCTCGAGCAGATCGACACATGCACCTAACTTGGTGTCATCTGCGAACTTACTGAGGGTCCACTTGATCCTCTCATCAAGATCATTGATAAAGATATTAAAGAGGACTGACCCCAGTACCGAGCCCTGGGGAACGCCACTAGTGACAGGCCTCCAACTGGATTTGACTCCATTCACCACAGCTCTTTGGGCCTGGCTATGCAGCTAGTATTTAACCCAATGAAGCTTATGCTAGTCCAAGCCACGAGCAGACAGTTTCCTGAGGAGAATGCTGTGGGAAATGGTGTCAAAAGCCTTGCTGAAGTCAAGGTAGAAAACATCCACAGCCTTTCCCTC
Source organism: Aythya marila (assembly GCF_965140915.1). Lineage (NCBI taxonomy): Eukaryota > Metazoa > Chordata > Aves > Anseriformes > Anatidae > Aythya > Aythya marila. The sequence continues at coordinate 55,460,234 of NC_139045.1, read as the reverse complement.
ATCCACCAAGCGTGTCACTTTGTCATAGAAGGAGATCAAATTCTTTTGTCCTATACTTTCCATTCAATTGCCAGAACAGACAAATTGTCATTACTCTTATTTTTCTATAAAATTACCTCTCCCTCCCCAGGCATGAACTTCTGTTTCCCCAGTTTTGCATCTTCTTATTTCACATAATTTTTACTATGTTCTTCACTTAGGAATTAATATTACCACTCAGTCCTATACTTCATCCTTAAAATTATATACTGATATGTACATATTATAGGTACTTATAATACAGTACTCTTAAAGCTAATTTTTGGGCCATACACAACAAATAATTAATTGCATTCAGAGTCTGAGTGAGTATCATTGTCTCTCAAGTATGCTGTAAGAATTAATATAAACTATTGTTATTAAACTATCCCAAAGACCAAAGGATTGTTGAAAATGCATGCGTATTTTCTCTTAGATTTTCTTTTAGATTTCTCTTAGAATCAGTTCCAAAACAGGATTGAGTATTAATGCTAGAGACACAATTTTCCCTGCTATTATGTTATCTATTACAAAGAGAAGTTTCATGCTACCTTTAAGTAGCCTTTAACCTCATACTGAGTATGAGGCTAAAGGATTTTCATGACCACCTTTCCCAGAGTGAATTATATAAAGAAAAAAAAGATGAAAAGTTACTGAATACAGTCAAAATAACTAGTATAGAAAGGCAATTGTTTTGCTGTTTGAATTTGATATTAACAAATATATGACAAAAGAGAGTCACAGCTGAACTAAAGTTTCATAACACGTTATGAAAAGCTACATTTCGTGGCTATTCCCCCTGAAAAGTATCAAGGTAAAGATACCTTGAGAGCAATTTCCTATAACTTCCTTTAATGAGAAGCTCGGTGCATATTGAAGAAAGCATAGTTTTCTCCCAAAGAGTTAAGACAGGAATTGTAGCTCTGGTATCAACAGTGAAAAACAAATACAAGAAGAAAAGCATGTTTATTCTTAAAATATTTTTAGATTGCTTTTTGTATTCATCTGTGGTAGCAGCTACACTTTGTTGTTGTTGTTGTTGTTGTTGTTGTTGTTGTTGTTGTTGTTCTTCTTCTTCTTCTTCTTCTTCTTCTTCTTCTTCTTCTTCTTCTTCTTCTTCTTCTTCTTCTTCTTCTTCTTCTTTCTTCTTCCAGTTAAAACTGCACAAATCACAAATACCCTAAGGTCTGGCTGATACAAAGATGTTGTTCTAGAATACTTAAGTAGCTCTCTATGAAAATTGGGTCTTGTGGCTTAATGTCAGCACTCTGAGTGTTCAGTTTCAGAACTGACAGATATTTTGGTTGGAAAAATCTTTAAAGAAGCAATAAGCTAATGAAATCACACACATATCTAAAGTATAGTGGAAAACAATAATAGAAAAAAAATACCATGAAATCTGCTTTATATATGCAATTGGTTACTATTTTAAAAGCATGGCTTTTTTATTTGTCATCCAGTGTATGCTGTTGCCTATCCAGTTCTATCCAAAGGATGATTATTAGACCTTACCACTTTAGAGACAGGAAAGGAGAGGATTCCAGTGAATAAAGAGATGATTTAGAGTTGATCTCATCCTAAAGGGTTATTCCAATAGGCTTACTTCAAAGCATGCAGTAATTCCAGACTCGAGCTTTTTCGTTCCTGGGAATGATCTCACTAAGAATTTCACAATGCCATTGCTGTCCTTCGGTGATAAAGAAAATCCATGTTCAGAATTAAATGTCAAGTATAAAGTAATTATACTGAAAAGTGCTGTATGAAAATTCTACAGAGTGATACTTTATCTATCTATCTATCTATCTATCTATCTATCTGTAGTGGGTTTACGTGGCAAGGTTTTGGTAGCAGGGGGCCACAGGGGTGGTTTCTGTGAGAAGGATCTAGAAGCTGCCCCATGTTTGGTAAGGGCCCCACTGCTGTCCAGAGCCGAGCCAATGAAAGATGTTGTTGTGCACCTCTGTGAGAGCATATTTAAGACAGGGAAAAAAAACGCTGCGCCACGCAGCAGCTGGGAGAGTGAGAGGAGTGAGGAACAGCCTTGCAGGCGCCAAGGTCAGTAAAGAAGGAGGGGGAGAGGTGCTCAAGGCGCTGGAGCAGAAGTCCCCTGTGGCCTGTGGTGAGGACCATGGTGAAGCAGGATGTCCCCCTGTAGCCCATGGAGTACCATGGTGGAGCAGGGTTCCATGCTGCAGCCTGTGGAGGAGACCACGGTAGAGCAGGTGGCCCTGCACCGACGGAGGCTGCCGCCTGTGGAAGACCCCTGCCGGAGCAGATCCCAGGCCAGACCTGTAGCCCGTGGAGAGGAGACCACGCAGGAGCAGGTGACCTGGCAGGAGCTGCTGCCCATGGGGGAGCCAGGTTGGAGCAGTTTTCTCCTGAGGGATGGATCCCGTGGTACGGACCCATATCTTGAGCAGTTCTGGAAGAGCTGCTGCCTGTGGGAAGCCCACGCTAGATCAGTTCATCAAGGACTGCATCCCGTGGGAGGGACCCCACAGCACAGGGGACGAGAGTGACCGAGAAGGAGTGGCAGAGAAGTGCTATAGACTGACCATAACCCCCACTCCCCCATTCCCCTGCGCCGCTTGGGGGGAGGAGGTGGAAGAGGGTGGATGCGGGGGGAGAAGGTGCTTTTGGTTTCTTTCCTTTGTTTCTCACTTCTCTAGCTTGTTAGTAATAAGCAATAAATCTTACTGTCTCCCTATGCCGGGTCTGTATTGCCCGTTACAATAATTACTGCATGATCTCCTTGTCCTTACCTCGACCTTTGAGCCCTTTTCATTGTATTTTCTCCCCATTCCTCTTTGAGGAGGGGGAGTGAGAGAGCGGCTGTGGTGGAGCTCAGCTGCCCACTCGAGCGGAACCACCACAGTCTATCAATCTATCTATCAATCTATCTATCATCTGTCTTAACTACATGTTGCACATTTCATCTCAGATGATTGATTTTAAATAAAATTTAAGGTATAAGTAGCATGGGGAAGAAATCAGCAACAAATTAGATTGCATACATCTCCACAGAGGTTCAAAATGTTCTTGTTTTGGGATGAACATGGATATACGCTTTTCTCTGGGCTAGACTGATTTCAAGACCTGGATAATTTTGTGCTACTCATGTGTATGCCCTGTATTACTATTTTGTGCTTATTAGCTTCTTTCTAACTCTATTCCTAGAATTAGCAATCTATATTCACTTCTCAAAAGTTCATTAGCATTCTTTAACCACAATCTGCTAACAGAAATCTACTGTTACCAATCAATCCTGTAGTTCTTTAAGTCAAAGGCCCATATACAACATATTTCTGCTACAGACATTTACTACTTCATGCTACAGAAACTTCTATACATAGTTCCTTTGTATTCTGCATCACAAACGACAGGAGAGATTAAACACTATTTTTTGTTTTGCTAACACATTTTCAACAGAATTTCATTTTAAAATTACTTTTCATAGAAGTTTCAAGGGGAGGGCATTCAGATATGTCATATTGGTTACTATACCTAAATAGGGAAAATAAAACAGCAAATAGAAGAAGCAAAAGGTGGTTAGCATGTGACTGTAGAACACCTGCAATAGATAGATGAAGCTGTTCTAATTGTCAACACAATGCAATTTTCTTGAATAAAAGTTCATTTGTGTTTATTTGAGAGCTATAGATTTTTTCTTTAACTTCATTTCCCTAGAGAGTTATCAGAGGTTATTCACTTGCTGAAGTAGTATTACCCTGTCTTGAGCTCTGAATTTCATGATTAGTGTAAAAAGCTGCTTTTTGGCTGCTTCTGCACATTGCTGAAGGAGTTGCTCTCTGCTGATTCACCAGTGTCCACCTCAGCACTTTCAGCCTCCAGGGCAAGCTGTTGGTCTTAATCATAAATTGAATACATGAGGAAGAATAATTAAAGAGCAAACTGTAATTATGAGCAAAATCCAAAGGGACCAAAGTAACATTGAATGTAGGCCTTAGGTTTCCTATTAGTGCATTTAGGATTAACAGTAAACAGTCTTGTTAAACTCTATTAAATAGTTCATTAGATAGTTTTCTGTCAGAACAGGGTAAGAGGCTTGAGTTTTAGAACCATGCTGTTTGTTGAGGCTTTCTTTTTTCTTAGCTATTACTCTGTATGCTTGAATTCATTTCCTTTTCCAGGGGGACATGTTTAAGAAAAGACAGAGAAAAAGAATACTTAGCACATCTTAAAAGGGATGATCACTGATTGTTTTTTGATTGGTTGGTTGGTTGGTTGCTTTTTATCACCATTCCTCCTACACCCTGAACATAATAAGTGATATGGAAAATACTGTATGGTTATACCAACTTGAGAAGCAGTGATATCCCCTTTTGTGTGGTGTGCCTGGCAATTAGGATTTTTTTTTTTTTTCTCTCACAATTATCTGTTTTACTAAACCTTGATCATGTTTGCTGACACAATTTATAGTGAATATCAGTCTAGAAATAATTGCCTCTTTGTAATATCTGATGAGGTTGAGATATATTCTAGGGTGTTTCCTCATACTGTGCCCCACCATAATCTTGTTAGTTGTGGCTGTTGTGTAACAACAAAATTAGGAAGAATGAATCAATGTGCATTTACTGCAGCATAAATATTGTCACTTGTTGCGTTGTGTCTGTCTGGGTTGGAGTCACCTTTCCCTGCAGCAGCCCACACAGTGCTGTGCTCTGCACTCATAGCTGGAACAGCACTGATATCACTCCAGTGTTGTGTCTATTGCTGCATAGTGCTGGCACAGCATCAGGACTCCCTCCAAGCCCCCAGGAGCCAGCAGGCTGGGGATGGGCAAGTGATGGGGAGGGGACATCGCCAGGGCAGCTGACTTAAACCAACCAAAGGGATATTCCATAACACCTGATTTCACACTCAGCAATAAAAAGGGGGGCTCTCGTGGGGGAGGTGGCTGTCCTCCTGAACAACCGCTATGTGTTTTGAGGCCCTGCTTCCCAGCACATGGCCTAACATCTTTTTGATGCGAAGTACAGAATATTTTTTTTTTCCTTCTCTCTGTGCTTCCGCATGGCCTTATTGTTTCTTTTGTTTCTTTTTCTCCCCATTCCCTTTCCCTTTAACTAAACCTTTCTCATCTCAAACCTCAAGTTCTCTGTGTTGTATTTTCTCCCCCTTCCTCTTTGAGGAGAGGGGGAGTGAGAGAGCTGTTGTGGTGGAGCTCGGCTGCCCACCCAAGTAAAACCACCACACTTGTTAATCCTTGGCTTAACTTCATGAAAATATTTTTGAGGAAAGATTCTTAAAAGTATTTTAGGGGTCTATGCTGGAAAGTGCAAAGCTCTCTGGTCTTTACTAGTTGTTTAACTTCATATTAAAATTTAACTTAAATCCACTTTAATAATTAAAGGTACTTCATTTGTGTTTAGGTGAGTGCTACACTGTGGCCTTATTAAAGAGTACTAGTAAAGGCTACTTCTTGGTGTGGTGAAAGGTTATTGGAGATCCTATAGTTATGGACAAGTCCACAATGGTCAGCTAAAGAAATACAGAGCTAGACAAAACTGTTTTTCAGTTTTAACAAACAGAACAAAACCACAGTATTTTACACATAGCACATAATCTCAGATGTGATTTGCAGACCAATGAAAAAAAAAAAGGTGTAAAAAGCAAGTATATAAAAATATTTCCAAGCACATCCTCGAGTGAAGGGCAAAAATTAATTTGACATCAAATTCCTCCCTGCAAATCCTGTTCACTGCCTTACCCTTGAACAACTACCAGGCTGTAATCAGGACCTTCAGAACTAAAAGTACAGTGGATAGGTGATATAATACCAGCAAGAGGGGGTAGATACTAGGAAGTATAAGTGTATAACTATTCTAATAGTATTATTAAGTATATTAAATATACTATAACATATTATATATAAAAATACATATTATCGATATATTAAAATTAATATTAATTAATAAATTAATATTATTTAATATTAATAACATTACTATATAATATATATATATTATTTATATATTGTGATGTAATATATTAAGTATATCGTCTTTTTCTGTAAAAAATAAATATGGATAATTTTTTGTTCTTTATATTTGATGTATTTTCTCTTTTTGTTCATAACGAGATTTGAGAGTATTACAGTATAACTTTTTTTTTTTTGAGGTTTTAAAGCAATGTTTTAAAAAATAAAAAAGTCAAAACATTGTTTAGATGTCTGATTTTTATTGTTTAGCTATTTAAATAAATAAAAGTTAGTGGTCTTTTAAATCTTGTTCTTAATCAAGCTTGGAATCCAAACTCATAGGGTATTATCACATTAGCTTACCTGACATCATCATAACTAAGCAACTGAGGTCATCATACTGGAGAGGTAGGCCCATGAATTTCATGAAGTTCAACAGGGACAAATACAAGGTCCTGTATCTGGGTCAGGCCAATCCCAAACATGAATACAGGTTGGGCGATCACAGAGAAGCTCTATAGAGAAGGAAATGAAGGATATTGGCAGGTGAAAAACTGAGTAAGGTACAGAAATGTGCACTTGCAGCCCAGAAAGCCAATCCCATCCTGGGATGCTTCAAAAGAAGAGTTTGATGTTATGGTGATTTTGTGGGAGGGTGTCAAGAAGATGGGGACAGACCCTTTTTAGTGGTTTCCATTGACAGGACAAGAGGTAATGGACACAGCTGAAACAGGAAGTTCTGGCTGAATATGAGAAAGCATTTCTTTACTGTAAGGGTGACAGAACACTGGAACAGGGTGTCCAGAGATGCTGTGGAGTCTCCTTCCTTGGTGATACTCAAAACCTACCTGGATGGGATCCTGTGCAATGTGCACTATGTGCACTATGTGACCCTGACTGGCAAAGGGGTTGGACCAGATGGTCTCCAGGGACCCCTTCCAACTTCAACCATTCTGTGATTCTGTGATGCTGTGCGACATGAGGTAACAGCTTTAAACTATAAGGGGATAAATTTAGATAAAAAAATTCTTCACTCAGGGTTTTGAGGCACTGCAACAGGTTGCCCAGAGAAGTTGTCCTGGAAGTGTTCGGATCCAGTTTGGATGGGGCTTTGGACAATCTGATCTAGAGGAAGGTATCCCTGCCAAAGGCACAGGGATTGGAACCACAGTCTTTAAGGTCTACTCACAGCTTTATGATTTAAAGAGTTTTGGAAGTCCTAAGCATTAGAATCATAGATTTTATTCTATGATTCTATCAACTTGGGTAACATTTTAGATTATATGTCAAGAGATCTGAGCAAATTGTCTAAATAGTCTTTTTTGGTTTTAACATCTCTGAACCCAATAGCTTGTCTTTGTCTTAAATACATCTCCTTCAGCACCTGGCAAATAGGTAATATAATGCTGCTTATATATAATATTTATAAATAAGCAATAGTTAAGTCTTGAGTCTGTTAGAATTTCACTTAGACATCCTGTTTCACAAAGAATTTAAGAAGTATGCAAATGTGCCTCTAGATGAAACTTTACCCCTTCCTGTTTCTGAAACATAATGGTTATCCTGGTTATGCCAGATGCCATGCATTTTTGTTGTCAGGTTGTTTTAAATGTGTGATTTTACAGGGTAGGTTGTGTTTTTGTGTCTTATTTTTACACCCTTAAAGCAGCTTAGTAGCAGTAGTAGTAGTAGTAATAGTAGTTTTAACAGCTTTATCCCATCCAGTGTTCTCTATGCTAGACTTTTTTTTTTTTTTTTTTAAAAAAATCACTTGTTAATGAAACGGTGGATGGACAGTGATTAATGCTAGATGCAGAGACTTAAATACATATGACATGTGGAACTTAATTTCAAAGGCCATGAGCAGCTAGCTTGTTTCATTTTTCTTTTATCAGTTCTGTTGTGTGCAATTATTTGTAAAACTTTATTCAATTCCATGTACTAAGAAAACTAACTTTCTTATGATCCTCCAGAACAACAACAAAAAGTTTATTTTTAGTATATTTTAAAAACTTTGTGTGAATATTTTAGTTATATATTTTGATTAATAAAGACAGAATTATTTTAAATGTCTACTCTTTCCACTATAAATTAAAAAGTAATGATTCCAACTAAAGTTCATTAAATAATTTCATCCATCTATACCTCATTTAAATATAAGTACAAGAAATGCAAATATAATCCAACAATTAAGAAAATATAAGTGATCTTAACCGATATAAACGATATTAAACCATATAGGCTGCTACTAAAACTATATGGTGCCAGTTTCAAACTGCACGTGGCTTGTCAGAAACTGCTACATTGCAAAGTACATATTGTCTAGATTCCCATGTGTCTTGTACAAGTGTGTGGATCACTTCATAGTCTTATTACGAGAAAGAAATGATTTAAGGAGCTTCCTCACACAAAAATGGTAAGAATAATTGAAACCCCAGTTTAGCCATTATCATTATAAAGTGATTTGGCATTCATTCAGTCTAGTTCATTTACTATACTATCACATTATTCTTTGCAAAAATCCACACTCTGTAAAGTGACGTCTTCTAATTGTAGGAGAAAATATACTTAAGGCAGGAAGACATTTGTATCCTTCTCAGTCTTCGTTACATCCATAGCACTATGTATCTTACTTTAAACTTTTATATGTGTTAGCTGTAAATTGTAGTGTGTGGAATTTCTCCAAGAAGCGTGAAATCAAGTTCCAGTTTTGCAAGTGAACATTTTTCCCCTTGAGCAGAAAATGCAGTGTAGAAGATGCATGGTCAGCACACCAATAAAATCCTACATTTCTTTTTACAAGCAAGGGAGTTAAAACACAAAATACATACAAAAAAAAAAAAAAAAAAAAAAAAAAAGACTGTTAGGAACTGAATAAAATTCTGTGTTCTGTCCTTAAAAGCTTCTTGTTCATGAGTCTTTTAAGTTGATATTTTTTAGAATTTGGGAAAAAATGTCATCTTTGTTTGTCTGCAAAGTGTTGAAGAAATGTTAGACAGCTGGCTGCTCTTGTCAAAAAAACACAGTTGGAACACAGCCTGAGGTTTGGAGGGCAGTAACTCTGATGAAAGCAGCATAAGCTTTATTGGCTAGTTGTACATATCCATAGACCAAAATACTTGGGGCATATTTTCCTCTAACTAACAGTCTAGACAAAGTGAAGTATTTGTGAGGAAGAATTGGGTTTCTTCACATTTTGCAATATAAATGTGAAGAATGATCCACCAAAGCTAAATTTGTATCATACAGTTTGCCTTCTGTAACTTGTCTATAGTTTCAACTGTAGATACAAATTGTATCTTTAGCTGGTCAAGTACTTCTAACCATTTTAACAATTATTTATTTCAATAAAGTTATAATATTGAATTAATCATTGAACAACCACAATAATAAAGGAGTCCCTGAGTCTTAGAAATTCTATCTAAATGAGAAAGACAAAAAGAATGCTGTTATCTCCCATTTATGTGTAGGGAACTGAAGCACAGAACAATTAGTTTTCAAATGCTTTGCAATGGGAATTTCTGCATACTGCAGTGGTATACAAAGCATGAATACTGTAGCTAGCTCTGAACAAGGTACATGTTCTATACATGTACCATACATATCTATCTACATATCTAGGTACATATCTAGAACTGGAACTAGCATAGATTTATCATGAATGAAGAAGTGCTAGAATAGAATGTACTAAAGCATTATGATGCTTTTCTCAGATGAGAAATAAAGGGCAAAAATGTAGCATTGCATTTAGACCAGTAGAATTGGTTAGAGTTACCCTAAAATATGAGCTAGTAGCCTTGCATATTGACATGTACACACAGAGGTTGCCTAGCCATGTAAACTACATGTATGCCAGTTAAGCATACTCAGTGGACATCAAGCACCAATAACTGAACCTAAATCTCAGATATCCATTTCAACAACACCATATTCTTTTCATGTTACTTCTGAGTTGCCAGATTGTAATACTTCTATATACTTCTATTCCTCCTGCATTTTGTTAAAAAGAAAAAAAAAAAAAAAAAAAGGCCTAAAATCCTAAAACGACTATCTTTCAAATTCTGATGAGAAAAAAGATTAGTTACCAGTTTCCAACTTCAGAAGATATTCAAGGATACAAATTTAACTGACAGAGAAGCATATATAGTCAAAATTTTGACCAAATAGTCAAAATTTAATACATAGCTTTGGCCTTCATGTTTTTTTTTTTTTTTTTTTTTTATTTTTTATTTGTTTGTTTCTTTGTTTTAGACAGCTCCCTCTTCTGAGAGATTTTCTTACTTTTTTTTTTTTTTGTTTGAAACAATTCTGTTAACGGATTTTTGGTCATTGTATGACACATTGGACCACAAATATATGGGGGGAAAAAAACAGACAAATTCCAAAGTATCTTTCCAGTCTGGTCCTGACTGATCATATTTCTCACACAACAAGGTAAAGATAAACATTCTTTCATAAACACAGAGTGAAATATTCCTTCCATTTCAGATTCAGTCTATTCCTACCATTCCTTCTAAGCTGTTGACTGTAGCAAGGCCCATATAAACTAAGTTATATGAAACTCAAGTTTGTCCCACAGTTGTAACTGTGCTGTAGTTGAGCATCACAGCTCTGCCTGTGTATACACCCATGCATGAGTCATTAACTCCTTGGGTGGGCCAGGAACTGCCTGTCTACTGTCTAGTTCTCTTCGTAAGTGAGAGAATGAACTGATTTGAAACAACAGAAGGACACGAAACCTACACAGATGATGATGATTATTATTATTAATAGTAATAATTTTTTTCCTCAATGTCTGTTAATCTTATGCTGGGGGGATAATGAGGCTGTTCCAGCAATTTCTCAGGTGTTTTTTCCTGCTTTGTCAATCAAATGGTGTACTGAGTCTGGCCGGGATGTTAACTTTCCTTGCAGCAGCCCATACAGTGCTATGCTCTGCACTTGTAGCTGGAACAGCAGTGTTATCACACCAGTGTTGTGTCTACTGCTGAGCAGTGCTGGCACAGCATCAGGCCTCTCTCTAACCCTCCTAGGGGGTGGGCGAAAAGTGAGAAGAGAAACATCACCAGGGCAGATGACCTAAACCAACCAAAGGGATATTCCATACCATATGATGTCACACTCAGCAATAAAAGGTGGAAACAGGAAGAAAAGGGGAGAGGTGGGCTCTTGTGAAAACGTCGGTCCTTCTCCCAAACACCGGCTACGTGTGTTGAGGCCCTGCTTCAGGGACATGGTCAAGCATCGCTCATTTGTGGGAAATAGAAAGTAATTTCTTTCCTGTGCACTTCCACATAGCCTTTACTTGTTTTGTTTGTTTATTTTTTCATTTTTTTCCCCTTTCCCCCTCCCTTTTCCCCTTTCCCCTTTTTTCCCTTTAGTTAAATTTAGTTAATAATAATCTCTCTAGATATAATCTTTCCTTAATAATAATTATTTCCCTTTAATTAATTTATCCTTATCTCAACCGTGAGTTTACTTCTTCCCCTCCTCATCTAAGGAGGGGGAGTGAGAGAGCGGTTGTGGTGTTTAGCTGCGTAGCATGGTAAAACCACCACAAGTGGTTCATAGTTTGGGTGCTGTAAGTAGTAGAAACTATTCCTGCAAATGCAGAGGTTGTCATGTAGGACAGTGCTTTCAATATAATTTAAATAGTTAGGCGACGACAAAAATTTTATTCTAGTTTATGTTTGTTTATTTTAACACTCATTCTGTTCAAATGCTGTTAACTCCTCTAATGTTGTTGCACAGCATTGATAAGGAAGCATGAACACCTACAACTCATCCTACCTAAAACTCCTATTTCTTCAGTTGCATGCACTTTTTCACAATTAAGTATTAGCTGCATATTCTCTCCAAAGCTGATTCAAATTTACCAGCATCTAATCTATTTCTATTGTTCTAAGTACAAAAGAATAACATAAAAACTCACAGATTTAGGAACTTAAAGGGCACAACCAGAGCACTGTGAATTGATTACTTTACAATAATATGAAATACTTATTGTTCACTGTAGCTTTCTAAAACATGCATAGTACCATAAAGGACTTTTCTATCACTTATGTGATAGAAAAGTAACAGGTAGCATTTTTCTCAGGGTATGAAGGAGTAAGGTTTAAGCTTTATTAGTGACTGTTACACAGAAGTCTCCATTTGCCTATAAACATACAAGAACAAGATCATTCTTTATAAACTGATTTTTGAGGTTTAGAATGTAATAAGATCACACAAGGTCAGATTGTTATCCTCGTACTCACTGTTCTGAAAAGGAATTAATGGCACTGCTTACAGAGTAAATGCTCTCTAATGTGATCATGTACAGGGCTCACAACCTGTTCTGTGAATGTTAGCATCATATTAAATAATCAATTCTGTAGCATTTAACATGCTACATGACTTTGAGATTTTCTAAGATTTTCCAAGAAATGAAAGTTAAATCAACCCTAAAAAAAAAAAAAAAAATTAATACAAAACAAAACGAATAAAAGAAGCAAAAGAAAACTCCAGAGAATCTGGAAGAATACCAAATCAAAAACAATATTCAATGGCAATAAGGAGGTGACATAAAATGTGCAAAAATTCAGTAATAAAATTAGGAGCAGAGTAAGAAACGAACACATAATACAGCCAAGGACAGAATAACTTTTATTCTGATGGTGACATTGGTTATGAACATAAATGACATTACATTTTGAGGGAGTACATATTACACAATTTGTAGAAATCTTATTGTATAAATATATGTTCTGCTTATGTACTATTTACTTCTTTGTAATTGTGCTCATCGATGCAATATTATTTTTCTTACTGGAATGAATAGGCACTCTGTTTCTTGATGCAATAAGTGTTATCAAAAGTTTGATGGCTATTGTTTTTAAGCCAAATATCTTTTCAAATACTAATGCTCTCTGTCACTGTGAAGAAAAAAAAAAAAAAGACAACTTGAAACATAGTGAAGAGGGGAATATTATCTTCTTTAAAAAGTCAATATGTAAAAAATATAAAATATTTCAATTTCTTATTAAGAATAGCTGATTTCTATTTATTTATTTGTGTATTTTTTTTTCCCCATTTGGAGGCTTTTTTATCTATTTATTTATTTTCCCTTACTGTTAAGTGAGGAAGAGGTCAATTCAGAGGGATCAATATCCTATTTGTTTCTGACATGAAAGGAAGAATGAATCAAGACCCTGGGTAAGACAGAGCAGGATTCCTCTGAACCAAGAATCACCATGTAATTTAGGAAAACAGAACTGTTCATTGCACACCACCTTCTACTCATTCATAGTGTGTTTCTAAGAAAGAAATCAATTTAAATCACATGAACATGTATTTTTGGATACTTTTCAGATAGTGAGAGAGTCATAGAAAAGCATAAATACTTGGAGAAAAGTTTATTTTCCACAAAAAAAAAAAAAAAAAAAAAAAAAGTTATTAGTTATTGCTGCAATTTCATGTTAGAAATGTATCATGAATTATTACTGGCTTAAACTGTACAACTCGAATGTTTTCTTTAAATTGTCTATTCAAGTTGCTGCGTACTATATTCTACACTCAACTTTCAATATGTTTCAGTACACACTGAATCGCTGCATGCAATTCTTCTAAGATGTATTAGTGATGCATTCTACCAAAGCTTTTAACCTTCTGTGAGAGTTGAAGTACTTATGATTATTCAAGGTTTCTATGAGTTAGGTTTCCAGTGGCAAATATTATAGTTCTGTATATAAACATCTTTTGAATTAACAATGGAACAGATCAAAACAAATAATCAATCAAACAACAACAAAGAAAAGTCTAGCATGGCTCTCTACCATGTCTACATGCTCTGTGCTACATTCTTGATGATCAAAATCAGTAGAAAAACTTAAGTATCTCCATGAAATAATGAATCAGAACCTTGGACATTGTAAGACCTTGTTAAAGGGTAAGATTTTAGGAATTTGGTTACAGTCATTTTCAAATGTAAGTACATCATTTATTGAAAATAGTACATTAGATGAAATCATTACTGAAATATTACTAGGATTGAAATGGGATTTAAGTAACAGTATATCTTATATGGTGTAAACATTGACAGCAGCTGGCAGCATGAATTAACACTTCCAACATCTTAAAACAAAATAAAAAGAGAAGATAATACTGTTAAGATCTATAGGTTTATATAGGTTTAAAGATGTCACTGGCAATGATTTTATTATTTTATTTTATTTTATTTTATTTTATTTATTTTATTTTATTTTATTTTATTTTATTTTATTTTATTTTATTTTATTTTATTTAATTTCATTTTATTTTATTTTATTTTATTTTACTTTGAGTAGACAACATTTTCTTATAAGCATGAATGATCTGAGTATAGCAATATCAGAGTAGGATATCCTTGTCAAGGTCTTCCCACAGTGTTCCCTGATCAGATTACACTTCTCCAGCATTAACCAGCAGGTGTGCTGTGATTCAGTTTCTTCTCTTTTTCTCCGTATGACTTGTACATACTGAAACTTAATAGTGTCAGTATCAGATCATATTATTCTGTTACTCATTTCTGTAACTACTTGCCTGAAAAGCATGGAATTATTTCTCTCCACAGTTCCCACCTTTTTTTTTTCCTTTATTTTCCAAGCTCATCAAGTAATTTAAGTAATCCCAGGCTTTCTTAATGGAAAATAAACCAATAAGGCAAAAAAAACCAAATGAACACACTGACCAATTTCCATCTTTCAATTTAAAGGAAAGGATAATTTTTTATCCTTTTTTCTTTTTTTTTTTTTTTCTTTCCCCCCCCCCCCCCCCATACTTTGAAGTGTTGAAGTGCAGGAATCACTTTCAGATCAGAATTCTAGCCTCACAGGGACTTATAATTAAGGTTGCAGATAGCTGTGTCTATGAAGGCAATAACATTTCAAACAGTTCCTCTCACATCACTTACTGTCTGGTATAAGATTATTTCTGTATTGTATTCTGAGTCCATTTTTAAGGAAGCTTTACTTTCTTTTTTTCAATATTTGGCTAAATCTATGTTAAATCTGTACTGTAAATCCAGCTACTTATTTCAGCTTTATTATCTGCAGATGCTTTATTTCCAGAGAGACAGAATAAATATCAGGTAAGTACTCAGGTATGCTTCTGGATGAAATTATTCAAAAAAAAAAAATTAATAATCAAAACAATTTTACTTGGACCTCCCCACCCTCACCCCCCCGCACACACACACACAAATACACACAAGCATATTTATGTATTTTGAAATAAGCCATAATAACAATCAGAAATACGTTTAGTTATATGGAGATAATTACAAGTACAGACAGATTTGGATAAATATTATTAAAGCCAATACGCAATGTAACATGCAAAGTAAGGTGCGTAGATGATTTCATACTAAAATACTGCTATTTTTTTTTCTTCTATTCTGTTTTCTTCTTCATTTATGATTATTTTTTTCTCTAGACCACTGCTTATTGTTGGACACCCTACTGCTATGCAACATTTTCTTTGCAGCTATCGCATTGTAAGCAATTGTTCTTTGTTGACATCATTTCCAAATGAATATAATCAATAATAAACAGTAAAATCTTCAAGCAATTGATCAATAAGATAAGTAGAATTTATATAAACGATTGCTAGATTTAGATGCTTATGGCCCCATTTGTTAAATGATTGCATGATTTCCATGATTTTTTATGCCAAATTACATTGATTGCATTGATACTTTTAAAAGAAGTATTACATATCATAACATAATAGCTTTTGATTGTTTTCCACTAATTTGATGTTTTAAAGTATTTTTATTTTTATGTCTGTGTTTCAAAGTAATATTTTGGTCAAAATGCATTTCTAAATAGAAAAAGTGAAAGAGAAAATAAATACATATTAAGCTTTTTATTTGTTACTTATTTTGTCTTGAAGATTGTGCTGATATGTTAAATTTGTCATTTGCCTTTTACTGAAATTTGGCAATAGTGGTTAATTGTTTACAGTTTTACCTAGAAAATTATGATTAAGTCCTATAGCTATCTCCACAGGGTCCAATGTACAATTAATTATGTTCAGTGATGGATAAATGCACTTTTTTTTTTTTTCTCTGAGATCCATCACACTCAGAAGTCAAGATTAAAAATGAGGTTGAACTATTCTTTGTGACTTAGAGTTATTATTATTATAAATATTAATGAAATAATGAATATTAATTATAGTATTAATATGTGTTGTTATTATTATTGTTGTTGTTGTTATTGTTATTATTATTATTTCTTTTCACAGACTTTTAATGGAAGTGTGATGACAATCATTTTTGAATGAATGCTTACACTAACAAATTTGGACAAATGTTTACACTAAACCTTACAGCTTTCATTTTGGGTAATACCTGATCCCTGTGTAAGTGGTAAAGGCTGGTCAATACAGACTGAACACACCAAATTTATATGACCACCAAATCTGGTCAGTTGTGCAGTTTCCTAAACACATGATTAGTGCTGAAGAGCACATATTAAAAGCTTGAAGTCCTACTGCCGACAAAGAAAGTTTAAAATGCTTCAAAGAAACTGCTTGTTAATCATTATCAATTTACTAAATAGAAACAAACACTAGAAGGCTCACTTTGAAGAAAAGTACTAAACAATATGAATAACAGAATCATTTCCTCTTGACTGTTCACCTTCCAGTAGCTAATTTATTAATATTTGTCAGGATTTTTGGTCTCATTTTAGAAAAAAAAAAATCAATAAAGAAAAAAATGAGTTTGTCCCAGAAAGTTTATATTGTGATTCAAAGAATTATAAGAACTTAGGCAAAATATTAGGATCTTCTCTTCTTCTATTCCTCTTCCTAAGTCTCAAACTATGCATTGAAAACAAAAGAACAAGAGGCCAGACAAGTTTTCTAATGTTTTATCATTTATGTTCCAGTGTCATTTATTTTTAACCGATTTTTATAGTTTTTATTTAATTGCTATTATTTATTTTCTAACCTGTTTTTGGCAACCTCCACAGGTACTTTATTCCACTACTCCACAGTACTCCACAGGTACTTTATTCCAAACTCTATACATTTAGCTATGATGAGCTTGAGAAGAACCAGAAGTTTGAACTTCTGCTACAATATGAAACCATATTTACTTTCAGTTTGTCATTGACTGTAATCTGCTTATGGTTGCAACGTATAGAACTGTTCCTTGTAAAATTAATCCATTTTTGACAGTTGTTGATTTTACTCAGATAGCAAAATATTGATAATGGTACTACTGCCTTTTGTCATTCCTATCGTTCTCCCTATAAATCATTGAAAACTATTTATTTATTCTTGTTTATAAGACTTGTTTTATGTATTTAGTCTTGTTTATAAGATTATTTCTAAATCTTGTTTATATGAAAGTCACAAGAAACATGCCTAACAATGCCCACAAAAATAATAATAAGATGTGGTAATTATGTGATATATATATATACATATACATATATATAGTTAATTAAACCTTGCTGGATTGCTGGATTTCTTTATTGATTTATTCTCTTCCAAGTAGTTATAGACTATTTAATTATTTGCTGGGATTTCAGAGCTGAGGATTGAATATATATATATATATATATATATATATATTCAATCGACTGAATATATATATATATATATATATATATATATATATATATTCAATCCTCAGCAAGTTATATATATACAACTTGTGAAGAACTGGCACTATGTCCCTATTTCATCCCATCTCATTACAAGTATTTATCCGAGACTTCTCTGAGGCTTCTGAATTAGAAGTTAAGTGATGTTGTCTCCTGCCTCAAAAAGTTAGCTTTAACAGATTCCAAAAACTTGCTTTATGATCTGTTAGTGATTTCTGGATCTGAATATGTCTCTTCCATTATGTATGGAGGCACAGCTGGTAGTACAGAACCTTTGATCAACTGTGCAACTTTCTGATTATACCTGATTGCAGCAGCTGTTTCTGTACTTGCTCCAACTAACTGCTCCACAATATATCTTTACAATTTGTACTACTGTCATGGTAGGCATTCCATGGACAAACCCAGTCACAAACATCATTACGATTATCCATTTGTTTCTTTCCTTGTGACAGCATAATTCATAGCATGTGTTACCCACTTTGTTGGAAACAATCAGCTTGCATCAACCTGAGTCTAAAGAATTATGGTGAACTTTTTCCTCCACGTGATTTAAAATGATTTTGTATATAATGTACCATTTCCTTTTCTACAAATTATGATGTATCTCTCATTTAAATTTTAATTTCATAGTTATTTTACCTCTAATCTAAACAAGAATTATCTAATATAAATAAGAATCAGTTTTAAACAGTAGTGGACTTCAGGTATATAGTTCATTCAATATATTTCTGAATGCTATATTTGTTTGATTTACAGTTGGCAGGCCCTCGTCTTGCAATATCACTGGTGTATTAGCTCTATGCTCTATATTAGCTCCATTAGCTACATGATGCTACATCGGCTTTTTTTTTTTTTTTTTTTAATTACTTATTTGGTACATTGTAAAACAACCCCTCACTTCAGTTGTCCAAATTCAGTAATTATAGGCTTCCTGTTTTTCAGTATCACATGAAATTGAGCTTTTGTCTATGTTTATGACTTGCCATATATATTTTTTTTTAGAAATAAATACATTTATTTAAATCTCCCTTTAGCACCAGGCCTCATTTCTACATCTTGGTTTACAGTCCTTGTCAATCTCTGTGGTGGTATTTTTGTTCTTGTCGCCTTTTAACTTTACCCAACCTCAACCTTATAATTATACCAATACCATGGGTCATACATTAACTTCTCGATGTATGTCTACTCCTTTTTTCTCTTACTAGAAATAATCTAATTTAAATATTGGAATTTTATTCACTGTGCACTATGAATTTAAGTTCTTATATTTAAAGAACTTTATCATCATTTTAAACCTGGAGAGAGAGGTCTGTGATCTAAAGAAAGGGAGGTTTTTTTTTTTTTTTTTTTTTTTTTTTCTGACTGAGCTAAAGGCTGAAGAGGGTTTTGCTGTGAATAACTTTCAAGAATCATGACTGAGTGTGGATTTACAGTGCTAATTCCTGTTCTGAGAAAGTAACCTGAGGATGTAGGATTGTGTGTTTAGACAGATAGTTGTGAAATGTCTGACAGTTTGTCAGAGAAACCTTTGCAACAAACTACATGCTGTATAGCTATTTACGTAATTGTTATTATTTCTATGTACCCTTATATAGCTTATATAAAGTTATATGTACACAAAGTTGCCTTTGGAACTGTGCATAATCCACTTTGGAATTTGTTAAAAGGATTTTTGCCTGAACTTGGTAAGAACTAAAAGTGATTTTAAGGTCACTCACTAAAATAATTTATTTATTTGTATTGTATTTTATTTATTTTATTTTCATTTTTTTTTCCATCTAGGATACTCCAATGCTAAATACTAAAATACTAAACTTCAGAGGCCACTTTGAGGTCTGTAATAGAAAAAATCTGTGTCTCAGGAGAGTTTCCTTATAACCAGCATTAGCCAGAAGAGCACTCTCATGGAGCAAAAGAGCTGTAAATTCACCTAATACAGAGAATTTTCAGGAAGTTTGTGACATCAAACATTTTGTTGAAAGCCATGGCTGTTATAAGTTGCCCCCTTAATTAATTTTCAGAGCATTGCATTAATAATAGAAAGGAATTTATTGAGTAAGCAACAGCAAGCAAAACAGCGCTGGGCGGCTGGGGAGTCTCGGCTCTGCCAACGGCGCGCACCTCACCCCCGCCAGGGTCCCTTTTTATATCTTGGTAATTCCGGGATTACGCAGCACATCCTGGTATATTCTGCGACTGCGCGCACTGTTGCTAGGGGGTCGTCTCTGTCCCTCTGGTGGTCGTGAAGATGAAGGCCGTAGTCTTCCTCCGCGTTGTGGTTCAACTTCTTTTTTTATTTGGTCATGTTGGCCCAGGGTGAGACAGGAAGGCAGGATGTTGATACACTAGTTTAGCAACTTATCAGGAGATGGTTACATGAGCTTTGCAGCAGGGTCTTTGAACAAAAGAGGCAACTGAGATGCAGAAGGAGAGAAGGGGAGGGGGTTCTCTTTTTTGTTACATTAAGCAAAAGAATTTTCATAGTGTCTAGCCAAGCATTATACAGCTCCTTACTTCAGCAGGGAGTTTTCACAACTCCCATTCCTCAAACAGAACTCCTTGTTTTTATAATACAAAAGACAATGAACAAACATTTATTGTGTATTACAATGGCCATTCATGACTACTGCAACTTCAGTATTTATTGCTTCACATTGCCTTCTAACATTGACTCAGAACACTGTTTCTAGATTATCTATTTAATATTTCCTTTGTCCTTGCCACAAACTTCTCCTTTAGGATCAGAATCTTTTTTTTTTAGGATCAGAATTTTTATTTTTATATTTATTTTAATTTTATTTTTATTTTTCATTTTATTTTTATTTATTTATTTATTTATTTATTTTTCCCATTATACTTGTGTTGGGTTTACATGGCAGTGGGGGGCGTCTGTGAGAAGAATCCAGAAGCTGCCTCATGGAGCCAGTTCCATCTGGCACCACTAGGGACTCACTGTTGGCCAGAGCCGAGGCAGTGAGAGATACTATTTGCACTTCTGTGAGAACATATTTAAGAAAGAGAAAAAATAATAAAAAAACCCTGCTGCGCAACAGAAGCTGGGAGAGTGAGGAGTGAGAAACTGCAGACACCAAGGTCAGTGAAGGAAGGGAGGAGGTGTTGCAATTCCCCTGTGACCTGTGGAGCAGGCTGTCCGCCTGCAGCCCATGGGTCCCACATGGAGCAGATCGCCATGCTGTAGCTTGTGGAGGAGACCCTGGTGGAGCAGGTGGATGTGGCCTGGAGGAAGCTGCGGCCCATGGAGAGCCCCTGCAGGAGCAGGCCCCGGGCCGGAGCTGCAGCCCATGGAGAGGAGCCCACACAGGAGCAGGAGATCTGGGGGGAGCTGCGTCCCGTGGGGCACCCAGGGAGGAGTTTGTTCCTGGAGGATGGACCCCATGGTACAGACCCATGTGGGAGCAGTTATAGCTGCTGTCTGTGGGATGTCCACACAGGATCGATTCAGGAAAGACAGCATCCCATAGGAGGGAGCCCGTGCTGGAGGAGGGGAAGAGAGTGGCCCTAAAGGAGCACCAGATACAAAGTGCTGCAGACTAACTGCAGCCCCAGTTCCCCTTTCCAGTGTGCCACTCAGTGGAAGGATGTAAAGAGGGTGGATAGGGGAAAGGTGTTTTTAGTTTCTCACTGTTCTAGACTGTTAGTAATAGGTAATAAATTACATTAATCTTCCTATGCTGAGTCTGTTTTGCCTGGGATGATAATTACTGTGATCTCCCTGTCTTTATCTCAGCCCTAAGCCCTTTCCATCACATTTTCTCCCCTTTTCCCTTTGAAGAAAGAAAGCGAGAGAGTGGTGGTGGTGGAGTTCAGCTGCCCAGCTGGCTAAAACCACTGCAATTCTTAAGAAGTTCTGTATGCATTCACAAAACCTCAGCGGTTCTCTTAAAAATCCTCCTCTGCCATGGACCTCACAAAAAATGATTAATACACCAGTAAACTGTGACCACTGTTTTCATGCTGGACAGTCCTATTTCATTGCCTGCTTATTTTCTATTTATATATAACACATACACTGCTTTTGTACACCAAGCTTTTGAGTTGCAGGGATTATCTTTTTCCTAAGTATTTGCGAGGAAATCATGTCTTTGACTGTGATCACTTGGCACAGTTGTAGTAGAAATAAAAGATATCGTCATAATAAACATCCTCATTTTTGGAAATAGAAGACAGATATGTATATGCTCCACATTCTTTTACTTTCACGAATAAATCCTGAGCTAATTCTCTTATAAAACCCCTTTTATTTAGTTTAATTTTGTTAAGGGGGACTTCTGTTTCTAGGATTTAATCAGAATTAAGAATTAATTGTACGGGTATGAATAATAGTTGTTACTATAGACTACATCTTACATATTTTTTGAAGATATTCATGTGTATTTTTTGGCTTGCTTATTTGGGAGACACCATTACAAATGATATCAAATTCTTTATAGACAAAATGTCTAGAAAACTGTTAGATTCCGTAGACCATAGCGTTGCAGATAACACTAAAAACACAATCACGGCAGATTTGTTTGTAGAATTTACTCATTGGGTATTTAGAAACTACTATAACTCTTCACTGATCCAAATGGTTTGCATGGTAGAGCAAAAATGAGCAAGAGAGGAAGAATAGGAGAAACTGTTGAATTCCACTGAACTCATAAACATCTTTTTCAAAAGTAAGTAATACAAAGTCTGCTTGATAGTCTACTGAAGTTATATGTATGAACTACTACAGGAAGCCAGCTAGGCATTTAGGAAATTCTTTCCCAATGTGTTTGTGACCCCTATGATGGTCTTGTAAATAGATGTTGAACACCACATGTTGGCAATGGCAAAAATAAGTGTAATATAAGTTGCTCTGGCAAATAAACAAACCACCAACAGACTTTTATTACAAGAATTGCAGCTGCAAAGTAAAGCTAGCTTTATATGGCTAACATTGCTTCCAGTGCAATTACACCTGAGTAGCTTTTTGTCACTGACATCAGTAAAACATTGCAAGTAGAGTCATTAGTTTGTGGGAGAAAATTGCAAGTGATATGTTACACAGAGAAAGATGAAGTTCCTAAAGCTCTTTTTGCTTTATTTCAAATGTATTTCATAGAATTATAATGTAACTAATATTAACAAGGAATCAGAAGCCAGACTACAATATGAAAATAACTTAAAGAAGACTCAGAGAAATCTGTATGTTTAAGAAATTTGGGCTGGGTAAAATTAATTCTAGAGGACTTAAGTCCGTCACCAAAGAGGAATCTGAAGAACTGGTAATTATTTTCAAGAATTTACAGAGAAGAGAAAATATCCCCAAACACCAGAGAAAAATCAAGTATTTCCTTTGAACGTATTTAAAAGATAAAAAAGTGATAAAATTCAGGAAATTATAGTTCAGCTAAACTTTAAAGTCAAAAGAATCTCTTTTAAATTATTAAAAAAATTTAAAATGTATATTTAGTAACATGTATGCACACACGTACAGCTACATGATAGATAGGAATATATTACATGCATTTATCAGAAGCAGAATAATTATTTTCTTTATAGGATTTAACTGTGATATACAGGAAAATTAAGAGAAACTACAGGTTTAATACAGCAAGACTTCTGGAAGATTTTCTTACTCTCTTGTGGAAGGAAAGGAAAATATGTTTATATATAAGCTCTGTTTACCATGGGTGAAAAAAAACAACACCTACTGGAAGGTTTTCTAACAGAAAAGGATTTTTTTTTTTTCCGTAGAAGAGCTTTTCAGAAATCCCACTCACTATGTGTTTGATGCTGCAAGACTATAAATACATATGTAGCCGCTTCATATATCATTATATATAATGAAAATATATTATAAACTTGTAGATGCCACCAAGCTGCAAGGAACTGTGAAAACCTGAGAATAGAGTCACAGAATCACAGAATGGTTAAGGTTGGAAGGGATCCTCTGGAGATCATCTGTCCAACCCCCCTACTCAAACAGGAATATCTAGAGCAGGTTGTCCAGGATGGCTTTTGGACCTCCAAGGAGGGACACTCCACAATCTCTCTGGGCAACGTGTTCCAGTGATCTGCACAGAAAAGTAGTGCTTCCTGATATTTAGATGGAACCTCTTGTGGAACCTCTTGTGTTCCAGTTTGTACCCATTGTGCCTTGTCCTGGCACTGGACACAATGGAAATGGTCTTTTCACCTTCCCTTCATATATGTATAAAAATATTGATAATACCCTCCCCCCCCCCCCCGCCCCCTTTGGACTCTTTCCAGTTTGTCCATGTTTCTCATACTCGGGGCCCCAGAACTGGACAGTACTCCAGGTGCAGCCTCCCTAGTGCTGAGTAGAGGGGAAGGAATATCTCTCTTGACCTGCTGGTGATGCTTTGCCTAATGATACCTAATACCATCCATCTTCTTAGCAGTAAGGGCACATTGCTGACTTGTGTTCAAGTCATAGAATCATAGAATCATAGAATATCCTGAGTTGGAAGGGACCCTTAAGGATCATCAAGTCCAACTCTTGACACCGCACAGGTCTACCCAAAAGTTCAGACCATGTGACTAAGTGCACAGTCCAATCTCTTCTTAAATTCAGACAGGCTCGGTGCAGTGACCACTTCCCTGGGGAGCCTGTTCCAGTGTGCAACCACCCTCTCTGTGAAGAACCCCCTCCTGATGTCAAGCCTAAATTTCCCCTGCCTCAGCTTAACCCCGTTCCCGCAGGTCCTGTCATCATACTTTTGATAAATTGGATGAATAGTCCAAACACAACCATGGAAAATTCTGTAACAAATTTTAAAATATTGTGTTTATGAAACAGTAAATTAAATACAGTGATATGAAGTGTGGAAATGAGTGGTGTGGTAGTAAAATTGTGTTTATAAAATGGCAGGGGGTTAATGAATGAATAGCTGAATACCAGCTCAGTATAATACTGTTGAAGTACAAAGGAGAGTCTTATGTGTGATTTAGTAAAGGAAGTTCTCTACAGTACTTACTCAATTTCATATTTGTGGGGCCTTAGTGACCACTGAGTCCTGCTTTTAGTATTTGACTTAAAATAATACATAGACAAACATAAGAAAGGCTAAGGAAGAGTTTGGAAAACATGACCATTGAAAGAAAGAACTATATTTGTTTAGTTTAGAAAAGACAGTAAGAGGACAGACAAGTCATGTCCTCTGAATTTTCATCATTTGTGCCCCATCTTCATGATGAGTAGGAAAATAAATATCTGTACATTTTGAACCACAGTAAAGTTAGATATTATTTTTGAAAAGTGCTTAACTGTTGGCATAGTTACCTAGTTTGGTTTTTAAGTCTCTTTTACTGAAGCTTTCTGCTAATGCATTTGAAAAATATCTTGCACAGACTTCCTATTTGTGATCTTCCCCAGTACATGAGATCTGTTAAATTACCTGAATGCCTATGACTCTCCGAATTTTATTTTTTTATTAAGCTCATGAAGAACTGTGGATTGGTGATAAAAACACACACACACAAACACAAAAGAACAACCACCCTAAATATATAATATAATCCATAGAGGCAAAAGTGGGAACTTTTGTAGTAAGTAGCACCTCCCTCAAAAATTTAAACCTGTAAGTCTCCATTTTACAGACACATGATTACAGATGGTAAGGAAAATAAGATCCATCTCTGGTGAGTTATTATTTTATACTTCAAACAGAGTATTTGAAAAAAGGGGAAAATGAAGTGTCTGTTACAAAGCTGTATGTATTTTTTGAGGAACATATTAATATGTTAATTCCTGGAAGACTTAAGAAAGCTTACTACAAAGATAAAATGATGACTGTAACCAAATAAGTACAGTTCAGTGTGTTACATACCACGCTGAAATATTTCCATAATTAGAATTCTAAGGGGTGATTTCTTAAATTTATAGGACCCATTACTACTTTATGGACATTTTAATTTACTATTTGAATTAGTAGTCTACATTAGTGACATTAAGGAAAAAAAAAAGTAAAAAAAAAAGTACATACAATTATATATAGTAAATGGGATTGAGTAAGCATTTTTGTTAGCCCCAAAGCTATCTTGATAGCTTTATTGTCTTAATCAACTTAGTCGACTCATTTTATTGCTCTTTTGAGGTGGATGTTGTGGACACATGCTGGGGTACTAGTTCACTTCTGCCAAATTAAAAATGATAATTCTCATGCGTGAAATAACTGCATGGACTAATGACCATGTCTCTGCATAATTTGAACCAAAGCCCCAGCAGGTGGCAAACAATTAAACACATAACATAATTTAATATACCCACTATACCCACCGGTTCATTTGTTCTTTCTTTTCTTTCTTTTCTTTTTTTTCTTTTTCTTTTTCTTTTTCTTTTTCTTTTTCTTTTTCTTTTTCTTTTTCTTTTTCTTTTTCTTTTTCTTTTTCTTTTTCTTTTTCTTTTTCTTTTTCTTTTTCTTTTTCTTTTTCTTTTTCTTTCTTTTTCTTTTTCTTTTTCTTTTTCTTTTTCTTTTTCTTTTTCTTTTTCTTTTTCTTTTTCTTTTTCTTTCTTTTTCTTTTTCTTTTTCTTTTTCTTTTTCTTTTTCTTTTTCTTTTTTTTCTTTTTCTTTTTCTTTTTCTTTTTCTTTTTCTTTTTCTTTTTCTTTTTCTTTTTCTTTTTCTTTTTCTTTTTCTTTTTCTTTTTCTTTTTCTTTCTTTTTTCTTCTTTCTTTCTTCCTTCCTTCCTTTCTTTCTTTCTTTCTTTCTTTCTTTCTTTCTTTCTTTCTTTCTTTCTTTCTTTCTTTCTTTCTTTCTTTCTTTCTTTCTTTCTTTCTTCCCTTCCTTCCTTCCTTCCTTCCTTCCTTCCTTCCTTCCTTCCTTCCTTCCTTCCTTCCTTCCTTCCTTCCTTCCTTCCTTCCTTCCTTCCTTCCTTCCTTCCTTCCTTCCTTCCCTCCTTCCTTCCCTCCTTCCCTCCTTCCCTCCTTCCTTCCTTCTTCTTTTAATAAAAGAGGAGAGAAGGGAAATAAGGGATGCAAGCTCTTATTCTTTCCCTTCAAAGTCCTAAACTCCTAAAATAAAGTCAGGGGAAAAAAATAAAGAGATAAGTGTGATACATATGTGTGTGTGTGTCCCTGGAAATTCACTTATTAACAGGTCTCCAAAACTCTTCTAATTTTAGATTCTGAATTCTAAATACTGAGTCCTATTTTCTTGGGAAAGTTCAGATATGATCCTACTCCCACTGGAATAATAACAAGGCACAAAGATTTCTTATGTGGCACAAAAATAAGCCTCAACAAACACTCTGGCATTTTCTAAAACTTGGAAATAATCCTGAACCATGTTGAGAACTGAAGTTGCAGTAAGTAGGTTAGAACTAAAATGAAAACAAAAACAAAACAAAAATCCATCATTATCTGATTACTCCTTTTATAATGGATCACTTAATTACATGACTTCTAAAGGTGTGACATGTAAATCCTGAGTTTGTGCCTCTCTCAGCCTTTTTTTTTTATAATGTATCATGTTTTAGAGGCTTCTTATACCTGCAGAAACATATAAATTCAATAAATGAATCATAACTTCAAGTATAACCCAGTTAGCTCAGAAATATTCATAATCAGAACTTCATATTACATAATATAAATTTATGTTTCATTGTCTGTTTTTATTATTATTGTGTGTGTGTGTGTGTCTGTCTTCTGTCTGGATATATTGTGATATATGCTAAAGCAACAATAGATAACAATTTCCATAGAACAGGCACTTTAGGTATATATTTGGATCTGAGAAGCTCAGCACAAAGTGGGGTTGCCACTGGCTTCTGGGACAGGCCATCTGTAAAGCAAAAAGGACTGATGACATTTTGATACTTGTAATAGTGTAGATATATGTTACTCCTGAATTTTTAAATTAGATAATATTGAAAATTTTGACCATTGGAATAAATAAAATTATTTTTTTTAAA
The DNA here is from genome assembly GCF_965140915.1 of Aythya marila. Taxonomy (NCBI): domain Eukaryota; kingdom Metazoa; phylum Chordata; class Aves; order Anseriformes; family Anatidae; genus Aythya; species Aythya marila. The sequence continues at coordinate 55,432,720 of NC_139045.1, read as the reverse complement.
TCAACAAAACCGAACAAAGACTGTCTCACAATCAATGAAAGATTCAGTTACCGAAGATATTACAGCACAAATGACTTTATAGTGAAATGGCTTTGGTTAAATTTTAAAAGCAGTACTTCCTATTGTTTAAAATATATTGCAATATATTTTAAATTAAGCGTAATTCTAACATTTAGAGTGTAATCAGGTAGACTCAGAAACTTTTCTATTCTATTCTTGAGACCCTCTAAAACTACTCTTTTTTTTTTTTTTTTTTTTTTTTTTTTGACAGTTGTCTTAGAAATTGTGCTTTTGAGGAGTAAGCAAAAGAAACTGAAAGTAAGACATAGCAGTTACTATATTTCCTCATATTTAACTAATGCTAAGGAACAATTTACAGCTATAGCTACCATTTTAAAAAGCCTCTTTTGCAGAATTTCATGCTGAGAAAACAAGTAGAGAGACAAACTGCAAAACAGAATCATAGAATCATTTAGGTTGGAAAAGACCTCCAAGATTATCTAGTCAAACCTTTAACCTAGTACTGGCAAGTCCACTACTAAACCATAAAACTACATCTACATATTTCTTCATACATCTACATACATGTACATCTACATGTTTCTTGAAGGCCTACAGAGATGGTGACTCAACCTCTTCCTTGGGCAGCCTGTTCCAATGCTGCACAACCCTTTCAGTAAAGAAATTTCTCCTAATATCCAACCTCAACCTCCACTGGCACAACTTGAGACAATTTCTCCTCACCTTATCACTTGGTGCTTTGAAGTAGAGTCCAATCCCTACCTCGTTGCAACTTCCTTTAAGGTAAAGTACAATAAATTCTTCCCCAAGCCTTCTTTTTTTGAAGCTAAGCAACCCCAACTCCCTCAGCTCTTCATAAGACTTGTTCTACAGACCCTTCACCAGCTTTGCTGCCTTTCTTTGGACAGGCTCCAGCACCTCAATGTCCTTTTTGTAGCAAGCAGCCTAAAACTGAACACAGTATTTGAGGTGCAGCCTCATCAGAGCTGAGTACAGGGGGACAATCACTTCCCTAGACCTGCTGGCGACACTATTTCTAACACAAGCCAGGATGCTGTTGGCCTTCTTGGCCACCTGAGCACACTTCTGGCTCATATTCAGCTGACTATTGACCAATACCCCCAGGTCTGTTTCCTCTAGGCAGCTTTCTAGCCACTCTTCCCCCAGCCTGTAGCATTGCACGAGGTTGCAAAATAAGGAGAACAAAGAAACAGAAAACAAAACAACAAAAAATAATCAAAATTATATTGAACAGGAGAAAAAAATAAAATAAAATTTCATGCTCAAAAAGATGAAATTCTAAGGAAAATCTGTAGACCTGAAGTGACTGAGGACTTATGAAATAAATTGGAAACAAGGTAGTTAACAAAGTTTCTTGAGAGATAAGAACAGTCCTTTTTCAAATATGGTGATTGTAAGACTTATTAAATGAGCCCCACGTATATTGGGATTTAATAATATGGAAAAAGACAAAATAGTTGACTGTATACACAGAGAACAAATAAAGATGCTTCATTTGAAGAAACCAGAGGGAATAGATGCCAGTGTAATTGCATTCAACACAGTTGGAAAAGGTGGAGGTCAATGTTAATTCTAACATTTCTAAGTGGTTATAGTTGGAAAGACAAGAGAGCAAACAGCAGTTGAGTAGCTCAAAAAAAAAAAAAAAAAGCATTTGATGATGAGAAAACTGTTATTTTAAATAACAGTGTTAGAGGAAAACCAAAAACCGAAACAGAAAGTTTAAGACTTTTGTTCATAGCAGAATGAAAAAAGACATGGTCGCGTTGCATTAGAATTTGGTTACTTGAAACCTAAAGCTTGTATTTTGTGGGGGGTACTTTCTGTGTGTGTGCGTGTGCGTGTATGTTTTAAAGTTTCTGTAATAGCTTTAGTAAATAATACCAATCTTTAAGGTACCCAAATGTTTACAAATAATTTTATGACCTCTCTCCCCACACATTCTCCCCCTTTTCTTTTGATTGTCATTTTATCTGGTCAACTCAGCACGACACGGTTGTGTGGAAAGAAAATAACATAAATATTTCATTGCCAATATCATGTTTTTTCCTTTAAAGTTCAGAATTACATTAATAACACTGAAGACTTAATACTGGCAGATCTCCAACTTTACTGAAAATGCATACTGAAAAACACATTTTGAAACATTCCTTTCTTCTTCCAAGATACTTGGTACTGGTGCATCCTTCTTTGTTGACAGTTGAAAAGCATTGCCCATGAAGAAACACCCACAAGGCAATAAGTTATTTTCTGTACCACCTTCAGCTTCACTTTATCTCCTGTAGTGATTCACTCTTTCAGTTTTCTCAGAACTCAAAGTGATTTCCTTCGTGAAGTATGAGCTTTGATATTGGCAAAGAGAAGATAGAGGTATGAAGAAAGTGAAACAAAATATTTATCTCACATTTTACAAAAACATTAGCAACGCAACATTGAATGCTTTGTCTTTGTGTAAAACTTTTGAATAGAGAAAATATAGCCACTTACTTGCAGTATGCACTTGGGGCTTTACATGGATGTAATAATCCACCAAAAGAGGTTTAATGAAGGGATCGTGCAATGTGATCTGAAATCTACGCCTATCCGAACTCATTACCATGGATTTTCTTAATTTTTTATTACATTCTGCAATTATTTTTAATAAGATCCTTAACATGAAGCCCACAGGAAAAAAAAAATAAATTAAGCTGCACTCTACAAGACATTTCCTGTTAAGTTAGTGTTGTAGATGTTCAACAGAAGTGTTCAGCAGCTTACATTTTCACATAAATGTAAGAATGAGAGCCTGAGGCAATCTGAATATAGGCTTTTCAGACTTCAAAGGAGCAGTGAATGATTCTTGCCCTGCTTTTGCCATCCAGAATTGGCCTAAGCTTGGGGAGCAATTAAAATTAAATAGCCGCTGAACTGCAGAAAGTGAAGATCGGCAGCTCTGGGCATGAGCAGACTTTTATGAAGTCCCCTGACTAATTCGTATCTTAGAGTTGGTAAAGCAAGGAATGAAGGCAGAATGAGAATCATTTATGTAGAAAGAGAGCAGAAGGCAGCAGTGTTAACCTTGAATATAGTGAGACAGATCTTTGTCTCAAATCAACTGCTTTTTCAGGTTCTTGTTTCCTTACAAGTCCTCGTTTCCTCTTTTCCATCCGTAAAAACCTCCAGCTGCCAGAGATCTGAGCATCTCCTCCTCAGCACTGATCTCTTCTCTTGTAAATAGCCTTCAGGACAGTTAAATGTACCAGAGTTGCATGTGCTGAGAGGAGAAATTTTATTTTTGAAATGCTATGTTTTAAAAGGAGGTTTTATTTTTATTGTTAATGAAAGTCAGAAATTGTTTGAGATGAACATGATTAATAATAATAATAATATTTAAGAATGTAAACAGTATGACTGGATTAAGGTATATAAAAATGTATTTCCTGACAGTTTTGAATTTTCATTTTAAGGTATACATGGATATGTTATAATGTAAGACAGTAACGGATTATTTTGCTACCACTGCTTCATGCATCTTTGTTCAGAAATCAAACCAACCATCCAAACCCAACAACAAAATCACAGACTTTCAGTGCGGGTACAGAACAAGTAAATCAGCAATCTGATAGGCACAGATGAACTCCAGTGCCTTTAATTTAATTGAAAGAAAGCGCATAGTAATACTATCTATGTCATTGCAACTTTGTATATTTTGCAATGAGCTTGTATAGTTTTCCAAGCCCTATTTTGAGTGTTCAATGTAGGGATTATTTTGTGAGGGGAAATGGGAAACGGAAGAGCCATTGAAAATTGTAGGGAGAATTACCTGTGAAAAGAGAAAAAAGGAAGTTTTCAAATATATTCTTGTTAAATGTTCAGAAATATGTATTCTGCTCCTTATGGGGCCAGGATAATGTGACATCTGTTGTGTTAATGACAGAACTCCAGACAGACACAATGACTCCATTGTAGAAAATGTAAATTGCATGATAACCTGTGTTTCCTGGCTACATATTCTCTTCATAATTGCCCAATTAACACATATCACCCCTACATAGCTGGTGGTCGATAATCACTGAAAGGCCTGTTTTCCTTTTCAATTCATGCTAAACATTCTTATTTAAATTAGCATTTTGCTGAGTGCAGACCCCTAATGTAGAGTAATATATTAATTAAAATCATTGTAATAGTTTTTATTTGTTTAACAAATATTTGCAGTATAGTACAGGCATGTATAGATTCCCCTTTGCTTTGCAAAAGCTGCTCTGCATTTCAAATATATTTTGCTTTATTGTTGTTTTTTCCCTCTTTTTCCTGAGCATATACCTGTACCTGAGTAGCCCTGCAATGCAGTACTGCTATTGCTAGTAGTAGGTCATTAGCTCTGTACTAAGTTTACAAAGCCTCAGGACTGAGACTCTAAAGCTTGCTTTGTCTAAAATTTCTTAATCTGTCTGAAACTTTGTTTTTGTTGGCTTAGCTGTAGCAGCGTTTTTTTTTTTTTTTTTTAATCCAAATTGTCCAGTGTATAGGGTGAATTCATTTTACTTTTGCTCATCTTTGTATGGTACAACCATGGCTTTACAACTCTAACACAATGACACAATAAAGAACGGAGTTCTGGAATGGTAGCTGAGGCCTTGAGAGGACAACATGATGCAGAGTGGTTCAGCCGTGGGATGAGAAGGGATTGGAAGCAGGCCTGGCAATGGAGACCACATAGCTAGCAACAACTCACACATGGTCAGTTAAGGAAATGCAGACCTGGTTTTAAAGGCAGCAAAGAACAACACCTACAACAAAATACTATCTACTAAATGCGAAAGATACCATATATAGTAAAAATAGATTTCATATGGAGTCACAGATAAATGTGGAAATAAAAGGGTGTAAAATTATTTTAGCAAACATAATGACCTCCAGTGGACCCTAGACTGAGGAAAAAGAAACCATGAATATGAACATCATATTCCTCTTACCAAAGGACTTCAGATGCTGATGAATCATTGTACCACAATGAAGCCACCAACCTTAGGACCCAGAAGAGCAGGAGAAGCATGTGAATAGCAAGAGTAGTAGAAAGAGAGACATACACGTAAATAATTCTACCTATTATGCTGTTGCTAAAACTTTTTCTACATGCACATTTTCTTTCTGTAATAATTAGATCTGCATTATTAATGATTTTTGTTTTATTAGACTTTTAAGACTTCAATTATACTAATACATTTTTGGTTTTACTTATGAGGGTGTTGCATCTTTGCTTGTAAACAAGGTTTTGAGCATTACAAACTGCACATTGATGCTTCCAAAAATGTAGTCTAAGACTATGTATTTCTTATTATCTAAAAGACAGTGGTATCCCTTGAGAGAGGCTGGAGAAGATAATTTTGTTGTTGTTGTCCTTGAGCAAGAATCCTTGAGCATTCTTTTTGGAGATAGAGAAATGTTAAATTCTACTTGCTTGTCAGCTATGTCAGATTTTTCATGTTAAGCTGTATATTTCTGTGATTTCTTTTTTCATCATTTTCTCTTGATTATACTGCTTATGGAAACATTTTCATGTATTGTGGTGTCTGTTTGACAGCAATCTTAATAGGTGTGTTCTTAGACTGGTAATGAGCATCTTTTTAAAGATTTTGCTGTATATTTGGTATAGATTATTTATTTATTTATTTTAATTTAGAGAATGATAACAGAGATTTAGTGTCCATACTCAAAGATAATTTAGGCAAAGCTATGTTACAGAGGCCCCAAAAGGAATAATATATGTACCATCGAAAGACTTTTCTTCTGGTACTTACTTATTTCCTCCTAAAATTGCATAAGCTATGCCAACAAAATCATGATTTAATGTATCTGCATTTACTTCTGGAGTTTTTTTCTGACATAATTATGTCAGCCAGAGACATATCTGAATTCTCTCATTTGTATTGGTGCATGTAGCCAAAGTTTGCATTACAGACCCTGTATACACCTTATTTATGTGTAGTGCAGAAACTTGCATCTATTTCAAAATGCATGCAGTTTGGCACCATGCACAAAGTACCTCCTTCATTCACCTAAGTTACACTTTGATGATATTTGAAAAGAGGAGTGCAAACTGGACTTACTAAAATCAATGCCTAATAACAGATATAGAAACAATATGCCATAATCAAAACATAATGGAAGCTGTTGTGACACCTCCTCTTACTGCAAAATGCTTTTCTTGCTGAGGTATTATGTCAGCTCTTTACAAAACTACTTAGGAAGCACTAACAAGACCTAAACTGTAAAACCTACAATTTGGCTCGTACTTCCAATTTTTACAAGATCTGGAAGACTGATAGATTGATTCTTCTTGATTATCCAGTTTATTGCATCATACAATTCAAAATCTGATACAACTTTTTAAAGTTCATATGTAATTTTTTAAACTTATTTCTGAAACATTTGACAGTAACAGATTTAAATAGAATTTTCAGGAAGACGAACACACACACACATACACAAAAAAAAAAAAAAAAAAAAAAAAAAACAAAACACAAACCAAACCAAACCAAACCAAAAAAAAAACATGATCTGGAAACCACGGTTTTCTTACAGAGGAAGATGTCATAAATTGGCATACATTGCTATCACTTATTAATTCACCAATGATGTAAAACTGCAAAAATACAAATTTTACAATGAGCTCTTATATTAGTTCTATATTAAGAAGGACTTTAGTTTGACTGCAATATAACATAATCCACTACAAATATTATTCAATTAGTGGAAATACCTATCATAATTTTAACTACTTGGTTTAAAATTGGATAAAAGATTGGTCAAGAGTGTGCAAATAAGCAATTACAACTATTGATAAATATCTAAAAACAAGCAAGTATTATTAACCAAATTCCTTTTATATGATTAAGTAATTGTTACTGGACTATCAAAGGCTATTGTCTAAATATAAATGCAGAGAGGTAAATATCCATTTGACAAGAAATATGTAAATATACCACAGTAACAAATTTTAGTTTATGAAACGGAAATACGGTGTCCAGAATTGCTAAATCATTATTCACAAAAATAAATGAAGTCATAATATAAAAACTCTATCAAGAATGTGTACAAAAATGTTATTAGACCATTTTCAGATGTAAAATAACTATTGTCTGTAGGTGAAAGGTGTGGAAGGAATATGCAAATAGGTTACTTCTCTGCATAAACTCAAAGATCTTTTGAAATGATAATGAAAAGCTAAATTTGAAATGATGTGGCTTTCCTGCTATAAAGTGGGACATACAATTTGGTGCATTAAAACACAATGGTAATTTAAAAATCTTATCATATTAGATGAAAAAAAAAAACAAAAACAAACAAACACCAAAAAAACCAATGTAATTGACACGTAACTTTCACAATACTGTAGCTACAAACTTGAAAATCTTGCCTGGAGTTTAAAAAATTAGCTTGTACTATCCAGAAATACTGAACTGGGCAAGTGTTTAGAATCATAGAATCCTTAAGATTGGAAAAGACCTCCAAGATCATCAGGTCCAACCATGTCCCTACCACCAATATCACCTACTATACCATGTCCCCTAAGCACCAGGTCCAGACAACTTAAACACCCCCAGTGACAGTGACTCCACCCCTCCCTGTTTTGGTCTCTTCCATTTGAACATCTAACTGCTCTTTCTGAGAAGAAATTTCTCCTAATTTCCAACCTAAACCTCCCCTGGCACAGCTTGAGGCCATTCCCTCTAGTCCTATCTCTAGTTATCTGTGAGAAGAGGCAGACCCCCAGCTGCCCACAACTTCCTTTCAGGTAGCTGTAGAGAGCAAGGTCTCCCCTGAGCCTACTCTTCTCCAGACTAAGCAAGCCCATTTCCCTCAGCCCCTCCTCATAGGATTTCCAGGACCTTCACGAGCTTTGTAGTGCTTCTCTGGACAAATTCTAGAGCCTCAATACTGAGAGTATTGAGGATGTACTGAGGGGCCCAAAACTGAACACAGCGCTTGAGGTGGAGACACACCAGGGCAGAATACAAGGGGGCTCTCACCATTCTGGTCCTGCTGGCTACACTATTCCTGATACAAGCCAGGATGCCTTGTCCACCTGGGCACACTGCTGGCTCATTCAGGCGAGCATCGATTAACACCCCCTGAGCCCTTTCCTCTGCACAGATTTCTACCTGCTCTGCCCCACGCCTGTAGCACTGCATGGGGTTGTTGTGGCCAAAGTGCAGGACCTGGCTTTAAGACTTTTTTTCATTAGGTTTTTATTGGACTACGTGCTCTCAACCTATTAAATTTTGGTTTTGACTAATTTGTGTCTTGCATATATTTTGTATTTTACCAGCATAGACTGTGTAGTCACTTTTAATTAATTTAGTCAGATGAGAACAGGATCTGACAGAAATACTCTTAGCCCAACTTAAATTTGAGGTGCATTAAATTAACTTTATTACATATTACATATCAGATAAACACAAGTAATCAACGTAAAGGACAAGTTAAAAAAGACTGACGTCTGTCTTTCTTACCTATCTTAGTATTTCATAACTATAACCTTACTATTTGAGCATATTCTAATGAAACCTCTAACATTCCATATCTATATCTGATGTGGAATATCCATACTTTTCTCTTTTGGGTAAGAATATTGCTTAGTAATTTTATAAACACTAGTAGTAAAAATGATGTTACAGATCATCATTTTACAGTTCCTTGAGTACTAGGAATAGAAATATTATCTAATCTTTAGAATCAGGTATGCTTTACTGATTAGAAAAAAAAAAATCCTTCACTAAATGAGTTCAGCCTACACAGTTGCTGTGCTGGCTCACAAATTTTGTATGCAGACAAGCCTTACATTGTGTCGCTTCTAATCTTTCCTCTATATTTGCTAATATTTTGTTTTGTTTTGGTTTTGTTTTTAATTTAATTTATTAGGTTTTAATTCATAAGATCTTCCAGGAAATGTGTGAATCAAATTTATCACCTATGGTAGGCAAGGTAGAAAAATGTAATCCACCCTAAACATTTGTCTAAATATACAGGAAAAATACATTGTAACGTTCAGGTTTTGAGAGCAGATCAGGATTTTCACAGATTAGTTAGTACATTTGTTTTACTATAGACTTCATGTTCACTACATATTATGTAGTGAATAGATAATTATGTTGCCTGTTTTCATCTAAGTGGTTGTTTCTATGTTCTGAAAAAATAAATCTCCATAGACTCTTCAAACAATGTTTTAAAACCCTGTAATTTCCTGTTATCTCATTTATTCATTATTTTGTTTTGCCTCTAACTTTGTCTTGATGTGTTATTGTTTTCTATGATAGTACAACAGATGCTTAAAATTTGTTACATCATGTTTTAGGCAAGTGTATATAACTTGTATATATTTATACCTATAGTTGTATAGTTGTATATAGTTATACCTAGCTATACCTATATATAACCATTTTATGCTACATATTCAATATAAAAATGGAGAATTAGAAGGGGCATCAGCCAGGGAAAATTCAATCTGTTTAATTGTAACAATATGTCATTTTTTTCTCCCCTGTTCATTAAAATCAGTATTGAATAAAACCTGATATAAGCTAAGAAGTTCTTACTAAATTTTGAGATGAAGTCTGTTCTCATGCAGTCCTCTCAGAACAAGGAAAAAAATAAAATTTAACTGTATGTTTTGTTTCTTTTTTTTTTTTTTTTTTTTTTTTTTTTTTTTCCAGTTTCTAAACAATATATATATGTAGTCTAGTTCGTTACCCGATTTTGATGAAGACCTCCAGGAAGAATAAAGCATAACAGAACACAGCTCTGAATTAAAATAAGCAGTGAAAAAAGATTTGTTAAAATATTAAATCTGATGTGTTTTTGTTTTGTTTTGTTTTGTTTTTAACACTGACAAATATACCATTGCAATGTTTTCAGTTCAAATATGGAAAATACATAGTAGATAGTAAAATAGTAGATAAAAACATAAGAAGCTATAATGAATAAAATGATTTACCCTAATATTGACCCTCAAATTTCTTATCTTTTGCATAAACTAATAAAAAACATAATTTACATAAAATAAATTGATATTGCTCTTCATATAAGAGAACAATCTTGTGTGAAGTGCTTTGTTAGAACATTATAACAAAATACTGAATGCTGCCAGAACAAGATACAGTATTTCTGTGAAGACTGTGTTAGAATGTCAAAGAAAAAAAATAGCAGAGCATGTCTATGTTAACTTTTTATCTTTGAATAGTAAATCCTGAAAATGGGAGTTGTGACCTCATTTATATCCCTTAAAAGAAAATTGTATAATTGGTAGAAACTGAAAATATCAAGAAAAAAATGTCAAATACATTTGTCATACAAATACAGAATTTGATAAATAATTGTCTTCCCTAGTGTTCATAAATATACATATATATATGTCAGTGGGTAAGTAATAGTTCTAATAAACATTTAGTCTAAAAAACTGTAAAAACTAAAATATTTAAAACTATTTTCTTTCTTAAATCATGTATTTAATAACTTGTTGAGTAATGTTGCCTTAATTGTCCTTAGATTTTATATTTCTAAGAATCTCCTATCTATAACTGTCACCTGCCTTTCAACTTCATCTCTGTAACATTACACATAAGCAGATACGACACTGTATTTTCCAGATTCTGTGTGGGTTTTTTCATTTTTCTCATGGCCTTGCACTTTTATACCTATACATTAGTATGTATATGTCTATCTGCATATCACTTAGTGCACGTGCCTATCATATGGACTAAAATTGCTGCAAATTTTAATATAGAAAGAAAATACTCTTAGAAGGATCGTGTTTAAAAAAATCAAGTCATTTAATGCCTAAAAGCATTGTGTCTTATAAAAATTGATAATATATATGAGGGACTCCATTGTAATCCATTATCTGCAGAACCTGAAGAAATTTTTTCATTAGAGTATCTTTTGACTGTGCAAGAAGATTCCATGCCCTGAATACATTTCACACTGAAAGAAATCAAGCACAGAATTCTGCTGGCATCAACATTTTATATTAGATGCCAGACTGTCCAAACCAAGTATAGCTTTCTCAGTAAAACTATGGGCACATACCTAGAATATTAAGATTATAGAGCCAGGAGACACTGAAGTATGAATATACACAGGTCAGTTTTAACTTACAAAAGCATACTTGAATCAAAAATATAACAAGATTCAGTTCTGAGGAAAGCATAAAGGAAAATAAAATGCAACATACTATGGTCTATTGAACCCCACTCTCATGAGATGGGGTTCAATTTCTAATTGTATTCTTATTACTATTCTACTTACTAATACTTATTGTATTTTTATTGTTCTATAATATGTATTCTTACTACTTACTACTATATCTTATTATGTATTATACTTAATACTTATTACTATTCTTATTACTTATTACTATTCTTATTACTATTCCTATCAAGCAGAACTGTGCTGTACCACACCTAAAAAAAAAAAGAGAGATATTTAAGGGTTTATTCAAAATACAATCTCCTGATATAGAAAGGCAAAAGTATTTTGGTGCCAAAATATATGTGAATAAATTTCTTGGCATAAAGGTCAATTTTAAAGATGTAAAGTTTTATCTAATAATGTAAAATTATGTTTGTTTTAAATAGACTTAAAGACTATAATAATATCTTTTGGTATTATTTATTCATGATATTTTAGCTATTGTGCTGAGAGAATTAATGTGTGTTTGGGAGAAAGACCTTCAAGAAAAAAAATATTTATGTCATTGTATTCCATTGGATCTCTGTGCAAATTTTCAGTTCCACAGGGAAGTACAGCTAACTTGCAGAAGATCAATATAATAAAATTATCAAGTCAAATTGCATGTAACATAGATTCACTGCTGATTTTATCTTCTTTATCCTTCATATCTACAGTATGTTGCACCTTAAATGTGCACAACATTTAGAGAAACAGAGGAAAGAAACAAATTTACTCCAACAGCAGTAACTACTGGGTCCCAATGGATTATATTCATAACGATATTGGACACAGGTAAAATTATTGAAGTGTTGCAGTTTCATTTCCAGAAATGCAGTGAAACTGCAGATAGCAAAATACAACTTTTTATGAAGGATCAAAATCAAACTTGATGCAAACAGTAATATTCCCACTCAGTGTAAATGGGCAGACCAGAATTCATCCTCAAAGCAAACATTTTACATGGATACAGTCTCCTCTAAGTATCCACCGTAAGTCTCTTAAGTAGTAAGACTTACATTTTTTATCTACTATTTTCCCTAGTTTGACAGTCCCTGGTTGAATAGCTAACCATATACATGACCAGTTTGATTGTGGAGATGCAGTGATTTCAGCTGTTTAATTTTTTTTACAAAAGTTACCATAAAAGAAAAAAAGTATATTCAACTGCAAAAAGGTAAGATTTTTAAAGATATATTTTTAATATTGTTAAGAGAAACAGTTTTCAGAACCCACAGTGTTCTGAGTGACATCAGTTTTAGCTGTTATTAATGAACTACAATGAAAACAATTATTTATCTGTATTTTAATTGTTGATTTAATATTAGTCTCTGTATGAAATTCAAATTATATTTTTTTCTCAATCAAATATTTCATATAATAGACAGAATAGAGTACTAAGCAACATATATTCATAATCACCATTTATCAACAGTGCTCAAGAGATTAAATTGCTGTGGTAATCCTTAAATCTAATCCATTTAAATATGTTGGGTCAGGGATACAAGCTAATTTAAATCTCTCTTTTTCTTGGAGAGTCCACAGTTTCCAAAGAAAGACTTTACTCTCTCAGTGTAACAATGAAATGCCACAAATAGACAATTTAAGACTTTTTTTTTTTTTTTTTTTTTTTTTTCTTTCCCCTTAGTGTAATAGCACAGGAACAAGTTATGGCAGCTAGGATAACTGTCCAACATTGATTTGTATTGGCCAAGCTATTCTTCCAATCTGTTTGCGTCTGTGTTGATTCAGCTTGTTAACATCAATTTTTTCCTACTCAGTGCTTTGACGTTAAGGTCTTAATTGTTTAAGCAAACTCTTTCAGTTCTCTTGTATATAACATGCAAAGCTTGCCAACAAAATACGTGGAAACAAAGCACCTATAACCTTCAGTTCCTTTCCAGATAATCAATGTCCTGCTGAGTACATTACCTTTCAGCAAGTACTAACTTCTGTAGCTGCCATGGAATTTAGACTACAGGTGGAAAGCCTGACTTGGTAGGACTTAAAATGAGAAAATTATCTTCAAACTTGTTATTTTTCAAAAACAGTACAAAGAAAGAAGTATATAAGATGTTAAGTTCAACATAAATTGTGTTTAAACAATTGGTTTTGTTTTTAAAACGCACAATATTTTGGTCTCTGTTATGTTGGAAAGGTCCATTTGGGTTATTCAATGGTTGTTCACAATGGCTAAATTCATGTTATAAAAAAAATATATATATATATATATATATATTCTTTTATACTTTTTTTTTTTTTTATGTTATTAGGAAGGAATTTTAGTAAATTAAGTGAGAGGGATATGTTTTCTGTCTTTTTGTGATATATGAACACTTCTATTTCACATAATGTAAATGTTTTCACTTTTTCATTGTCTTCCGTCTCAGCTTGTAGCTTATCATAATAATGGCACAAAAATTAGGTGCAAGTTTTGCAAGGGGATTTTCTAATTTAAAACATTTATTATCAGGTACACATTGATCTTAGATGTAAAAAAAAATAATTCAATAGCAAATCAAGCATTGACAAACTCAGTTTGTTGAGATAGGGCCATATCTGTTTCTTCCAGCTCTGCGGATACTAACTCACTTCAGAATGGTTTAGTGTTGGAACATTCTAGAAGAAAAAAAATAAAAATAAAAAAATCTTGAGAACAATGAAATAAGTACTTCTATGTTTTAAGAAGATGTTTTTAAACAATTTAAAGAAATGCAACAAAATTAGGAAACAGAGAGCATATACCTATGGAGGAGTTCTGAAAGCAGTTCAATAATTTTTGTATTGATTGACCCCAGAAGTGAAAATTAGTTATAGGTTTTTGTAAAACAGGAAATATTGTGTAAATATATATGTATATATGTATATATATATGTTCTTCAGGTTTTAATTCTAGGCAAAGATCTACCCTGGAAGAAAACCTCAGTCATATATGATAGTGTTTGCTTTTCACAAAAACAAACAAACAAACAAAAAATCTTCAAAATTTAAGATAATTATAAGCTTAACACAATTCTCCATTTCCTTCAATTTCACAAAAGAAAAAAAGAAAAAAAAAAAAAAAAAAAAAAAAGCATGTAAATCTTGAATAAAACCATATTGCATAGGAAAAAAAGAAATTTAAATATTTTTGTCTAAATTTTTCAGATCCCTCTGCCATCTGTGGCCCCTATGGCCTGGCAGCACATGCAACCCTGCGGATTTGTCAGGGACTGGCTGGTTGCTACAGGATGCAACTTGAAATCAACCTTCTACGCATCCCCATCACCACCCCAGAAACATCACACCCCAGCAACAGCAATATTTGCCATTATCTATATTTGATTGCTAGTGTAACACTTCAGAAATCATGTAGTCCTGCAGCACTTTGACTTTCTTCAAATCTAAGGCCAGTTAGAAGATACAACTATTGTCACCAGGATTTCTATCATGCTTGTTCCCAGCATCACAAACAGTGCTGCAGTTGTTTATTGCTACTTTGCTTTACAGTTTATAATGGCTTAATCTGGTCAGAGTTGGGCAGAAGTATTCATGGTCTTATTTGTCTAGGCAGTGCCTTGGGGTAGGTTTTACCTTCTGATTTAAGCCAGAACTTTCTGAAATGTAGATAAGATGACAGAGATGTCATGGGATGTCATGTGACAAAGGTGTTGCATAGAAAGAGATCACATTTATCTATTTATCTTAATGTATAATGAAAACATCCTTAAACTTTTTAGGCAGTTGCCTTTATTTCAGTTATGAAAGTATGACTAATGCAAGACAAAAAGTTATACAGTGTAGAAATACGGTGAAAAGGCTAAAGTGAAAAGTATATTTTAGAGCAGTATATGCAGACTGCTTAAGGCAATAGTTTTATCTAATGGAGAAAAACATGAAGAAATTAAACATAGAAATTTACATTGGAAAAACACACAGTAACACACACACAAAACCAGAAGAAATAACTATGGAGACATCAAAACAAAAGTATTGGTCTAATTCCCGAAATAACTAGGATGACTAGTGTCTTCTGAAATATAGGTTAGGCTGCACAATTTAAGGGTTCTCACTGGCCTTGAGATTTGATGAACTGAAACCATTTTAAAGTCAGTGATTTAACGATCTTCACATATTTTTTTCATATTTGTTAAAGTAATCAAATGGTGAAATACCTATTGGTTGTGAACCCAAGGCTTTTTATTTATTTATTTATTTATTTATTTATTTATTTTTGATTCTGTTCAAATAAAGTACTTAATAGGGAAAAAATGTGAACAAGGGAGTCAGAATCCTGATTTCTTTCTCATGACAGGCCATAGCAAAATAACTTTGACTCACTTTCACTGGTCTGCTATTTTCCCTCTGATGCTTCATCATACTATTAAAGTCTCTTTTTATTTAACCAAGCAAGAATACCAAAAACAAACAAAACAACTATAACAATAAATTTTTAAAGTAGATGTAAATTGATGGACTGAAACATAAAAAGAAGTACTTGGAAACTTGAGAAATATTTGCTGTTATAAAACAGGGGTTTACAAAGGTCAAAGACTTCTTTGGATGAAAATCATATGTAGTTAAAATAGTTATGATCTTACAGTAACTCTTTTAAATTTTTAATTTTATCCTGCTTGCCTATTCTAACTATAATACCTTTGGGAATACAATTAGGAGAAAGCTGTTTACTTTATTCCCCCTTCTTTTGCTGTCTGACAGTTCCTTCAACACATCCCCCACCACAGCAGTTGTTCACCAGCATTTTTAACTTCATTTCTGGCTTTGGTGATTTTGGAAAGAGACGTTAAAAAAGTTTTAAATCTGACTGACATTTTTCTATCCTTTCTTTTAATGTCCCACCCATACAAGACCTTCCCATGGTATTCCTAAAGAGATAATATTATCTAGCTATGCTAACCAAAAAATTATCAGCTGAGGGATAGCTACTCCCTTTTTGACTTCTGTTGAATTGTTTCATGACCTTGAGTATTTTCGTATCTTTTCTGTTACTCTAATTTATTTAAAATGTGTATTTTTAAGCCACAGCAAAAACAAGAATATATATGTGTATGTAAATATATGTATGTGTTTGTATACAGATATACATACACATATACATACACACATATGCAAATATATAATGTTCATTATTAAATTAAAGAAGCTATTATTATGGTTGATATGATTACTCATGCATCTCTCCTTTGCAGACTCTCAGAAGGGCTGCCTGACCCTGTTTGGGTATTCCAAATCAATGTTCTATTCCTCAGTAATTTTGCTACTACATTGCCATTAATTACTTCCCAAATAATTTCCCAATCTAAATGCAATGTACAATGTAAACAATGTAAAAAGAAGAAGAAGAGAAAGTGTGATTTATAACTATAACGTGGTAAGAGTGCTGTCAGTTTAACAAAGAGAACTGTTCTGAGTTGAGATTACTAGTGAGATCAATAATACAAGAGATTGTTCTTTTGCTCAAATATTAGTCTGGAAAGTTTTTCTTTCAGTACCAGTAAAAACAGCAGCAACAACAACAAGAACTAGAGAATCTAAATTCTCTAACCTGTTCTAAAGTTATCCTATTTTAATGCAAGGAAGAACCAGCATGACCTTTTAGATTGTCTTCTGAGATTACAAATTAGATAGTTCAGGTTGTTTTTAGTTGAATCTAATGTCTAAGAGAGATAAAAGTTTTGCTAACTTAAAGTGTTCTTAACTTCCTCTATAATGAGGGCTGTTTCTTACGAAATGCCTGTGTAATGTCTTAATGGTTTATCAGGAGAAAAAAGTTATAAGCATTTGATCTGTCAATTTTAATTTACCTGTAGCTCTCTTTCTGAAAGAGTATCTACAAACATCAGTCCAAAATCACAGCTAACTATTTAAAAATCTAGTTTCCATATTTTCAGTAACAGCTCAAAGTATATATCTTTAACATGTAAAATGAATGACAATTACTTTAACTGAAAAAAAAGATATCTAAAATAGTGTTAATATTTATATTATAGTCAATAAAAAATATGATAGACCATACAGATAGAGATCACATGGAGCTTCCACCCAGAGCCCAAAAATGTATACAGCTGCCCCAATACATATCAGTATGCAATGTTGTTGTTTTAATTTTGATTAATTTGAATATTACCAGAATCACAGCAATCACAGCAAATATCATACATGGTAGGAGAACTGTGTAATACCCAAATCCTACAATGTATAAGCTCCTTAGTCTGAAGTCTGTCGTTTTTGTCTCTCACTGCTTCTGCAGACAGAATTAGCATATACTATGTACAGTCTCTTTACTAAATAACTGTCCCTACTAATATATCCATTTATGAAAATCAGTTAATCCTTTCTACTTTCTTTCCCTTTCCTCTTCCCCTTTTCCTATGTATTATTTGAGAATATTTGATTTAAAGTACACATCAAAGCTTTCATAATGCAGTCAGTTTAGATTTAGTACATATTTCGAAGAAGGATATGCTTTTTTCTTTTATTTGTATTAAAGTCTAAGAAAAGTGCCTTTGATAGTTTTTTTTTTGAGCTACCATCTCTCATGGGTGATGCTAGATCTGAATAATTATTGATAGAAAAGACCAAGACACTCTCACAGTGTTAAGGCATTCTTCAACAGGAACAAGAATAAAAAATACTCATGCACAGACCAGCTGAGATTTTATGACTGGCAGAATTTCATACTGCCAGTACCACATGTTCCATAATGAATGAAACATGTCTGTGAGTGACTGTTTGCTATATGGTATATTAGAAATGACAGACATCTAGGTTCCCAGATTCTGTATTCAATAATTACATCCTGCCCAGAGTTTTGGAAAATAGAAGCCCCTCCCACCCCCACATATTTAAGTTAGTTTGACTATATATAAGGTATTAATCATGTGATTAAGCTGTAACACTTTTAATCATATGTACATCTGGAATTTCAAAACACTTGAAATGGTAATTGCTGGTCCACTAAGAAACTTCCAGCATAACTATGGAGAGAGTCAACCTGGACTGTGTAACTGGCAAGAAGGTGAGAGTAGGAGAGCACAAGTATTAAGGATATTATTGGGGGATTATGGGACTGTGCAGTCTTCACATATTTACAGAGTCACAAACAAAATCATTCAGGTTGGAAGAGACCTCCAAGATCACTGAGTCCAACCTGTGACCTAACACTAACAAGTCTTCCACTAAACCATATCACTAAGCTCTACATTTAAACGTCTTTTAAATACCTCCAGAGATACTCAATCACTTCCCTAGGCAGCCCATTCCAATGCTTAACAACCCTTTCAGTAAAGAAGTTTTTCCTAATTGCAACCTAAACCTCACCTCCCACAACCTGAGACCATTCCCTATCACATATGTCCAATCTCCAGGCGTGTGTCACCCCTGAGCCTTCTCTTCCCCAGGCTAAAAAATCTCAGCTCCCTCATCAGCTCCTCATAAGACTTTTTCTCCAGAGCCCTCACCAGCTTCATAGCCATAGCATTAAGTTGCATTCTTTCAAAACAGAATAATGTGGTCTTTTTATGTGATCATTGTTGTTATCTTTAGCAACAAGGCTATACACTTCCCTATTTCTTATATATGTTTTAAAACTTCTAGTTCTTAGACCAACAGATTTTCCCCTAAGTGTATTACCGTTGTTCTTGACTTCATAACTTTCAATTTAGTGTAATATTCTCCTCCAGATTTTCTTCCTAATTTTGTCTTAATTCTAATTTCTACATGTACATTACTACTTATGAAAAGCAATCTTCAACCATAATTTACTCTTTATTGTTATAATGAGAATAGCCCATCATTTTATTATGTGAATGTATTTATTTTTATTCTTTTCTCCCAATCATTAAAGTATCCATAAAATGTAATAAGCAAGGTCTTATGGATAACCCATTGGAATTAAAAATGGTTGTAAACAAAGAGGAATTAGGACAGAATCTTTTACTAATATATGACATTTCTTCATCTGATATCAATTTATCAGAACTTCATATTCTAATAACCATTACTTGAGAATTCCTGACAACAAGGAATATTACCTTTTTTTGTACCCCAGTGCTGTTACTCAACTTCCTACCTCCCTACCTTAATATCCTTTTTGACTGCACTCAAGATGCAGATCTTATAATGTGTGTTACAGTCACATCTATAAAGTTGACAATGCACAGTAATTAGTAGTTTAGTCAGTGAAGTAATAATAAAAACATTCTATCCATAATAAATATATGTTAATTATTTGTGTGTATTTAGATAGATTTTCATCAGAGAGAAAACATTTAATTCAGGAATAGTGATTAGGTTTTATATATTGTATGAAAACTTGCTTATATTTTTATTCTTTGTCTTTTGAGCTGATAACTGTTGCTAGTCAGACTGAATGAGCTAATAATTACACACTTATGTTTCTGTTTAAACACATCTGTTCTGACTGGAATTGCAAAAGAAATAGTCTAATGCTGCTATATTGATTAGTGAGCCATTAAGATTCCAGTTCAAGAAACATCTGCTAGTTATTCAGCCTCAGGTGTCTTGCTTGATTAGATATTAATTCATAAATTGATGCCAGATTCTCATTAACTCTCACATTAAAAAAGATAGAGACCAAATCTGCTAGTTTTTTAAAACAAATTCTTAAATGTATAATAGCTGGCCGATTTCTTAAAATAGTAGTAGATCATAAGACTCGTGCAGTTGTGGAAGAATGAAGGGACTGGGTATGTGAAGGAGTTTTTAAGGAGTAGATCTGAATCAATGCAGTGGTAATAAAGATATTGAGGTGAAGTTCTTAATTTTCACTTTTGAATCCTTATCTGAGTAGATCTGTAAATAGCATAATAGTTTGTTATTGGGTATGATTGTTGAAGGGATAGAGAAAACATGCACTATCAATAATATCACTACACCTGAAAGTTCCTAAGGACTACAAAGACCATATTTTATAGGAATATAAATAACCTAAACTGTTCTTAGTCCTTAAAAATAAATAAATAAATAAATAAACATCTAGCAACTCTACAACTGGATTACAGTAGTGCATTTAATTTACTGTTTAAGCAAAATAAACACTTTTTAATTATTATTAATTATTAAATATTATACTTTTATATTCTATTGTGTTTCTCAATTAGAATAACATGATGCTGTGATGAAGGGTAGCTTGTATTTATTTTAGGTATCAGAGATCAGTCTCCAACTAACTTTAATTAAGTTGTTTATTCTTTTTGGACACCATCTCAGACTAATGCCAAGAGAATGACTTAGTCTTTCTTTAAAAGAACTTTAAACATCCTCTGTCCATACATCCTCAATGCTTTAAAGGAGAGGGGAAAAAGAAAAACCAAACCAAACCAAAAAAAAACCAACAAAACAGCATCTTGATTTTCAGGATACTATGTACAAAAAAATATATATTAGTGGAGAAACAGATTTTATTTTGGACAGGATGATTTTAGTTTGTTTTAATTACTATTTAAATAATAATTAATATTAAAAGATGCAAGTTTACAAAGTAGGATAGGTAATTTTGGCAGAACAGTACAAAGCTGTAATCCAAAAATTCATCTTGCTTTACATAAACAATATAAATATGCCAATTATTTCAAAACAGGAATGAGGTCCCATATTCAACATCAGATTTCTGACACAACTAGCTTTTGAGATGCTATTAATAAGATAAAAAATACAAGAGCAGTATGGCACATTTGAATATGTGAGTCTGTTTTGCACTTTTAAAGGGCAAGAAAGACTATGAATTGTTTTTTAGATATGACTATTGTATTGTATGTATAAGACACTAATATTGTTAAAATTAAATGAATATATATTTTATCTTTTAGTTAATGAGCTGTTAAAAAGCTAAGAAAAAAAACCTTACATAAAAGTCTGAAGCCATCTTTGTTTTTATCTATATTGTTATTCTTAGTAATTATGAAAATGTCATTAGGATCAAAATGATTTAAATATCAATATATTTTCAAAGCTTGCTCTTAGTTTTAAAGACAGTATAACAATATTTGCCTATAAAGAAAATGTAGTTTGCCTTATTGAATTAACATGATTTTATTGAATAACAAGTCAGTTTTTAAATGTGTAAGCTTTTTTAATTTAGAGAAGTAAAAATATAAGTGAATCTAATAAAGCACTGTCTCATTTCTACTCTTGTTTGCAATAAAGGTATGTTTTCCTGAAACTGTAATATTAAAATATAGCCCACTGTCCAGAAAAATGTGTTTGTATCTTCTCTACTTTGCAGTTAAGGCTCCTCAAGTAGAACATTTTCTCTGTGGATTGTATTCTATTATTGCTGTAGTGCAAATTGGCTGGAGAAGATGATTATATAAATTTTGTCACTTCTTTCCTCTAGGTCCAGTAACAATGACTGCTAAGGTCCTTGTTTACAAGTCCACTAATAAAATCATATTCACAAGCTGTATTTCACTAGTAGGTTTGCTCCCTGTCCTTTTATCTGGTCAGAGCACCCAGATAATAATGTCTTCTGGTTGTTGGTGTCCCCTTGGTTCATGCCTTCTAAATGCAACTTTTTCTCAGGATTCATACCTAGATGATCTGATTTCCCAGATGACATATATATATCATATATATATATATACGTATATATATATATGTCATATATATATATATATATCAGACATATATATATGATAGAAAAATGACTAACAGATATTAGCATTTCCTTTAAATGTTTTTTCTCTATCTGTAATGGATTTCTGAAGGACAATAAGTTCTTATCAGGCTACTTTTCACGATGCTAAATGTCTGACATTGATAGTCATTTCCTGTTCCCTAAGTTATCAACAACTAAAAGGTGTAGGATGGTGAGATGCAAAGACAAAATAAAACAGCTCCCTCCCACCCCTTTTTCACCATCATTCAACTTCACTCCTTTATTCCTTACTCCTCTACCTCTGTCCTTCACCAAGAGTAGTGCAGGGGGAGGTGGTTATTGGGGAATGTGGTCAGTCCATAACTGTTCCTCCCTGCCATTGCTTCCTCTTATGCTTTCATCCCAAGTGGGTCTTCTGCTTGTGCTCCTTCAGGAAATATTCAGCTGCTCCAGCATGGAGTCCTTCATCTGGATATTGGCTGCAGTGTGTCTTCTTCCGACAAGCTGCAGCCTTTCAGGGAGAATCTTACACCAGTGTTGGATAATTCCTGTCAGGAATTATCCAGCTGCTCCAGCATAGGCTCTTCCATGGGCTGTGTGGAATATTTGCTCCATCATAGTTTCCATAGGCTTCAGGGACATATCTGCCCCATAACACCTGGAATATCTCCTCCCCCTCCTTTTCTGAGCTGTGTTCTCAAGATTTTCTCACAAACTTTTCCTCAGTGCTCATCTAGCAGTTTTTACCTTTTTAAAAATATGTTTTCACAGACGTGCTGTCAACTTGATTGATAGACTTAAGAGTGTCCTGGAATGGGTCCATTATAGACCCAGCTGTGTCTGGCATAGGGCTGCACTTGGTCTCCTCCCACAGAGGCCATCAACGCAGCCCTTCATTGCCAACTGGATTCCAATGCAGTATTGTATCCAGTACGCTTAGTGCTTCAGAAACTGTTCTTACAGAAAGAGAAGTGTGTTTGGAAAAAAATAAGCATCTCTGTGGACTTTCACAAAATCTTTATTAGCACTGTTGTTAATAATGTCAATATCTTAATATCTTCTCTGTGTTGGTTTGGGATAATTATTAATTATAATATAACGAATATGATAATGTATATCATTATCATATAATTATGATATCATAATCATATAATTTATGATATCATTATCATATAATGATAATGAATAATTGGAGTGTAAAGTGAAATGGGAGGTATAATAGTCTCAAAACTAAAGATAACTATATTACTTTTGACTTAAGAGAAAACTGGAGAAAAATATGCAAAAATATTTTTTTCTTTGATAAAGATATTTCTGAATGCTGTGAAATTTCCAATTGTTTCTAATAATTAGAAAACATGTCCTAGCACAACTTTTATTCCACTTAGCTACTGCTGAGTTTCAAGATCCTTTGAGTGTCAGTAAACAAGATACCCCAGGTAACAAAACATGTCCAAGCAATCTGCATTACAGAAATTCCTTAGAGAGAACAGCAGTCTTCTGCCCTTCTTCCTGTTAAATATTGTTGAAATCTGAATATCTCAGCTTTATAGTTACATGGAGGAAAATTATAGTATATAGGGATTTTTTGTGGTTTATGTTAGTTGCTCTTTATGCAGTGTTGTTTAGAACATATCAAAAACATATTGATCTAAATTCCTAAATTGTATTATAATATAATTATACAAAGATATAATTTTAAATGTTAAGGTTTCAAACAAAACTATTCTAAGTGAAGTGTCAGAATCAAGACTGAGAAAACAAAACAAAAATTCATAGCTAATAGCTATAAATCTGTATCATACAAAGCAGATAAATACAGCAGTGCAAATAAGTGCAAATACTTTAGTTACTGTGTCCATTTTTATTCTTTTTTTTTTTTTTTAATCACCCCCTTTTTTTTTTCCTCATTGTCAGTCACTTGGAACTCAGTACTCTTTGGAGACCAAAATGGTTCTTTAAAAATCCATTTTGATACACCATGCATCAGAACAAACTTGAGAAAAGAAAGGAATGAGGTGGGAGGTAAGGATTGTATCATTCACTGGAGGAAAACAAAACAAAACAAAACAAAACAAAACAAAACAAAACAAAACAAAAACTACTTTTCAAAAACAGAAGTCAGGACCACTCAGATCAGTTCTCTCTCTATTAAATTTCTCTAATGATGTTTTCCTTCTCTAATTAACACAAGTGATTATAATATAAGTGTTTGTAAAAACTGAAAGCTTAATAGTATTTTCTTAATGCTGAATGCTGTTTTCTATACTTCACTCTATTTTACAGAATTCAGGATGTACAGCTAATATAAAATGTTGATGAACCTGTGAAATGTGTTTAGTCAGAATGTGCTGACCCAATTATAAAGGGCTGAGGCAAAAAATATTCAGTGGTTTAGGTACCACAAATATGAGCTTTTCAGACTTGTGAGTGTGGAGTGGAATCTAGAACCTTTAGAGCCTGTGTGTTTAATCCTTACAAAGACCAAGTGACTTGACAGTTAATTAAGAGTTTTGATTTTTCTTTTTCTTGTGTTTTATGCTACTTGGTTGCACATCTACTCTTGTCCAGACAAAGTCCTGTCCATATTTTGTACTCAGAGTCCCTTAGTCTCAGCTATATGGTAATGTTTCTCTTTACAGTGGAGATTCACAGTTAGAAATCTGCATTACTTCTTGCTTTAAAAAAACAAACAAACAAACAAACAAGAGCAGCAACAAAACGTGAAGAAAAAAAAAACCTAAACAATAATAATAATAATAAAAAAGCTGAAATACTCAACGCACATTCCGATAAATGCTGAAACTCCATGCAACATCTCTTTTATCTGAGATGGATTGAACTGCAGACTATTTATCAGTTCTCCAGACAAATTAAAAGACCCTGTTAGTTAAAATAAGCCCCATTTTATGTTTTAACTTTGCTCCATTAGGGATTTTCATGGCTATATCTTCATTATCTGTGTACATCTATTTAATACAAACAATAACTATAAATTAAAATAAGACTGAAGTGAAGTTTCAGGCAAGTATAATTTCCTTTTACTATGCCTTTTGTAACAAAATTACACAAAAGAAAATGGTTGCATTGGAATGGCTGATCCTTTGAAGTTAAGGGGATCCAAATCTGTGACTCACTTGAGCTGCTTTACAGCAGTTCCAGCATAGTATAATTCTGGAAGCAAATGAACTGCACCTTTGAGAGACTGACTACACAGGCACAGTCCCCAAGGATACAGAGCCTCTGCAGCAGATCCAATAAGTTCTTTTTCTGTCTGTATGCAAAGGGGATGATGTGACCTGAAGTCCCATATACCATCGAAATCTTCAGCTGCTTACATTGTCAACGGATGGGTATTAGCAAAGTGTGAAAAATCTACAAAATTCATCAATTAATTCACTTTAAAATTCACTGAAGGAAGCTGAAGAGAGAAATTTATTTATTTATATTTTTATTTTTTTCTGGGGGGGGGGAGGAGGGGAAGGAGAGTCACTAAAACAAATAAAGCAAATAAAACAAAGCCCTCAGACATAGTTGGAAGATCTTACCTTGACCATATCACAATAAAGTGTTTTTGTAGTAGCTCATGTTCATTTAGTGTTTCTGTTCCTTTTGACATGTACTTGAATTTATCTAGGTATACCAATACAAACATTGGGTAATAACAACCTATTTTTAATCCACATGGATTTCTACCTAACAATTGCCACATACTATTCTACAGAAACTATTACGTTAACAAATTATATCTGAGAAATGTGCAAAAAGATCTTTTTTACTGGATTCCTTTATTCATGTGCTCTTTGAATTGGAAGTCTGCTAAACAGAAGATTAATATATATTTTTAAAAAGTGTTTTATTTGGGGGGGAGGAAGCTTTAAATGTGAAGAATATCAGATGTTAGACTACTTATTGCTACTTGTTCACATAATTTCTTCCTTCATTTGTAATTTCTTTCATCAGCTATCATTATGTTCAAATTTTGCGAGTTATCTATCTATCTATCTATCTATCTATCTATCTATCTATCTATCTATCTATTTTCCCACCATCTTAAATTTCTAAGGTTTCAGTTTGGCTTTGCTTCTCCTGTACTCATAGTTTTGGAATGTGTGTCTTCCCAGCAACTCTCCCTCTCTGTCCCCATCCCCATAATTCCAAATTTAACTCTTGTAATGTCTGATGATGTCTTGTTTCTCTGACCCAGAAATTAAAACTTTCAGAGCCAGAAGTGAAGTCAAACGCTGATCATATAATCTGGATCATGAGTATGAAAAGATTTAAAGTGTTAGAATAAATGAAGAACCAAGTGAAAATAAGCCAAGAACTGTATATTTGCTCTCCATAATTGATTCTTCATCAAGTTCAGTTAAAAAATAAAAAAATAAAAAATAAATCTTCATTTCAAAGGTGAAAATAGCAATAATGTGGCAAAGGAAAAACTGTGTTAAGAAAGTAAAATGTCTAGTGTGTGTGTCTCCCCAGCTGAAGAACACATATTAACAGTGTTACTTTCAAAAGTGTAAGTTAGAAAAGTTCTGAATTTAATGGGAGTTGTACTCTGAAGTGATTTTGAACTAATAGTGAAGAGTTGTGGGGAAAAAAGTAACTTACATGGCATAACTCTTCTATGAATCTGAGGCAAATAGTTATTTTCCATGAGTGAAGAATTAGGATCTTAATTAGCCTTTAAGGTAGAATGACAATGTACTAATTATAGCCACGATTTTCAGTTACCATACAAATATCTGACTTAAATTGAGTACAGTATAGGTTCACTAACATTATACAAATATATGGTACTTTAGGTTCACTAAGCCAAAGACATATTTTAACCCAAATAAACTTTATTATTATCATTATCATTATCATTATCATTATATTTACTATTATTACAACTTATTATAATTACTCTATTATTATTATTATTATTATTATTATTATTATTATTATTATTATTATTATTATTATTATTATTAATTTATTTATTATTAAACTTCCCAGACATTCCTGAAGCAATGAACCCATTTTCTTGTTGTACTTGACATAGGATTTTCAAACACTCTTTCACTGATTTGGTAATACAATCCTTTTCGGGTTGTTCAGGTGTAAATATATTGAATCCATATTTACTCAATAATATTTACTCAATACTCAATAATTACTATGGAATATGTTTATCTAGCCATCCATATTTAATACAAGAAATAAATTGTCCAATATGTTCTGAAATTTCCTTATGGCCTCTGTAACTTAAGCAGTTCTATAGAGTGAATCATCAGTAATTCATCATTAATTTTGTTTTTTATTTACAAATTGTAGAAATGTGAAAATTGTTTCAAGCAGGGTAAGGATCACCCAAGTTTCTATGCCACCTCATCAAATTGTTTTATTTATCTGCTTTAAAAAGCTTACATTCCTTAACACTTGAAACAAAAGTGAAAGTTATTTTTGTCCTTCAGTAGGAATTCTAGGTTAGAAACAGCCTAAGGCTTGAGGGAGTACTGTTCCAGGATATTTGTGTCTGCAATTCAGCATGTGTTTCTTGTTGGTTCTCTGATGTTGGTTAAAGAAAATGTGATTAACTATGAATTACTGATGATGATTATCTCCAGAGATGGATAAATAAAGCTATGGGGGACATAGGGAGTGCAGGTTAGAAATAAATATGCACATTTCATATTTCTGGTAGGAATTGCATTATAATATTCTTGTACCACATTCCAAGTTAAAAATAACCATCATATTTCAAACTTTGAACATTCTCTCTCTGTGTGTGTTCTGAAGAACACATATTAACAGTGTTACTTTCAAAAGTGTAAGTTAGAAAAGTTCTGAATTTAATGGGAGTTGTACTACATGTTGTACAACATGTGAAAGAAGGTACAAGGAGGATGGAGTCAGGCTCTTCTCAGTGTTGCCTGGGGACAGGATGAGAGACAATTGGCACAAACTAAAACACTGAAGGGAACATTCTGTACTGCACAGGTGACAGAGCACTGAAACAGGTTGCCCAGAGAGGCTGTGAGGTCTCTTTCCTTGGACATCTTCAGAAGATGCCTGGACATGATTCTGGGTCACCTGCTCTAAGTGGTGCTCCTTGAGCATGGGCCTTGGACAAGATGACCTCCAGAAGTCCCTGTCAAATTCAATCATGAATCTTATGTGATTCAATAAGACACACAAATAGAATCAGCAGGTAGCAATACAGCATATAATGTAATATATATGCATACAATATATGCATATAAACAGTCCTACAGTTGAAGGTGAGTTCACCTTTAGAATAGTCTTTAGGTTAGTTTTATGGGAGAAGAGGGAAGGGGGATTTGTGTCTAAATCTTGCTCTGATGGTCTTATGGTCTTATCCTTTGGTCTTTGATCTTATCCTTACATTTACCACTCAATATCTATGCATATCAATTGTCCAGATATACATGTGTAAAGTTCTCAAGGTTGTCTATGTCACATGAACTCAGGTTTCACTTGTGTTTGTTTTTGTTTGTTTGTTTGTTTTTCCCTCCTCCATCTTCAAGAATTTAAGCGCACAAATTCTTTTGAGGTTCATCTTCTTCCTCCCAAGCATCTAAATTCTACTTATATCAATTTAAAAAAAATATGACTAGTTCTACTCAGACTTGATCACACATAGCATGCACAGACAATTTGCAAGAAGGAGTTGCAAATTTGAGATAATGCTTGCCTCCAAAAATAGAAGCCTTGAGTATCCAGAGATCATAGGATACAAACTGCCTGTAAAACAGCTTTAATTACCTTTATTTATTTATTTATTTTATTATTTTCTCCTGACATGTAATCTAATCTTCCCCTGATGCAACTTGAGTCCACTCCATTGCATCCTATCACTTGCCATCTGAGGGGTGGATTGGAGCATGACCAAAAGTATACTAGAAATTTATGAACATGGAAGATTGTTAAAGGAGTTTTTTTAATTTATTTTTATTTTTTTTTTAGTTTCGTTTTCTTTTAGTTTTACTTTTACTTTCAGTTTTCTTTTAGTTTCAGTTTTCTTTTTTAGTTTAGTATTCTTTTTTAGAAAGTCCTTTCTCTCTGCAACCCCAGTGATGTCAATGGTAATGTCTATGCTAATGTCAAGCAGATAACTAATACAACTTTAAATAATTTAAAATAATTTAATACAATTAAAAAAAAATAAAATTTCAATGCATTTGTTTAATTTCTAACCCTTCTCTTCACATGCTATCCCTTCCACTGCTCTTCTACATCTTGAAGTCAGTAACATCAGATTGCTAGAGAGTATAACACCATAAATTGTCAGCCTCTACACTCTTTTGGGACAAATATACTGTTCATGTTTGTGGTTTCTTCTTTGTGCCTCTAGGATTCTCTTGGGATCATTTTATATGGTTGCTAACATGATTTTATACCTTTCTGTTTCTCCATTGTTCTATAGCTGCATGTTAAATCTAAATTTTGCTACATACAGTGACCTGTTGATATGGTAGGTATTATTTTGTCCTCTCTGTCCCTCTCTTGCTCTGTCTCTCTCTTTTTTTTTTTTTTTTTTCTCATTTTAATTTAAATTAATTTAATTTAATTTTGTCCATCTCAGGTCTACATTTTTTTTTTTTTTAAACTGGCCATGATTCAGTTGTTTATAGCCACAAAGTCTCCAGTAACAAGCCTGAGGCATGTCCTTTATCTCATGCCTGTACTCATTTACACCCTATCCTGTATCTTTACTTCTGATGGCCTCTGATAGTGTACCAAAGCTGTATTTTTAATGTTATTCTGTTAATCAGAAATAACTCAATCATCTCAATCATTGAGTACTGTGTTCAGTTTTGGGCTCCTCACTACAAGAAGGACATGGTGGTGCTCGAGAGAGTCCAGAGAAGGGTGATGAAGCTGGTCTGGAGAACAAGTCCTACAAGGAGCGGCAGAGGGATCTGGTGTTGTTCAGCCAGGAGAAAAGGAGGCTCAGTGGCGACCTTATTGCTCTTTATAGATACCTTAAAGTAGGTACCCATCTGTAGCAAGGTCTATTCTCCCATGTGCCTGTTGACAATACAAGGGGGAATGGGCTAAAGTTGCACCAGGGGTGTTTTAGGTTGGATATTAGGAAGAACTTCCTTACTGAGAGGGTTGTGAGGCATTGGAATGGGCTGCCCAGGGAAGTGGTTGAGTCACCATCCCTGGAGGTCTTTAAAAGACATTTAAATTTAGAGCTTAGTGATGTGGTTTAGTGGAGGACTTGTTAGTGTTAGGTCAGAGGTTGGACTAGATGATCTTTGAGGTCTCTTCCAACCTAGACGATTCTGTGATTCTGTAACCTGAAATAATTGTTTTTTACAGCTGTCTAAAGAAAGCTATGGTTGTACCACTTGAGACAAACAAAAGTAAAACAAATTAATTTTAGCCAAGTGATCTACTATAGAAATTATTTGTCTGCACTAAAGAACCAGAGAATTACAGGTAGATCAAGTGAAGGTCAGGCAGAACAAGCTTGACAAGACTCAGTCTTAAGGTCTTGCAACACTAGAGCTAAATTTATGATGTGTTACTGATAATGGCATTACCATATTATGAAGCTACATGCTTACAATGTCATTACACATAGTAAACAAAACACATATTGAGTCATAATAGTTTTTAAAAAGTCTCTTTCAAATTTGTTCCCTTTTGATAAAGGAAATTATTAAACCTAAATAAGATTATGTCTTTCTTCAAATAGATAATAATAATAGTAGAAATTTTGCCTACTGCATGCACAAGAGCAGGGAAAGGTCCTGAAAACTTTTATTCATTTATTTTATACTTACATTTTTTGTCAGTAGAGTCTGTACACTAGCCTGATGATAGTTGTAGCTATTTAGCTATCTATAGCTCTTATCTGCAGGATGCTGAAGTCTTTCGGCCTTACTAAGTGGTTATTAAATATATATTTCAATAGAAAAATAGTAATTGCCATTTATGTTGGTTCTACATGGTGAAATATGAAGAAGAAGGAAAAAATGGTCTTTTGTCTTGCAATCAGAATATCAACTAAAGTTTTCAATAATATGCCAAGAACAACTTTTTTGTTGTTGTTGTTGTTTTGTAATGAAAATTCTCTAAATGATAATCATATGAGAGAACTTCTCTCCATGGTGTAATAAATGTTTTGCCATTTTCTTCATAGAATGCCAAAGAATCATGAGATCTTACAAAAAAAGTGAGAGCAGTTCCCTGGTTTCTAATCTGCAAATGTTTCTTCTAACTAATATGTTTTAAGAGAAGAATTCCAATGAGAAAATGGAAAGTGATTAAAATAATTATATTTATTTTCATATACAAATGACTTTTTATATATTCATGTAGAGGTTAAACTTCCCTAAAACTAAACTGAAACAAAATTCAGTGTTTCCTTCCATAAAGAACAAGAGATGAGCCAAGTTAAATATACTTTTTTTTTTTTTTTTTTTTTTTAAAGATATATATCCATATTCTCCTCTACCTCTGAACAAAATAAATGTAATATACTGACATCAAAAGATTTAGTGAGGGGAAAGTTCTATTCATTGAAATGTCAGGATGATACCCACTGTGTTGGAGAACCATGCTGGAAGAAAAAGCATGGCAAAACTCCATATTTTCATCTTTGTAACGTCTAGTTACACGTCTACTTGTATTAAAACAACATTATTTTACACATCCTACAGCACAACAAAAAGAATACCATATAAAGTATTGAAAGCACATGGGAAAAGATTTATACAAATATTTGTGTTGCAGCATAAAATTAGATTTAAAATATTTTAATTTGTTCTGACAAAATTATTTTCAGTATTTTAAGCATTTAAAAGTTCAATCCTTCAGAAATTTATTTAAATTTGCCCGCATTTTTAACATTGTGTTTGCCCATTTTCAAGTTTCTCTGAACTTAGACTAACATATTAACTAACATAATGACATTATGTTAACATACATAACACATACAATGAACATTTAGATAGTCAAAGTTGCCAGTATAGCTGTCAATATCATTTCAAACCCAAAACCACACAATGCAGCTTCTAATATACCCTTGGGATCTCTTGATGAAAATACTTTGCATTTCACAGAAACAAATTCTATTACTTCGCTTATTTAATTGATAACCTCTATGTTTAACTGATTACTGATAGCTTGTTTATTTGCATATTATATAGTTTCTTACTAGAACATAGTTTTTTGCTCCTCCAAGGATTGTCAACAAAATTGTTGTAGATAAGAGAACTCAAGTTATCAAAATCCTTATATAGTATTTTAAGAATTGACTGATCTCTGAGGAAGCCTTGTCATTGTATTTAACCTCCCCATTATGCTATGTTCATCAGATGATTAGCATCTCCACATTAAAACTTAATCTGTATTGGGAAGTGCCTATCTTTGTCTTCAAGTATTTCAAAAGTATTGTAGCATGACTTAAAATTTCACTTATGCCAAGGTAAATTAACGCTTACACTGTTGAATTCACTACAGTTATGCAGGTAAAATAGGACCAGTGAATGAAAGCAGACAATTTCAGAGGTAAGGTTATCATTTCCAACTTTTCCTGTTTTATTTTATTTTATTTTATTTATTTTATTTTATTTTATTTTATTTTATTTTATTTTATTTTATTTTATTTTATTTTATTTTATTTGTAGGATAATTTTACTTCAAGCATTATGATGTTGAAATTTGTGAGATATCTTACAGAATTTATCTGTCACAAAGAACATACCTAGAATTAACTTCTCAAACAGTGGGTTATTTGAAGACTGTTAGAAAATTATTCTGGATGGTAATGAGGTGGGTATGGTAAGTTTGTGAAGTGAAGAGCATGTGGTAAAAGGATCAGGGAAGAACAAAACTGTGTTCTTTATTGTTGGAAGACTGGCCAGATATTTGATTTAATGTTTAGCTGATTTATTAAGACAAAATGCTGTTGATACTAAACTGTCCTTAATCCTTCAAAACAGATGCCTGAATCTATTCCTCATTCCTCACCTTTATTCAAACAGAATCATTATTATTGCAGCATTTAGATACTGTAATTTATTGCAGAGTGCAGTACACTGTATCACCACACTAGCCTTAAGAGAAATATACTTGATGCTAAATTATTAAAATCTGGTTAATTCTCTGCCCCTGTCTTTATTTTTCAAATTATTCCACAAGGCATGATATACACTATGTGTAATAATTGGAAAACACAGAGGATTTCAGAAGTGTTCAAGTATAAATGAAATAAATAAAATAAATAAATAAATAATAATAATAGTAATTATAAAACTTTTCAAGCTGCTTCCCTGTTTGGTCAGTTACAACTTACAGCCATGCAGAAACATATGTGAAAGATTCTGAAAAACACCCCTTAGAGTAGAAGACCATTAGTGCTGTTATCATTTTTGGAAAGGTCAGTAATGTTCCAGGCTGAGACAAGGTAAGATAGATGTAGTGAGGAAATCAGTATGTCCCAGACATTTTGTGAAATTTCAAGAATACATTACAGAAAAAGATGAGCTATGACAGTCTTAAGAAAACCTGTAACTGTGACTGGGGATAACTTTTTAAGCCATTTGCCGAGGCGATCGGCTCCGGGGCAGACGCGTTCTGCAGCGGAGCGGGGGATCGGGCCAGGCAGGGCTAATTTTTTCCGGCATCGAGCCTACTTGAGGGAGCCGCCAGGACCCGGCAGCCCTCGTGAGGGAGGCTGACGAGGCGAAGGCGGAGCCAGCAGCGCCCCCTCCCCAGCCGTTCAAAAGCTGCCCCTAGGGAGCGCGAGCGACCAGGAGCGCGGCGAACAGGGCGGGCAAACAGGGCGTGGCGCGTCAGAAGGGAGTGGCGCGGCAGTTCGCACAGGCAGGGCGCGCAGGAAGGGCAGAGCGCTCCCCCTACACACAAACAACACCTCGTTAACAACAGCCGTAACTAGGTGATAATGGTCGCCACCAGGCACGGCGCGCTCTCCAGAAAGTCGGTACACACGCAGACCGACTACCCGTTAAAAAATGCCGCAGTTCAGGTCACCGGATGCAAGGAGTGTCTGAGCCTGTTGCTGCCATCGGCGGGAGGCAGAGAAACTGCGTGCGTGAGGTGTGAGCAGGTGGATGACCTGGTCCGTATGGTGGCGGAGCTCAAGGAGGAAGTGGAGAGGTTGAGGGATATCAGGGAGTATGAGTGGGAGATAGACTGGTGGAGTAACTCCCTGCAGGGCGATGCCCTCCCCTTCCGGCCCCACCTTCCCAGGTGCCCTTACGCAACAGGTTTGAGGCCCTAGAGATTGAGAGGCCGGTGTGTGAGGAAGAGGTAGCAAATGTTCCCAGGAGGATGCCTGGGGCGAGGAGGTCAACTCCGCGCCTCAGGACTGCCTCCACCAAGAAAGACAGGAGGGTTATTGTTGTTGGTGACTCGATTCTTAGGGGAACAGAGGGCCCTATTTGTCGGCCTGACCCTATCCGTATGGAAGTCTGCTGTCTCCCTGGGGCCAGGGTCAGGGACGTTGCCAGGAAGCTTGCTAACCTGGTACGCCCCTCTGACTATTACCCCCTTTTGATAGTCCAGGCGGGCAGTGATAACATCGAAGAGAGAAGCCTCAAGGCTATCAAAAGGGACTTTAGGGGACTGGGTCGGTTAGTGGATGGAGCGGGAGTGCAGGTGGTGTTTTCGTCCATCCCTACGGTGGCAGGGAGGGGTTCAGAGAGGACATGGAAAGCCCACCTGTTAAACATGTGGCTCCAGGACTGGTGCCAACGCAGAAAACTTGGGTTTTTTGATCATGGGGCACTTTACTCAGCACCTGGCCTGATGGCCGCAGACGGGTCCCTATCTTTTAGGGGAAAAAGGATCCTGGGCCAGGAGCTGGCAGGGCTCATTGAGAGGGCTTTAAACTAGGTAGGAAGGGGGATGGGGCTGAGGCTAGGATTGTTGGGGCTGTGCTAGGGGGAACAATGGCAAGGCCGGAGGATAAGGCAATGGCCCAGCTGAAGTGCATCTACACCAATGCACGCAGCATGGGTAACAAACAGGAGGAGCTGGAAGCCATCGTGCGGCAGGCAGGCTACGACTTGGTTGCCATCACGGAGACGTGGTGGGACCAGTCTCATGACTGGAGTGCTGCAATGCCTGGCTATAAGCTCTATAGAAGGGACAGGCAGCATAGAAGGGGTGGTGGTGTGGCTCTCTATATTAGAGAGTCTTTCGAGGTTGTAGAACTCGAGGTTGGGAATGACAAGGTCGAGTCCCTTTGGGTTAGGATCGGCAGGGACAACAAGGCTAGTGTCCTGGTCGGGGTCTGCTATAGACCGCCGAACCAGGATGAGGAGACTGATGAGGAATTCTACAGGCAGCTGACAGAGGTTGCAAAATCGTCAGCTCTTGTACTCGTGGGGGACTTCAACTTCCCTGACATATCCTGGAAGCACAACACAGCCCTGAGAAAGCAGTCTAGGAGGTTTCTGGAGAGCGTGGAAGATAGCTTCCTGACGCAGCTGGTTAGTGAACCTACCAGGGGTGGTGCCCTGCTAGACCTTCTCTTCACAAACAGAGAAGGACTGGTGGAGGACGTGATTGTCGGGATCTGTCTTGGGCAGAGTGACCACGCAATGGTGGAGTTCACTATTCTTGGCGAGGCCAGGAAGGGGACCAGTAAAACCGCTGTATTGGACTTCCGGAGGGCTGACATTGAGCTGCTCAGGACACTGGTTGGTGGAGTCCCTTGGGAGGCGGTTCTGAAGGGCAGAGGAGTCCAGGAAGGCTGGGCGCTCTTCAAGAGGGAAGTCTTAATGGCGCAGGAACGGTCTGTCCCCACGTGCCCAAAGACGAGCTGGCGGGGAAGAAGACCGGCCTGGCTCAACAGAGAATTGTGGCTTGATCTTAGGAGGAAAAAGAGGGTTTATAAGCTTTGGAAAAGTGGGCAGGCCACTAAGGAGGACTTTAAAGAAGTAGCGAGGCTGTGCAGGGACAAAATTAGGAAGGCCAAAGCTCATCTGGAGCTCAATCTGGCTACTGCCGTTAAAGATAACAAAAAACGTTTCTATAAATACATCAACACAAAAAGGAGGACTAAGGAGAATCTCCATCCTTTACTGGATGCGGGGGGAAACTTAGTTACAAGAGATGAGGAAAAGGCGGAGGTGCTCAATGCCTTCTTTGCCTCAGTCTTTAGCGGCAATACCAGATGTTCTCTGGATACTCAGTACCCTGAGCTGGTGGAAGGGGATGGGGAGCAGGATGTGGCCCTCATTATCCATGAAGAACTGGTTGGTGACCTGGTACGGCACTTAGATGTGCACAAGTCGATGGGGCCGGATGGGATCCACCCAAGGGTACTGAGGGAACTGGCAGAGGAGCTGACCAAGCCACTATCCGTCATTTATCAGCAGTCCTGGCTATCGGGGGAGGTCCCAATCGACTGGCGGCTAGCAAACGTGACGCCCATCTACAAGAAGGTCCGGAGGGCAGACCCGGGAAACTACAGGCCTGTCAGTTTGACCTCAGTGCCAGGAAAGCTCATGGAGCAGATCCTCCTGAGAGTCATCATGCAGCACTTGCAGGGCAAGCAGGCAATCAGGCCCAGTCAGCATGGGTTTATGAAAGGCAGGTCATGCCTGACGAACCTGATCTCCTTCTATGACAAAGTGACGCGCTGGGTGGATGAGGGAAAGGCTGTGGATGTGGTCTACCTTGACTTCAGCAAGGCTTTTGACACTGTCTCCCACAGCATTCTCCTCAAGAAACTGGCTGCTCTTGGCTTGGACTGGCGCACGCTTCGTTGGGTTAGAAACTGGCTGGATAGCCGGGCCCAAAGAGTGGTGGTGAATGGAGCCAAGTCCAGTTGGAGGCCAGTCACTAGTGGCGTCCCCCAGGGCTCGGTGCTGGGGCCGGTCCTCTTTAATATCTTCATCGATGATCTGGACGAGGGCATTGAGTGCACCCTCAGTAAGTTCGCAGATGACACCAAAGTAGGTGCGTGTGTCGATCTGCTTGAGGGTAGGGAAGCTCTGCAGGAGGATCTGGATAGGCTGCACCGATGGGCTGAGGTCAACTGCATGAAGTTCAACAAGGCCAAGTGCCAGGTCCTGCACCTGGGGCGCAATAACCCCAAGCAGAGCTACAGGCTGGGAGAGGAATGGTTGGAGAGCTGCCTGGCAGAGAAGGACCTGGGAGTGATGGTGGATAGTCGGCTGAATATGAGCCAGCAGTGCGCTCAGGTGGCCAAGAAGGCCAATGGCATCCTGGCTTGTATCAGAAACAGTGTGGCCAGCAGGGCTAGGGAAGTGATTGTCCCCCTGTACTCAGCTCTGGTGAGGCCGCACCTCGAGTACTGTGTTCAGTTTTGGGCCCCTCGCTACAAGAAGGACATGGAGGTGCTTGAGCGGGTGCAGAGAAGGGCAACGAAGCTGGTGAGGGGCCTGGAGAACAAGTCCTACAAGGAGCGGCTGAGGGAGCTGGGCTTGTTCAGCCTGGAGAAGAGGAGGCTCAGGGGCGACCTTATCACTCTCTATGGGTACCTCAAGGGAGGCTGTAGCGAGGTGGGGGTTGGCCTGTTCTCCCACGTGCCTGGTGACAGGACGAGGGGGAATGGGCTTAAGTTGCGCCAGGGGAGTTTTAGGTTAGATGTTAGGAAGAACTTCTTCACTGAAAGGGTTGTGAGGCACTGGAACAGGCTGCCCAGGGAAGTGGTGGAGTCACCATCCCTGGAAGTCTTCAAAAGACGTTTAGATGTAGAGCTTAGGGAAATGGTTTAGTGGGGACTGTTAGCGTTAGGTCAGAGGTTGGACTCGATGATCTTGAGGTCTCTTCCAACCTAGAAAATTCTGTGATTCTGTGATTTTTTTTTCTGTGTTCCTGTGATGCAGGAGATCATGAGATACATATGACGAGTTTCTGTGTCAGACAGGTGTCTATTTGTACTATTATAAAATACAATTCCTACTGTGCAAAGAAAGGAACATGTACCAGCTGAAGAGAAATACGTAACATTTAACGACAGTTCCTTTCTCAATATTTCTTTGCTCTGGTTTTCAAAATGAATTCCATGGTTAATTGTGTAACTGAAGCTCCATTTCATAATTACTTTCCTTATTGCTGCTTCTCAGTTGTAGGGAAAATAAAATTTAAAAAATCTTAAATGATGAAACAACAATAAATTTAAGGTTTGGGCTTTTATTGCTTTTATCTCGTTGCTTTCTTACAATTTATTTTTTTTATTTTCTCTAAATTTGTTTGTCCATTTTACAAATCACTTATGTAACTAAAAATTTCATACTATCACTCAAAATAATATTTGTTCAGGTATTGCTCTTAATCATGTATTGTGTACTGGGTCTAGCTGGAAAGGAATTAATTTTCTTCATAATGATCTGTATGGTGCTGTACTTTGGTTTTGTGGCTGAAACAGTGCTAATAATACAAACACCAATGCTTTCATTGTTGATAAAAAGTTCTTACTGCCAAGATTTTCCCTATTTCTTGCACTGCTCTAACAGCAAGGCTGGGGTTCCACAAGTTGTGAAGGGACATAGCTGGAATAGCTGTCTTGAGTTGAGTAAAAACAAATGACGTGCTTATCAATAACATTTCAGGGAAAGAAGGAAAAAGGGAGGTCTTTCAGGACTGCATTTGTCTTCACAAGTAATCATTACCTGTGCTGAAGTCCTGGTCTTTACTTGAGACTCAGTTTCTCTTGTGAAAAATGTAAGGTGAAAATCTAAGCAATATCAAGTAGGTCCATTGTTTTTCCAGCACAAGAATAAGTACTATACTATTTAAAGCATATATTAAACATAAGGGACAGATCCTCAAGTAGCATATATCAGCATGGCTCCATTGAAGTCAATGTAATCAAGAAATTTTAAACCATCTGTAGCATTCATCCATCTTTTTATTACTGATGCATTATTAGAAAAATATATTTTGCTTTGTTGCACAGTTTAAGAAATATTGTTCTGTACATGATACAAAACTGATGACCTTAGCAGATCCTTATGAAGAAGGTATGAATTTTGAGTGGTATTATAAAATATGCTGTATTAATCATTTATTACCTCTTTGTTTATCAAGCTTATGTGCTCCTGTATTTGTCTGTTTGACTTTGTACTTCAGTTTACAACAGTTCAGTAAAGAAAAGATGCTCTGTTAAAGGGATTAATCATGGAAACATTAACTATACTTATTTAATGATCTTCTGAATACGGACACCCTTGACGACATAAGCATGTACAGAATCTGACTGCAAATTATGCTAGGTACATAGTTATGTTAGCCCCAAGTTCAAGTTACTCAAATTTCCATATAGATCTGTCTTCTCCTTCAGTTGTTAGTGAAAACACCTCCTTGGAGTAGGCATCCACCAGTCATTTGTTTTAAACTCTCCTAAACTCTTCTCAGGTTAAACAGGCTGTTGGTTTTCATAACATCTAAGGACATTGCTGTAATTGCTTAAGTATATTCAGGGGAGAACTAGCTACTGTATCCATGACAAGTCTTTAGAAATTAACCTTTGGAACATTACAAGTAAGAGACAAATTGTAACACAAGATGGAAGGCACTCCCAGTGACCATGTAATTAATTAACATAATCACATTATTTGTACAGAAAGAATGTAGGAAAGCATTTAATGTTGCAGAAATTACTGCATGTTGAAAAAGATTCAAACTCCAGTCACAGTACAAATATGAGAGTATGTACGTGTATTTAACAGTTAGACTAAATTAGAAGCATTAATGTCATTATTCTGGTTAGATAGGTAGATAGATTCTGGGCAGATAAAGAGAAAATTAAAACCACATAGTTATATGTAACATTTTTAAATTTCTATTCTAATTCTAGAAGATTGATTTTTACAAGCAAGAATTTAACAATGTAGAAAGCATCAATGAACATTTTTTGGAAGTGCCTAGGCATTTGACTTCTCTTTTGGAGTCAAATCTGGCCAACCAGAAGTCTACATATATTTACATGACTTTAAAATACGATTCTGAGTTCAGCTGAGTAGGGCAAATGGAATCAAGGTTTTTAGGAGGTATTAATCACCGGGTTTATGAAATTCAGATTTCCTGTAAGTCAACTGTTCTCCCAAAACCAACAAATGACCCAAATTGTTTTCAAAAGTTGCCTTTGAAAGACATTGATCTTTGAATGTACTCTGAGAGATATTAAATACTAAATTGAAACCTGGAACTGAAATTTATGGCAAGGTTTCAACACAAACTATATGTCCTCAGGATCCAATTTCTCTTTGTAGCCTTTCCATGTTGTTCTAATATTCCAGAGATATAGTCAGAAACAATGATGTAGTAGCAATATTTATTGTTCAGTCGTTCTGTTATGAAAGACATAGTCTATGACTATGATGGTGTATATCCCTTATCATGCAAATTCTTGAAAATTCTGCCCATTTCAACCATTCTTAAAGTTTTGAGTTCTAAATACTGATATCTGCAACATAAGATTAAAAATAGAAAATATTGGGTTGTTCTGTATGCGCATTCTTTTTTTCCTCCATGTCATAGAGGCAATATTAACAGCCGCAGTCTCAGACTGCTCTTGCTGAACATCCTGTGTTTTACAGCATCAACTAATGCAAAGTAGTATTTTTTTTTCCTAAGATTCATGCGGAGAAAGGTACTTCAATGATAAACAATATCACTATAATTTGATGAAAATTCTTGCAGTTTTTTGCCTGTGATTTTGATCTACACACTACAGACCTGAATAAGAGAATCAGTACCACTTTTTTCTTTTTTCTTTTTTTTTTTTTTTCTCTGCTTTACTACCATCTATTTAAAATGTATCGTTCTCAACAGATCTTCAATTTGTTGTGAAAAATGTATATAGCTCTTGACTATATGTTGTCATATCCATTAGAGTTATAGAAGTAGTAAAACATTTCTTTTTTTTTCATCCCAGAGGTT
This sequence comes from Aythya marila, assembly GCF_965140915.1. NCBI lineage: Eukaryota > Metazoa > Chordata > Aves > Anseriformes > Anatidae > Aythya > Aythya marila. The sequence goes on along the minus strand of NC_139045.1, from coordinate 55,391,946 downwards.
AAAGAGCTCTTTTCAGTCATCAGAGAGAAAGGAGAAAAAAAAGGGGGGAATTCCAAGGCATTGTTACTGGATTGTCTGGATTGTGCATCATACTATCTAAGAGTTGTCTAACTTCTGGAAAAATAAACAAATAAGACATTATAGGGAGCAGGAAATAACAGGTCACTAATGTTTTGCACTGAAACACTAGTCTTTCCATTCCTACTCAAGAAAACTGTTCTAATTTCCTGTTATAATATTTCGATCTCTGACAGGGATAGGTTGTGAAACTGCATCACTTACAGATAATTCTCCAGTACATCTTCCATAAAAACTCCCTGGAACTTCACAAAGATTTCTTATTTATTTATATACCAGCTAAGTAGGTACCAAGCAATCTTCCTACATTGCTCAAATTATTCTTGCTTGTGTTTTGTATTCACATTTTTAGCACCAAAATTACTTGAAGACAAATATTTAATTTTTCAGGCAGTGAGGCAAAATTTATAGGAAACACTTCAATCCCTAAAATCTTTCACAGAGTGTTTTCTGTTTACACATTGATTCCAGAACAACTCTTACTCACCATCAAAGGATCTTACTCAGTCATCGGAGGATCATGGGAAAGTCTAGATTGCAAAGGGGTTTCTGTATCCAACCCCCTGTTAAAAGCAGGGCTGTAGACAAGATTAGCCAGGGCCCCTATCAAGCTGAGTCTTCAATATCTCCAGTGAGGGAGATTCCATCTCTTTGGTCAACCTGATCCAATTTTTAATTGTTCCATCATGAAGATATTTTTTCTTTTATTTAGGCAGAATTACCCCTGAAACAATTTGTGCATGTTGCCACTTTTTTTTGTCACCTTGTGTGGACACTATTTCCATAAGTTCTCTGCAACCCTCTTTTAGATACTTAAAGACCATTAGTAGTTCCCCTCTGATCCTTCTCTTCTCTAGGCTGAATAAACGCAATTTCTTCAAACTTCTTCATGTGCCAAGGCATTCAACCATCTAATCATATTGGCAGCCCTTCATTGGACCCTCTCCAATCATTCAATGCTGCTCTTGAAGTGAGAGATCAAAACAGTCAATCAAGCATAACAATAACCTCAAAGACAATTCATGCTGAGTACTGCCAATTTACTGTGTCCTCAACAAGTAACAAAAATTGCCCTGGGTGATTACTGTGGAGTATGAAACTGTGACTTTTCCAAAAGTGTTGTAATCCTTCAGTTCCATTGGCATAAGGATTTATTGTTGTTTATTTATTTATTTTTTTTTAATTTTGAAATAAAAATGGAAACAAAATCCAAGTTTTATTCTGATAAGTTTGCTTCTCAAAATATGGCTCAGGTTGTTAGCAGTTATTGATTAAAGTGATGGTTGAAAAACATATGTTTGAAACAGCTTAAACTTAAAAGAAGTTTAAAAGTTTAACTTAAAATTATTGTCATGTTTAGTCATAGAATCATAGAAATGCCATCTTATTAGATTGCATGAAATGTATTTCTAAGAGTTTATTATTATTATTTGCACCAGGTTGAATCAAACTTGGTGTAATGCTAGCCTCTCTTCTATCATCTCCCCTGAAAAAGATTTTAAAAGTTATCACTCCACCATGTTTATAAGGCTGAGCTAATACATCTTCAGAGTTTGGTTTTATTAGTATGTGCTTAACACCATAGTAATGTCATCATTTTCATGTAAACATGCAATTACTCATTTTTCATTAGCAATGAAAGAGTATTTCTCTATTTCTTTATCACTGATATCACCTTTAGCTAGGAAATAAAAAGTATTACGTAGCCTCAATTCAGTCACTTACTTTAACTGCAGAAACTTTTATATGTTTCTACCATTGATAGGTTCAAATGACAATTATCACATCTGTCCTGAATTTCTGTATATCAGAAGTCATTGTAATTGAGTAATTTATCTTTTTACTGAAAACATTCACAGAATCACAGAATGGTTGAGGTTGGAAGATACCTCCAGAGATCACTGAGGCCAACCCCCCCTGCTCATGCAGGGTCACCTAGAAAATGTTACACAGGATTGCATCCAGGCACGTTTTGAATATTTCCAAAGAAAGAGACTCCACAGCCTCTCTGGTCATCCTGTCCCAGTGCTCTGTCATCTGAACTGTAAAGAAGTTCTTACTCATATGGTGCTGAAACCTCCTGTGGTTCAATTCATTAACTTTTAACTACTATGTGAATTGCATTTAGGTTACCAAGGCAATGAGCTCCACAGCTGGCTCAGCTCAAAGTGGAGCAGTTCATCACAGCAGTCCAGGAGGTTTCCTGAGCCAGGGAAATACCAGGTTAGTGGAGGGAGATGCTAAGGAGCCATCAGCTCTTGCAACAGCAGCTGGTGAGACCTGGTCAGGGTCAGAACAAGCATGGCCACACCCAGACTTACAAAGGGCATCCCTAGTCAGTGCTGTGAACAGGGTGTGTCAGTCAGGGCATGGTAGAGCAGCTGACATGGCATTTTGAACAGAAGGGCTTGCAAAGGAGGGCACCTCTTCAAAGGAGAATTGTTACACTGGCTGAATGAGAGACTCGAAGTACATATAACTAGGATTTCCAGCCACTCCAGCTAATAAAACAGTCTCATCAGGGGCCCAATTTAAATGTTTCTGTGAAAATGCACATAGCATGGGGAACAGACAAGACAAGTTATACATATGAACATGCCTACAGGGCTATGATCTTATTGGCATCATGGGGACATGGTGGGATGGCTCCCCTTAACTAGCAATGGAAAGAGTCAGGCTCTTTAGGAAGGGCAGGCTGGGGAAATAAAGAGGGCCTATTGTCCTGTACATCAATGACCATCTGGAGTGCATGGTGCTCTGCCCTAGTGTGGATGAGGATCTGACAGAGTTTATAGGTATGTATTAAAGGGAAGACAAGGTTAGGTGATATTATGGTGGGTGTCTGCCACAGGTTACCTGATCTGGAAGACCAAGCAGATGAGGCCCTCTATAGAGTGGTAGGAGCATGTTCTACAAGCCCTGGTCCTCCTGGGGGACTTCAATCACCTTGATATCTGTTGGAGGGACAACACAACAGGACATAAGTATTCCGGTATGTTCCAGGAGTGCAGTGATGACAACTTTCTTCTCCAAGTGCTAGAGGAACCAGTGAGGAGAGGTGTTATGCTGGACCACATTCTAACCAAAAAGGAGGGCTTGTGTGGAATGTGAAGCTCAAAGACAGCCTTGGTTGTAGTAACCACGATACAGTGGAATTCAAGATCATTAGGGCAATGAGGTGGGTGCACAGCAAGCTCACAGCCTTGGACTTTGGGAGAAAAGACTGGACTGTTTAAGAACCTGCTTGGTATAGTCCCATGTGACACAGCCATGCAGCAAAGAGGAGCTGCTTACCATTCAAAGATCAGCTCCCCCAAGCCCAAGAATGATGCATGCCAACAAAGAGGAAGTCAGGCAAAAATGCCAGGAGGCATGTCTGCATGGATGAACAAGGAGGTTCTGGATAAACTCAAACAGAAAAAGAAAACCTAGAGAATAAGGAAGCCTACAGAGAGCGGAAGCTAGGATAGGTTACTTGGGAAGAATACAGAGACATTGTCCAAGCAGACAGGGACCAGATTAGGATCCAAAGCCCTGATAGAATTGAATCTGGCCAGGAATGTAAAGGGCAACAAGAAAGGCTTTTGTATGTACATCTGTGATAAAAGGAAGACTAGAGAAATTGTGAGCCCTCTCTGGAAGAAAACAGGAGACATGGTTACCTGGGATGTGGAGAAAGCTGAGGTACTCAATGACATTTTTACCTCACTCTTCACTGGCAAGTGCTCTAGGCACATAGTCCAAGTCACAAGTGAGCCCATCTACAGAACCTGAATGTGCATGAGTTCACAGGACCTGATGAAATGCATCCAAAGATCCTAAGGGAGCTGGCAGATGAAGTTGCTAAACCACCATCCATAATATTTGAGAAGTCATGGAAGTCCAGTGAAGTATCCACTGACTAGAAGAAAAATGTAACCATCATTTTTAAAAAGGGGGTAAAGGAAGACCCAGGGAGCTAGAGGCCTTTCAGTCTGTGTGCACAGCAGGATCATGGAGCAGATACTCCTGGAAAATATGCTAAGGCATGTGGAAAATATGGAGGTGATTGGTGACAGCCAACTTGGTTTCACTAAGGGCAGATTGTGCCTCTCAAATATGGTGGCCTTCTATGTTGAGGTTACAGCATTGGTCAACAAAGAAAGAGCAACTGATGTCATCTGCCAGGACTTTGTGCAAAACATTTGATGCTGTCCTGCCCTATATACTTGTCTCTAGATTGGAGAGACATGGATCTGATGGATGGATGACTTAGTGGATAAGAAATCTGCTGGATGGTCGCACTTGAAGAATTGCGGTCAATGGTTTGATATTCAAGTGGAAACTGGTGTCGGGTGGTGTCCCTCAGAGGTCTGTATTGGGACTGATATTTTTTAAAATGTTTGTCGGTGACAATGACAGTGGGTTTGAATTTACCTTCCACAAGTCTGCAGACAACACTAAGCTGTGTGTTGCAGCTGACACACTGGAGGGAAGTTTTCATCAGCCAAACTTATAATTTAACTGAAGAATGAAATACCACTTTTTTGATTTTCTCTGCTCCTGTAGACTATGTTTAAAATTATTCTTAACCCTTTAATTAATTTAAATTTGTTTGGGGTTTTCCTATCATTCTGCATGTAAATGATGAAAAAGTAACACTCCTTTCATCTGCATATTCATGAAGTAACGTTAACACTTCTTCCACGTTCTTTAATGTTCATGACACTTCAGAATTATATAACAGGAGAAAGTGTGTCAGGTTACATCTAATACTTTTAACTGTCTTTGTTTTATTTTGGTTTCCTATGCACATTATTGCAAATTTTAAAATTATCATTACTTCTTTTTCCATATCACAGAGAACTGGAAAGAATTTTATCACATTTATATATGATACAATATCTATAAATGTGACTTTTCTTGTTCTTTCCCTAACAATGTCATCAGCTTTGTCACCTAGAGTGAATGTATTTCTCTTCAAGGTCTTCTGTTTTTTTCTTTTTTTGGTTTGTTTTCCTAGGAAGAACCCTGCCTAAAAGCTAATGGGATGTAGCTTAACCAGGTCACCTCAGCCTTCTGTCAGGATAACAGCTTCAATTAGAAAATTATTCTGAAAATGTCTTGTTTTCTCAAGTCCTCCTGCTAATTATAAATAGTGGCTGAAATTGCAAAGTTTTTTAAAGGTGCTACTAGCAAAGTTATAACATCCTGATGAAACAATCTTTGTTTCTGGAGATAAGCAGGACTTTTCTTCATGCAGTAGTTAAACAATCATTTTGTGGAAGTGGGTATTCTCAGCAAAGATGTCAGGCTTTGGAGTTTTCTGGTTGTGGTTTTGTTGTTGTTTACTTTTCTACTAAGTGTGCTTAGAGATTAAATTCTCAACCCACAAAACAGAGAATATTAGAAATCTCAGTGAGGAATGCAGCTGAGAAAAAGGAGAGATGTGAAAACCTTGCTACTTACAGTGAAGATAAATTGTTGCTAAAAGGTGAGGTTGTGAATTTACTCCAATAAGAAAAACAAAACAAAACAAAAAAGCAACAAAAACAAACAAACAAACAAACTCTGTATGTGTTTGTGGCTTCGCCTGAGTTTCAAAGTGAAAGGTATATAAGTATGTGAACATTTTCATGAGAATGCAGAAACCAATGAAGGTCAAAATATCTATCCAAACTGAACAACCTGATTTCCACAATTGACTTAAATGAATCCTGCTTCAGTTTGTTTTCTTGTTTGTTTTCTTTCTGTATCTTTCATTTGATTTGGAGAAGAGAAACATTATTCTCATGTTAAGGAATTCATAATTCTACTTCAACTAAATCTAAACTAATACAAACAGAAACATGTTATTATCCTCCATAAATTTCATATACATCTCAGGGAAAACTTTTAAACAGTATCACGGATTGTTTCTGACATGAAGTCCATCCAAAATGGAACAATCAACCACTTTTAACAACTATTCCTTAAAAATTTATCTGGAGTTAAACTTTATCATTCAATGCTTTTGACGGAAGGAATTCCATTAAGAGGGCAGGCTTGAGAGATGGGCCTGTGTGAACCTCAGAGTATCAGTGGTAGTGATAAATATTTTCATATTTATGAATAAGCTACAGTATTTATAACTCTGTAGAAGCAGGTGTAACTGTGTCTGCCAACTTCAGTTAGGGCACTTCTGTTTTGTTTCTGTGCTGTGAAAGAAAAAGATCTGCTCAGTAGTCATAAGGTGGGAGTTGGTCTACTCTCCCACGTGCCTGGTGACAGGATGAGGGGGAATGGGCTAAAGTTGCACCAGGAGACGTTTATGTTGGATATTAGGAAGTACTTCTTTACTGAGAGGGTTGTGAGGCATTGGAATGGGCTGCCCAGGGAAGTGGTTGAGTCACCATCCCTGGAGGTCTTTAAAAGACATTTAAATTTAGAGCTTAGTGATGTGGTTTAGTGGAGGACTTGTTAGTGTTAGGTCAGAGGTTGGACTAGGTGATCTTGGAGGTATCTTCCAACCTGGATGATTCTGTGATTCTGTGAAAGTTTTTTGACTAGAACAAACACAGTTTCAAAAGCTGACTATGGCAGTGTGAAAAGTGAACAAAATCATCAGCTATCTTTCTGACAACAAGGCATGATCAGTATGTTTCTATATTGTGTCTGGAGGGTAATTTGGTTAATCATTTCATAACTTGCACTTTAAGGTAACTTTTATACATAAGGCAAATTTTGTCACAACATTCCCTCCTTCTCTTTCAGGAATATACATCTTAATGTATAATCTGTTATTTTATGATATGCCTTTCTATATGCAGAAAACTATAGCTTTTAATTCTACAATCAAGCCAAAGGTGGTCTAATATTTTTCTCTGATTCTTCCACTGTAAACTAAAAAAAATAAAAATAAAAAATGTCAACATTTACATTTTATTTGTTACTTTTCTTTCAGTCATTTTTAGTATAAAGCCTATAACACAGATTCAAGGTATCAGCAGCCTAAGAAACACCTCCAGACATCATCTCTGATCTCTTTGCCTCCACCCCTTTTAACTGACACTCATGTTTTGTTTTCTTTTATTGATGTTGAAATATTACATCTGCCTTGAACTTGGTGTAATGCTTCTTCTGATGTCTTACCAATGATGAATGGAACAGAAAGATTGTTTTATTTGTCTTTAGGCCATATTCTTTTCTAAAGAAAGAGCAGCATTTTGTTGACTTATTTCCAACAGGTCTTCAATAACATTTAGGTTACTTTGCTACATAGCAAAGTTCTAGATAGAAACCTTTTAGGTATAGGATAGAAAGTTTTTTAATCTGTATGTAGACTATTAGTTATTTCTACCTAAAATTCATTTTGATTAATATAGTATACCAGTTTTCAGGATATATCTTCCATTTCTGAAGATAATTCTAAATATTAATCCTTTCTTTTAATGTGTTTGTATTTTTCCTAGACTTCTATCTCTAAATTTAGTGATCATATTCTTTATTTCATTAGTTAGGTACTGAATGACAATATATCTTACTTATGGACTCATTCTTCCAGAATAGACCATCACATAACCCATGTAATTAATCCTTTGATTAAGAACTATTTAAAATCTCCAAGTATGGATTTTTGTATAGTTTTCTATGATATTTTTATTTTGGTTATGCTTTTTTTTTTTTTTTTTTTTTTTTTTCTGGATTCTGATGTAGAATCTATTTCATTATTGCACTAAATGCAGTATTTGATAAAAAATCCAAAACACAGAAAAATACCGGCTGCTATGAAGAAAAATAACTCTGTTCCAGCCAAAATGGTGACGCATATCACTGAAAAAGGGATGTGATTATCTATGTTGATTTTGTATATGTATACAGAAAGAATCTATAGAAAACAGGAAGTAGCTAATGAAGATATTGAATATGAAACAGAATATCCAAACAGGTTTCTTGGCAGAAAAAGAAAAAAAAAAAAAAAAAAGGGTTTACAGTTTGGTCTGCCATGTAGAACACCACAGAAGACCTGGAAATGTGATAACCAAGAATTCAAAAGACAAAACCTGAAGGGAATAGTTCTATCTGGGGATAAAGTAAATATGAGTTAAAAGTCAAAGATGATCTAGTGAAGATGATTTTTGTCACTAGAAGTCTTTATAAATGTAAAATGTGTAAAATATATATATATTTTTAATATTACTACATTTAGCTTTAGAGATTTTTTTTTTATCTTTAACATTTTTTTTTTATTTTATTTTCTTTGGACTTAAACGTATTTATTTAATTAAATAGAGGAATAAATATATACATATGGTATTACCCATATATTCATAGATTAAATGTATACGCTGAGCAATTCTGATAACGGGATTAAGTGAAGAGTAAATTTAATGCTTTTCCAGAATATTTAGCATAAAATTTAATAATCCCACCAAATGACATTTTATTGGCAAAATGTATATCTTCTAAATTGTTTGTGTTTCAAAGTTTTAATGCATCACTTAAAGAGGAAGGAAAAAAAAATCAGGGGGAAAAGAAAAAAAAAAAAAAAAAGAGGAGAGGAGAGGGGAAGGGAGGGGAGGGGAGGAAAGCAGAAAGTTGAGGATTAGTTTGCAACCTGAGATGATAATTCATGCCGTAGAAAGATGCCATGGAACAAAATATGCAGTGCTTTCTGACCTAATGCCAGATTTACTAGCAAATTTAACCACAAAACTCAAGCTACAGAAACTATAAAAGCATTATTTAAGGAAGAAAAATGCTGTTACTCAGCCAGGATAGTTTTAAAAATAATCATAATCTCCATGATCTGAGCAGGAAGTTTCCATTTTTTTAAACAAATAATTTTAGAAAATGTGACCACAAGGTCACGATGATGTCTGATCCCATAAAATATTTAAAATCAATTTAATTTGTCCACTTCTATTTCTTTAATAATTAACTAGGAATCATTTCCTTGACTTCTGTAGGCCCTTCTTCTGTTAGTAAATCCCTGTAATGATTGTATCACTTTAACACTCCTGCTCTGCAGATTTTAAAGAAGGCTCTCTGTTTTATTAAGATACTGTTGGTTTAATAAACTATCAAAAGTGCAAAAGAGCATTTGTGTAACTAAAAATAATAAAAAAAAATAATTAAAAATACATACCTACCATCAAATATTAAGAAACCAAAGACTGTTAAATAAATACAGAAATCCCAATCCAGCCTTTTCTCATGAGTGAAGTGTTCATTTTATTTGTTTCTGTAAACTTTGCTTTAAATAGAAAACAAACAAAACAAAACAAAACAAAATCTTTGTTCTTAGGAAAAAAGGTTATAGAAATAAAGATCTCTATGACTGTCTTTTTTGCCATTCAGGACATGTACAGTTTCATGCAGGACTCTGGTATGATCCCATAACTTGACATATTGATCTAGATATTAAAACTGAATATTCACAAACTATATTATTTTTCTGGGAAGAGGCTTCTAATATTTAATTTATATTCTCTTGTCATTTAGAGTAAGGCATTTGTGTTCTAGTTAACAGACAGGTTACAGGCACTATATGTACACTCATAAATGTACTTACACACATAAATATACTTGCATATATAGCACACTAAGCTGATAATAGTGCTGACCAGGTTCTTACAGATTATTCAATATTTGTATTTTCATACAAATAAAAGAGAATTGTCCATTTAATTCCAAGTAGGGATAAGGATATGTTTTTTCTTTTCAGCTGATTGTTCTTTGATGTGTCTCCCAGGAGATACAGCATAGAAACTGCTCCCAACTTTCAATTTATTATTCTCATTCCAAGTTCAAATATTTGGTTATCTTTCTATCTATTTTAGCCACTTTTCTCCATAAATAAATAATTATGTACATACATATGTATGCCTGTCACTTTGAGGATAAATCTTTGATTAGTAAAAAGTAGAAGCAATTAAAGAAAATTTTATTTTAAGGCTTGCTCTAAACATGAAAAAGGGCAAACATGTTACTATATAGAGACATTACTTCCCCACACACAGTCTTCTGCTGTATGTTTAAACATGAATATAAATTAAAAAAAAAAAAAAAGGAAAATAAATACAAAACCATTTAGATTCACAACTAGCAACAAGAACTCATTCCTCAGAATGAACAATACAAAGAACTTGTCTATAAGTGACTTGCTTCAGCTAATTTTAAATATTTCAGAGATTCATTGTTGCTACCTTTAAATCATAGAAATATAAGCAACTAAGAGAGACGATGGAAAAGATTTTTATGCATTTATAAAGACAGTGCTGCTAGAGTTCTATTAAAACAGAAAAGAATAGCTATTGTTAGGTGACTGCTTGAATTGAGGAGTCAGGGTATAAAAGAGTAATATTTATTCCTCAGTTTTTATCAGAATCAAGAAGGGTGAGAATTACAGGTTTTGTTCTTTTACTCCCTCATTTTTCTGAGTGAGTATCTCTATTGCTTCCTCTGTTTATTCATTAACATTTTGTGCTTTCCTTTGTAATTTCCTAGTATGCTTTCCCTCAATCTTAATTACTCTGATTTAGTGTATTGATTTTGGAAAACTTTGACCTCCAGCAAGTGTAGTTCATTAAGAAAATGCAAATTTAAGAAAAATCTTTTCTTATAGGGCAATATAGCCTCCCCAGGACCACAAATAAAATGTTGCAAATCCTGTATAAAAGCTTGATGAATGAATTACACTGGAATAGAGAGCAAATATACATGCACATTGTACAGAGCACAGATACTCTTTTGGGTTCAGAAGATCTGTTGTTGCTTTAGAAAAGTCATGTTACTAAGCTGATAAAAATTTCACCTACCTCATCAAGGCTCTTTTGCTTAAAGTTCAGTGCTGCACAGTCACAGCCCAGGGTTATCACTTTCCTGTCTGAATCTTGTTCTTATTAGCTCAACAGGTTCTCTTAAACTGATCCACAAACTACCATAAATTGAAAAAACACTAAATAATCTAAGTATGAAGCAAAATTTGTTTTCATATTTTTCAAAAAATTCAACAAAGACAAACGCCAAGTTCTACACATGGGAAGAAAGACCCCTTTGCAGCAATGGAATCTGGGGTCTAACTAGCAGGGGAACTGCTCTTCTGAGAAATACCTGGAGTAGTCAGCAAACTGGGTATGATTCAGAAGTGCATCTAGGCATCACAGAAAACCAAGAGCCGTCTGAGTTTAGTAATGGGAGAATGTTTTGAAGTCAAAGAAGAGTGATTACATCCCTCTCCTGCATGTGAGACTGTTTTTAGAGTCCTGTGTCCAGATTTGCCCTCTGTCTCAACACCCCACACCGGAAATTAATCAAAGGCATTAATTAAGTGGAGTGAGTTCAACAGAGTCCCCAGGGTGACCAGGTATCTGGTGAGGACAGGATGAAAGATTTGGGATTATTCAAGATGGAGAAGGATTTGGGATTATCCAGGCTGGATTTTTAATCTCCTAGACAATGAAGAAGTTGTCAAAATGGTAGAGCCAGGCTGGTCACAGTGCTCTGTGATAGGAGGACAAGGCATAAAATACAATGAGAGAAACTTTTTCTGTGAAAGAATAGTCAAGCAGGGTGCCCAGAGATGTTGTCCTTGACATTTTTAAGACCCAACTGGATTGAGATCTGAGTGACCTGGTCTAACCTCAGAGCCCACCTTGCCACATGCAGGAAGCTGGCCTTGAGACCTCCTGAGGTCCCTGTTAAAATGAATTATCTTATGATCCTAAGGGTAGTAATATTATCACACAGAAAACAAGAATGAAAATCTGTGACCTAAGTGTCAGACAAGGCTTACACGTTCTTTTCATTAAAGATCTTATTTGAAGAATTGGAATAAAAAGAGTTTTGAAGATAGTGTTCAAAATTCAGATAATCAAAATCTTCATTAAGGTATTGTATAGCTTACAAAGAATATAAATCTTTAGGACATTTTAAAAATTCTACAGATATCAAAATCCCTGCTTTTGTTCACTTGTGTAAGTTGTAGTACAGTAAAAACATCCATATTTTGTTATTATCCTCAAGGTTTACACCATGATGATGCTGAATATTTATGATGCAGAATATATATTCTGCAGAATACATAAACTAGATTGAAAGTATATTTCCACACACACTGCTCAGAATAATTAAGCCCACAAGAACATTTTTAGCTTATACAAAGGCTAGAATTAAACTTATTTTAGGGTTAAAGGCATTTATGAGGGAATTATTTCCCTGAGTCAAGAAGAAGGTTGTATGACCACAAACAATGGTTGAAAAACCACTGAAATAATGATTGTATTTATTTTATTTTATTTTATTTTATTTTATTTTATTTTATTTTATTTAAAATCATAAGATTCAGAAAAATTCTCTTCCCTTCCCCTTCCTTTCTCTTTCCATTTTTTCCCTTTCCCAGATAGACTAAATCTAATGAGAAGAATTAAATATTTCTGGTAAAAAATGAAAAGCCATTCTATATGTTTAAAGTGACCTTTCTTTCAGGAACCCATTATGCTAAAATTTATAATATTTTATGAATAAAAAAGGCTTTTCACTGATAGGTGAGTAAACAGAATTAACTGAACTAACATATTATGTAACAGTAAAATCCAAAAGTCTGAAGTAAGAAAGAAAAATAAGTAAAAATGTTCAGAGCTTTAATAATTAAACATCTGAGAGGCTTATCATGTATTTCTGAATAAATAAATAAATATATTAATTAATTAAATAAATCAAGGGTAAAATGACAAAACTTCTTTTTCTTAAATTAGATGAAGAAATGTTAAAAGTATTATGATTGTGAACAAATAGGTGTACATTTATTCATTTTGTTTAAACAATGAAATGACACCTTTAAAACAGATTTGTTTTTCCAGAGGATGCATAGAATACAGATAAAAACAGTATAGTCTTTCTACATTGTCAAGCACTGCAGTAGTAATAGTAGGAATATAGGACAGTTTTAATGTCTGTAATTGTTGTATATATTATCAGATAAGAGTCCAGTCAAGAAAAAAAAAAAAATCATCCTGTCAAGGATGATATTCCTTCCCTTCCCTTCCCTTCCCTTCCCTTCCCTTCCCTTCCCTTCCCTTCCCTTCCCTTCCCTTCCCTTCCCTTCCCTTCCCTTCCCTTCCCTTCCCTTCCCTTCCCTTCCCTTCCCTTCCCTTCCCTTCCCTTCCCTTCCCTTCCCTTCCCTTCCCTTCCCTTCCCTTCCCTTCCCTTCCCTTCCCTTCCCTTCCCTTCCCTTCCCTTCCCTTCCCTTCTGCACCACGCAGCTTAGTGCTGTCTGCAGACTTGTGGAAGGTAAATTCAAACCCACTGTCATTGTCACCGACAAACATTTTAAAAAATATCAGTCCCAATACAGACCTCTGAGGGACACCACCCGACACCAGTTTCCACTTGAATATCAAACCATTGACCGCAATTCTTCAAGTGCGACCATCCAGCAGATTTCTTATCCACTAAGTCATCCATCCATCAGATCCATGTCTCTCCAATCTAGAGACAAGTATATAGGGCAGGACAGCATCAAATGTTTTGCACAAAGTCCTGGCAGATGACATCAGTTGCTCTTTCTTTGTTGACCAATGCTGTAACCTCAACATAGAAGGCCACCATATTTGAGAGGCACAATCTGCCCTTAGTAAAGCCATATTGGGTCACACAAGTCCTTCTTGTTGGTTGGAATGAGGTCCAGCATAACACCTCTCCTCACTGGTTCCTCTAGCATGTGGAGAAGAAAGTTGTCATCATTGCACTCCTGGAACATACTGGAATACTTAAGTCCTGTTGTGTTGTTCCTCCAACAGATATCAAGGTGGTTGAAGTCCCCCAGGAGGACCAGGGCTTGTAGAACATGCTCCTACCACTCTATAGAGGGTCTCATCTGCTTGATCTTCCAGGCCAGGTTACCTGTGGCAGACCCCCAATATAATGTCACCTAACCTTGTCTTCTCTTTAATCCAGATCCATAAACTGTCAGCTCCTCATCCACACTAGGGCAGAGCACCATGCACTCCAGATGGTCATTGACGTTCTCCTTATCTCCCCAGCCTGTTCTGAGGGACACATCCCCCATCCCTAGCAAAAGCGCCTGTCTCCAAAGAATCACAGAATTATATAGGTTGGAAGAGACCTCAAGATCACCTAGTCCAACCTCTGACCTAACACTAACAAGTCCTCCACTAAACCACATCACTAAGCTCTAAATTTAAATGTCTTTTAAAGACCTCCAGGGATGGTGACTCAACCACTTCCCTGGGCAGCGCATTCCAATGCCTCGCAACCCTCTCAGTAAAGAAGTTCTTCCTAATATCCAACCTAAAACATCCCTGGTGCAACTTTAGACCATTCCCCCTTGTCCTGTCATCAGGCACATTGGAGAATAGACCACCCCCCACCTTGCTACAGCCTCCTTTAATGTACTTGTAAAGAGTGATAAGGCTGCCCCTGAGCCTCCTTTTCTCCAGGCTGAACAAACCCAGCTCCCTGAGCCGCTCCTTGTAGGACTTGTTCTCCAGACCTCTCACCAGCTTTGTTGCCCTTCTCTGGACTCTTTCGAGCACCTCAATGTCTTTTTATAACAAGGAGTTCAAAATTGAACACAGTACTTGAGGTGTGGCCTCACCAGAACCGAGTACAGGGGGACATCCACTCTTTAACTTCCCATATCATGGTACTTATGTCCCCAGATTCATCTGATTGGTGGTTATTAATCTACTTGAAAGTTAAGAGTGAGATTTCCATCCTTACAAGTGCTGTAGGACTATTATGTATGTATCTCAAACATAATAGTAGCTACATAACTATTAGACAAGAGCCTGTAATCTTCAGTAGAACTTCTGCTTTTTTTTTTTTTTTTTTGTTTGTGACCTACAAGTCTGTTTCTTCAGCTTAAACTTTTCTGCACAATAAGGGGATTTTGAAGACAGAAAGACTGCAGTTTCATTTTCAGGCCAAATTACACATTTAATACATTTTATTCTAGTTGGACTAATGAATTTTGGTTCTTCAGGCAAATGTACTCTTCTGTCTTTAGGTACGACCAGAATGACATTTACCTTCAGAGTTTTATGCATGTTCAAAGAAATGTATGCAAAGATCCAGCTTAAGATATATTCTATATTTATAAACATTAAGTAGACCCATACATCACCTTATATTTCTATCTTAATACAAAGAAAATATTTTTTTTATATTTCCCTCAAATTTCTAGCTTTCAGTCTGTGAGCTTTTTTTTTTTTTTTTTTTTTTTTTCCCCTATAACTTGTGTTGTACTTCAAAATATAATCTTCCTCTCTCATTCATACAGTTTCTGTTTCTCTGTAATCCCTCATGGATTTGTTTTCCTTTACAACTTTGTCTTTTATTTTTTACACATCTTTGACAAGTACAGTATTAGAAGTTTCTTTTTAAGGCATCTTCCACTCCAGCAACCAATCAAGACAAAAAATCTATATTTTGCTGATCTTTTACTGTACCTGTACTATCTGCACACAGAAAAAAATATAGAAGAAAACATTGTGACTGAAAAAATGGTTAACAGTATAACACAATGAATCTTATATGAAGTACTGACATTTATTAAGGTATTACCCTTCCTGCTGTATCGAACTGCTTACCAAGTTTGATTTAATAAGAATCTGTGGAAACCTGAACACCTAAATTTTGAATAACAGGCATTTAGACTAAAATGAGAATTCTGAATTTCATGGTGACTTTCTGAAATTTGAGACCTCTTATTGCAGCTATATATGACAATCATAAAAGAGTGGAGTGTTTCCAGAGAGAAGCTTCATTTGGAATCAGATATAAAGAGAAATTCAGGGAGCAAGGAATGAATATCAGGTATAAATGGTGGCTTCAGTAGACTGGAAAGCCTCACTACAAAAATAATAAATAAAAACAATTAGCAATTTAACAGCTAAAATATGGAAAGAAAAATGCATGAAAGGAAGGCCACATTATGTCTTTTCCCTTAAAAATTAATTCATAGAATCATAGAATATTCTGATTTGGAAGAGACCCATAAGGATCATCAAGTCCAACTCCTGGCATCACATGGGTCTGCCCAAAAGTTTAGACCATGTGACTAAGTGCACAATCCAATTGCTTTTTAAATTCAGACAGACTTGGTGCAGTGACTACGTCCCTAGGGAGCCTGTTCCAGTGTGCAATCACCGTGTCCATGAAGAACCTCTTCCTGATGTCAAGCCTAAACTTCCCCTGCCTCAGCTTAACACCATTCCCGCAGGTCCTATCACTGGTGTTTACAGAGAATAGGTCACCCTCCTCTCCACTCCCCCTCGCGAGGAAGTTGCAGACAGTGATGAGGTCTACAGCCTCCCTCAGTCTCCTCTTCTCCAGGCTGAACAGGCCCAGTGCCTTCAGCCACTCCTCATACATCTTCCTCTCTAGGCCCTTCACCATCTTTGTCACCTTCCTGTGGATACTCTCCAACAGTTTAATGTCCTTCTTGTACTGTGGTGCCCAGAACTGCACACAGTACTTGAGGTGAGGCCGGACCAGCGCAGAGTAGAGCAAGACAATCACCTCCCTCGATTGCTTTAAAAAAACCAGAGTGAATCGAAGAGCAATGATTTATCAGTCAACCATGCTCCATTTTGTCATATAAAGAAAATAACTAATGCATATGTTCTTTCAAAGCACGTTTTATGATATTAGTTTAATAAAAAAGATAAGTCATCTATTTTTATTCACACTTGTTTCATCATGATCTCTGATACACTCCCTTTAATAGTATTCTCCTGAAGAGAGCCTAGCAAGATTATTATTTTTTTTTTCCTTCCATTTACACCATTTAGTTCCATTTACATAATTTACTCCTTATAGATGTTTAGTGTCCCACCACTTAGTAAGTGGTATGTGTTCTTTTCTGTGTGGGAGTAGATTTACAAATATGGATTTCCTGAATTCTTCAGGCTCCTGGGGGGTTCTACCAAAAATGAATACTGAAAAAGGAATACTGCAGAAACAGTGCTAAGCACTCACCTTAAGGAGAAGACCATTCTGGGTGATTATGGAGCCACTGAGATGATTGATGAAGTCCAGAAGGCAATTCATGTTACCTTCCTTGACCTAAGGGACTGTGACAGTGATACGGTACCTTTAATGTAAACAATTATAAAACAATTCAGACCTCTGAGTAAGGGTTTTGTGAGGTGATAAAGAAAGGGCAGAAGCAGAGATATTTCTTTAAAATGCATTTCTAATCTATTTCCTTTCCATTTTATAGACCAAAGTAAATTAGCTTCATGCTCTTTTCTAATATTTTTAAGCTCTTCACTTTTCTTAGAGAAATAGCACATCCATTTGGAACACAATTCTCTTTCCTCTCCATGCCCCATTAATTTAGCTGCAATTACAATGAAAATTTGATTCAGTGAGAATCTCTTGGAATATGGCCTAAAGGAAAATAAAATAAAATAAAATAAAATAAAATAAAATAAAATAAAATAAAATAAAATAAAATAAAATAAAATAAAATAAAATAAAATAAAGGTCAAATTTGGGAAGGTAAGGAAAAAAAGGACAAACATATAACAAAATTGTGATCTTAATAGTATACTTTAAAGAGCTTTTATTCTGTACAGTTCAAAATGTTCCTTTAATATCACAGTGCTTAAATAAGTTCTTATCCCTGTTAAATTATTTATTCAGTCCTTGTACAACACTCAATAAAGGGCGTTATATCAATCAAAAGTTACAATCAAAAAAAGGTTACAATCAAAAGTTATGGCTAACCTTGTCTGTTTGCTTGAGCATACTAAAAACTGTACAGAAAATATAGAGGTGTTGGGTTTTGTTTGTTTATTTGTTTTGATGATCATTGGTGGAGTAAAACAATTTCAACCAGATTAATAAAAGAGAAAGTAAAAAATAATAAATATGGTGCTGAGAAACAAACATCTCTCCAATCTTTCTAATTTTTAAACAAAAATCAAACAAATGAAAAAATGGAAGACTGAAATACTGTCTTATAAAAATAATGATATAATTTGAATGCAGTAAAACTGCTGTTAACAAATTGATTGCAAGAGACCCTGTTTAAATACTCAAAAAAAAAAAAAAAAATCTACAAGAGCAAGAGGGAGACAGAAGAAAGAAACATGAAAGTGAGAATACAATATACATTTTTTGTTTGTTTGGTTGGTTGGTTGGTTTTGCTTTCAAATATATATAGTAAACATAGATATCACTTGCATGTATTTCACATCTAAAATAATGTTTTTAAGGCATAAAAGCACAAAGAGTGGTGATTGAAATTAATTTAACATTTACATCTTAAAACCATCCTATAAGGACTAAATTGTTCATCTGGTCCTTTAAAGATAAATGTATTAATTGCATGAATTTACTTCAAGCTGGTATGTAATCTAATTTATGTGAGAAAGTGCCATGCAAATTTGGGACAAGGAAGACTTGTCTACGTTTCTTTATTTTTAAGTGTCAAGAATGTCAGGGTAAGGAGGTTGGAAATTTTTTCTAGTATTTTAAACATACCTAATGTTTTCTGTGAGAAGATAAATTGTGAAGCTTACTAGCTTTCTTCTATTTATTTCACTGGAAATACATTTTCTTATGTTGTGTTCTCTTTACCTGTAATGTCTCTGTCTCTGTTTAGTTGAACATTTGAACAGTTTATTTTTAGATCTTCTATGTTTAGATGTTATCTTTCTTCAACTATTTCCCTGTGATGGAACATAAATCTATCTATCTATCTATCTATCAATCTATATATTTGTAATTATATATATATAATTTTTTTTTGTAAAAAAATTTTTTTTTGTAATTGTAAATTTTTGTAAAAGAAAAAAAATGTAAAAAAAAAAAAAAAAAGACCAGAAATACCTTGTACTTAAACTTTTTGAGACATATAGTGCAAACATAATTCAATAATATATTTCAATGAAAGATAAACCTCTCTTGGAAAGCCTACAACAATAAATATTTTACAGGAGCTTGCTTTCCAACTAGACAAGCAGAGATTTGTCAATGTCAGTGTAGTATATCAGAAAATGAATAAAGAAATAAATAAAAAAAATCACAAACCACAGAGAGCTAGGGGTTGGAAGAGACCTCTGGAGATCATTGAGTCTAACCCCCCTGCTAAAAGTAGGTTGAGCAGGAAAGATTCTAGACAGGTCTTGAATATTTCCAGAGAATGAAGTTGCACACTCAGATAAAAGTCCCTAAGGAATGCGTGAGGATCACACTATAAACACAAGAGAATATCTTGAATTGGACGACTACTGTTTTTTATAATTCATAATTTTCATTTTACATCCCAAATGTGAAATTATACTAAACTTTTACTTGGCAGACTAGAATGTTATCTTTAGCATTTTAACAAAACTCTAAATAAATATATTAATGACATGATAAGATCCAAATTAACTAATTAAAATTTATAACAGTAATGCACATTGATCTTATAGAATAATACCTCTGCAGTATTATATTAATATATTTAATATATTAATGCAGTAACATATTAATAGGATGTTTCTTTAACACAGAACAAATAATGACATTCTCACAGTTTCTCACAGTGAAAGAGAGAATGTTTACAGGGATTGCTTTTCTATAAATTTTACTTCTACAATTCTAACACATTGGTATGGAATGAAGTGGAAAAGAAAACTGCTCAAAGACAGCAGTATGATCAGAAGGGAAAGTGAAAAGTTTGACAGAATACAGTTGTCAGGATTACTAGACCTGGTGAGAAATATTACTAAGTGTATTAAGAATCTTTAGTTTATATCCATTAATGAATTTATTTTGTATTTTCTGCATTCTTTCTGAACTCTCACAAACCACAGTTTACAAAGGAAAGCAGAATGATCCAAATTAAAAACAAAAATTGCTGTTTCAGTCAAATATTCTGGAAGACTTGTGAAGTATTTTGGGGAAAAAAAAAATCAAGATATATTCTCAATATTATGATACTGGTATAAATTAATCCTGAAAACTGATTAAATATGCTATCACTATTTTGTTTTAGGATTTTCAAGTGGAATTAAAAATTATGTTAATAACTACAAAAGCAGCAATTTCTAATTCGTGTTCTCATATTCACATTTATTTTATTTTATTTTATTTTATTTTATTTTATTTTATTTTATTTTATTTTATTTTATTTTATTTTATTTTATTTTATTTTATTTTATTTTATTTTATTTTATTTTATTTTAATCTATCACAAAATTTACCACTGGGGAAGTTAAAAGAATGTCTGCAATGACCTGGCCAAAATAAGCATCTTATCTAACACACCTGCTCAAACAGGGTCACCTAGAGGCAGTTGTCCAGGACCAGAGAGCTTTTGAAAATCTCCAGGAGGGGGGCTGACCAATGTCTCTGGGCAATCTGTGCCAGAAACCTCTTGTGTTTCAGTTTGTGCCCATTGCCTCTTGTCCTGGTTCAATCTTCTTTCCACTTTCCATTCAGGTATTTATACACATTGGTAAGAACCCCTCTGAGCCTCCTCATTTGCAGCCTTAGCAGTCCCAGATCCTTCTGCCTTTCCTCATAGGAGAGATACTATAGTCCTTTCATCATCTTTATGGCCCTTCGTTGGACTCTCTCCAGTAAGTCTATGGCCCTCTTGTACTGAGGAATGAAAGAAGTGGAAAAAAGACAAGCGCAGCTATGCTGTCCTTCTGAGTTTACTTCTTTTGGCTCCACTGTTTGCAGTATATTCAACTTAAATCCAACTTATATCCTAAAAAAGTAAGTAAGAGAAATATAAGATTTGTATCAAAATGAAATTTCGTGTACTCAGTGCAGTCCACTAAAGCTATATATATGACTTATGTAAATAGCATAAGGACATTATATTCCAATATATACATATTTTACTAATTTTATTAGGATTTTATTTAAATTAATATTTAAATGTAAATCTTTAATTCAGTCAATTTAGAAGCATTAATTGATTGTCTCCCCCTATTCTGCCCTTGTGACACCCCATTTGGAGTACTGAGTCCAGGTCTGGGGCCCCCAGCACAAGAAGGATGTGGATCTGTTAGAATACATCCAGAGGAGGGCCATGAAGCAGATCAAACACGTACATCTGCTGATGCAGGTATTCTTTAGAATCAGAGCCCTAATGTCAGTGTAGTCATGAATTTTAGGTGTCAAACTTTAGGTACCATCAAATTATGCCTAGAAAATGCTGATTAATGCTTAGAAATGATGAACTTCAATAAAATCTAAATACCTCTAATAATTTTTCCTAACTATGTAGATATATTTCTGCTTCCATAAGAATCTCTTCTGTATATTAATAACACATAACTCTCATAAATCTTTATCAAGAAATTACAGTAGTAGCATACCTGAAAATAATGTAAATACTGATATACTGGTCTTCTGGACCTTACAAAACAGCGGGTTTGCTTTATATATAGGAAAACCAAGAAAAGACGAATTTTAATAACCTTACAATTACTCTTACTCTCATCACTCTAATAACCATGGTATTGATTTATTCATTATTTTTTTGAAGTGGATACTTTTTCCCCTTTGTGGTACTTTGCACAATGAAACTAGAAGTCTAATTAGATACTGATTTAAACTGAGATTTACATAGAAATGGGTCAGGCTAAAATATTTGCATTTCAAATGAAGTTTACAAGGTACAACACAAAACTTTTGTGAATAGCTTTTAATCTAAGCATGAGGACAAAAAGCAAAGAAATATAAAATATCTAACAGACACTTCTACATAAAAGCAACAGAACTTTCAGTAAATATGCCCTGCCACTAACACAGTAGTACTAAACTGAAATCAAAAAATAGATAATGGAGAACTAAATTAGGTGTTTGTTACATTCTTTGCCTACAGTGTGATAATAAAAGTGTACTGTTCTGTAATAGATAAGAAAATGTTCTGGAGCCCTTAGAGTCAAACTTGTAGGGATTTCACTTCAAAACAAACTTACATTAATTTTTCACTATCATAAAAGAATAAACAATATTTTATCTTTTCCTGTTTGGAAGTCCAACTGCTGTGTAACATGAATCATAGTTATTGCGATGGTTTTATCTTGGCATGCTCCTAACAGGAAGGGAAGAGGAAATAATATGGAAAAGCTCACTGGTGAAGGCAAAAATAGGGCAATCATTTGCCAATTACCATCACAGACACAATTTGGGAAAACTAATGAAATTTATTGTCAGTTAAATTGAGTTGCTTGGTGAAAAACAACAACGACAACAACAATCTTCCCCACACCTTATCTTTTCTTCCCAAGCTCAAATTTATTCCTGCATTCCCAGCTCCTCCTCCTTTCCCCACCAAGTGGCTCAGATGGGAAGGCTGGCCAGTCCAGAGCTTCTCTCTTCTACTTTCTCCTCACACTTTTCCCCATTGTGGGTCTTCTGCATGGGTTCCTTCAAGTTGCTCCAGTATGGGGTCCTCCATGGGCTGCGGTCTAGATATTTGGTCCAGCGTGGTCCTCTATGTGGGTGACAGAGGAATCTCTGCTGCTGTGCCTGGAGCACCTTCTCCACCTCCTTCTTCCCTGACCTTCGCGTTCCTATGAATGTTTCTCTCTCTCTCTCTCTCTTTCATTTTTTATTTTTTTTTCTCACTCCCTATCATTCTCTGATATTTTTGGCATTTCTTAAACGTTTTCCCAGTTGCACCACCATCTTAGCAGTCCTTTTCTGTGTTGTTGGTCTGTTGAGGACTTGGCTGGAACCAACTGAGTCTGGCACAGGGCAACCCCCATGGTTTCTTTTCACAGAGGCAATCCCTGCAGCCCCCTCTGCCAGCACATTTGACAATGATACTATTCTATACATCAAAGTGCACATTACAAAATAAAATTTTGGGGAATCATAGGCTATTTTTCACCTCCAGATTGTATACATCTCTACTGAATGGGAATTATTTATAAATGCATGTGTTGACAATTAATAGAAGACAATTTTATTCATCTCCTGATAATTAGGCTGCTTTTTTTTTTTTTTTTTTTGAGGATGAGAAAGTGAATTTATATGGTATTTACAATTTATATGGTCTATTTCAATATTAAATAAGTAAATAAATAAGATGATGGAGCAGGCAAAAATTTAGAATGTTTTCCCATTAGAACATTTACTTTACCAACATGATGAAGGCTCAACCTTTCTTTCTTAATATATGTTTGATAATGTTTGAGTAAAAAAGATCCTGTAGTCAAGACAAAGCATATACTACTTATTCACCATCAGCTCAACGTGTTTTTTCATGACAATGTACTTGATTTTGAAAAAGAGGTGTATCTGCACTGTCTAGAATATAATAAAATCACATTTTATACAGATAAGCAGCTGTTAATCTGAAGTATTTTGTAAATCTACTTCAAAATTAAGTAAAAACTGAAAATTAAATACAACAGAATATGTTTCCTATAAATTATTTTATGATATTTTACAGTATAACTACTTCACCACGTAAAAAACAGGCATGGGTAATATATATATATTTGCAGTAATACATATATTTTCAGTTTTACGTTGGTGATTCCTAATATGTGATCCTGAAGCACTGCGAGAAAATCTGTTAATAGCATCATAACATTTTCTCTCTCTCTCTATATATATATTTTTTAGGAGGGGGGTTGGGAGGGTGGCAATGACACATATTATGACATCCCAGCTAACCCAAGTAAAGAATGCTTTCAGTGAGCTATGCAAAAGACGCATATTTCTAGCCTGACATTTGGCTTGTGATTTGAGTAATCTGTTCTTAAGTTACAATTATAATTATACTAGATAATCATAATGTCAATCCATGGATGGACAGATGGGTTTTAGCTGGCCTGCTTCTAGGGAATAAAATAGGATAATTGCTAATGTTAGCAAACACTGCAAATACTGACCTGGTTGATATATATATATCTGAGAAACTGCATTATCCTCTATTGGTAGTTTCATGTGTAAAAACTACATATTATACATCCGTAATGCTGAAGAATGTTTACAGGAAATTCTGTAGGATTTCTCTAGATATAGGAGTTTATAAAATTTTAGAACAGTGATGGACCATGTAGGTTTACTATCTTTGAATTTTACTTTTGCTTCCCTGCTCTTAACACTAATGATCTTCTGTGAAGAGCATTTTTCTTAATAATCAGGCATTTTGTGCAGCTGAAATACAAATTAATTTATTTTTTATTGTAGAGGGAGAGTCTTCATAGAACTTTATCACCAGCATGTATCAAAATGAGGTCAGTTAATGTGTAGAAGAGTAAAAAAGCCAAAGCAAATAGCTAAATAACTAATAACTTTTAATAATAAATAACTTTTAATAAATAAATAACTTTTATACAAAAAAAAAGAAGAAAAAAAAAAAAGGGAAGGGGAAGGGGAAGGGGAAGGGGAAGGGGAAGGAAAAAGTAGGGGAAGGAAAAAGTAGGGGAAGGAGAAGGAAAAATAAAAGGGAAAAGGAAAACAGGAATCTATGCCTTCTGATTATTTTGAGTACTGATATAATGGAAATATATTAAAAATTCTAGCCTCAAAGAGCAAGAAAATACTAAATTTAGGTTATCTCTATATTCACAGTATGGTGATGTAAATGTTATATGATTCTATCCTTTCTTTTTCATGTATCATAAAAAATAGTTATTTTAGGTTCATCAGCATGAAACTATTACTTACTGGTTTAAAATATCTATTATATTTTTCAAGCAAGACTTGTTACTTAAATCATCTTTGTCTTAAATTGATTACCTATAAAGACATAATGAGGTAGCTTAAGTAAATCAGCAATTGAATACTAACAGGAGTAATCTGGGTCCTATGAATTCCCTGGTCAACTTTTTCTGTTAGTTAAAGTTTTTCTGATGCTAAACTCCAAGGAGAACCATGAATTTGTATGTTAGTGACTGAGAAAATTGTTAATATTTTTACTTCACATCAGTTGTATCATGTTATGGTCAGATATTCACTTCTGAGTAGCTACACTGCTGTGTTGACAGGTGCTGGTCTCTGGATGAACATCATACAGAGAATCACACAGAATGGCTGAGGTTGGAAGGGACCTCTAAAGATCATCTGGTCCAACCCCCCTGCCAGGCAGGATCACCTAGAGCACACTGCACAGGATGGCAAGTTTTGAACATCTCCAGAGAAGGAGACTGCACAACCTCTCTGGGCAACAAGACCACACCAATTTCACCACACCAAGGCCAACCTCGCCTTACCTGGGCCAGCACCAGCCCAGGGAAGGTGTGGGCCTTCCTGGAGCAGTGGCTAAACAGGGTGATGTGAGGCGCCTCGTGCCTGCAGGGCAGGGGTGGTGGAGAAAAACTGCAGGGAGTGCCCAGTCCTGCCACTCCTTCACCTTAGGTCGGACCCCCAAGAAACCCAATCATGTCAAGCCATGGTCAACAAGAGACATTACAATACTAATTTTCTTTGGGATAGGACACAATTACCCTACTTATCTCTGTTTTAACTGTGTCTCTGGCATGAAGTTAGAGAAAATATTTCAGAGTTCTCACATGAGTCTCATTATTCTGAAGATGGGGACTTCGTAATTTGTTAATCACAGAGCGTATATAGCTTCTAGTGTACATACTAGCATAGATCCTTATAACCTTTTGCTCTATAGATTCACTTCTACTTTACTTGCTAAAATGGTCACTGCCAAAATATACTTATAATGTACTTCCAGCATAGAGAGTATTATTTTTTCTTATCAAAAATAATGCCAGATATGAATTGTTTACATGTAGTGAAAATATGTTTTAAAATCCTGTTTCTTAGATATACTATCACTGTTTTAGATTTAGAAAGACAAAAGGAAATACAGTGGCAATGACTATAAAACAATAAAGCAGAAAAAAGTTGTTTCAGTGTCTCCATTATACCAGGTTACATGTGAAGATTTATAACTAAGCAGATAATTCTCTCTGGATTTCTATATGTCTGGCTGTACATATCTTTGTGTGAGTAAGCTAAACCACAAAGACTTTCACTGTCCTTATAAACTAGATTAAGAAACAATACTGACAATCTGTGAAAAGGCTGGGGAAAGGAAATAAATCAATGAATCTCTCCAGAGGCTAAGCAGGTTATAATATGAAGCACTATGAGCAGGACAAGTTCATTCTGATAGACAGAATAGACAGAATACCACTGGAGAATCATGATGTGATAGTTTCACGTACCAAATTAATACCTAAAAGCGACACAGTGCTATGGGCTAGGAAGCAAATTTTTCAGTATCTAACACTTAGAATTCATACACTCTTCAAACACACATTCAAAACATGGTAAGAATTGTGTTGTAGATAATGCTTTTTGAAGATGCAGATTTTTTTTTTTTTTTTTTTTTTTTTGTGGAATTGTCTAAAATAAGGCTAAAAGTAGGAAACTGAATCATTTCAACTCAATCAAGTCATTAATCTGCTTACATAAATCATTAAGGTATAGAAGATGAGAGTGAAATAGTAATAAATAGTAATATTAGAAATATAAATAGTAATAAATAGTAATAAAGCCGTTTGTTACCTCCATTTGCCGAGGCGATCGGCTCCGGGGCAGACACGTTCTGCAGCGGAGCGGGGGATCGGGCCAGGCAGGGCTAATTTTTTCCGGCATCGAGCCTACTTGAGGGAGCCGCCAGGACCCGGCAGCCCTCGTGAGGGAGGCTGACGAGGCGAAGGCGGAGCCAGCAACGCCCCCTCCCCAGCCGTTCAAAAGCAGCCCTTAGGGAGCGCGAGCGACCAGGAGCGCGGCGAACAGGGCGGGCAAACAGGGCGTGGCGCGTCAGAAGGGAGTGGCGCGGCAGTTCGCGTGGCAGTTCGCGCAGACAGGGCGCGCAGGAAGGGCAGAGCGCTCCCCCTACACACAAACAACACCTCGTTAACAACAGCCGTAACTAGGTGATAATGGTCGCCACCAGGCA
This sequence comes from Aythya marila, assembly GCF_965140915.1. Classification (NCBI taxonomy): domain Eukaryota; kingdom Metazoa; phylum Chordata; class Aves; order Anseriformes; family Anatidae; genus Aythya; species Aythya marila. Next base: position 55,364,990 of record NC_139045.1, on the reverse strand, counting down.
CGGCGCGCTTTCCAGAAAGTCGGTACACACGCAGACCGACTACCCGTTAAAAAATGCCGCAGTTCAGGTCACCGGATGCAAGGAGTGTCTGAGCCTGTTGCTGCCTTCGGCGGGAGGCAGAGAAACTGCGTGCGTGAGGTGCGAGCAGGTGGATGATCTGGTCCGCATGGTGGCGGAGCTCAAGGAGGAGGTGGAGAGGTTGAGGGCCATCAGGGAGTGCGAGCGGGAGATAGACTTCTGGAGTAACTCCCTGCAGGGCCTCAAGGGGAGGTGCCGAGGTGAGACTCCTCAAATGGGGGCGGACCCCCCGCCCTGTCCCCGTCGGGCAGAGGGAGGGGATCTGGGAGCTGAGGAGGAATGGAAACAGGTCCCTGCTCGACATCGCAGGCGATGCTCTCCCCTTCCGGCCCCACCTTCCCAGGTGCCCTTACGCAACAGGTTTGAGGCCCTAGAGATTGAGAGGCCGGTGTGTGAGGAAGAGGTAGCAAATGTTCCCAGGAGGATGCCTGGGGCGAGGAGGTCGACTCCGCGCCTCAGGACTGCCTCCACCAAGACAGACAGGAGGGTTATTGTTGTTGGTGACTCGATTCTTAGGGGAACAGAGGGCCCTATTTGTCGGCCTGACCCTATCCGTATGGAAGTCTGCTGTCTCCCTGGGGCCAGGGTCAGGGACGTTGCCAGGAAGCTTGCTAACCTGGTACGCCCCTCTGACTATTACCCCCTTTTGATAGTCCAGGCGGGCAGTGATAACATCGAAGAGAGAAGCCTCAAGGCTATCAAAAGGGACTTTAGGGGACTGGGTCGGTTAGTGGATGGAGCGGGAGTGCAGGTGGTGTTTTCGTCCATCCCTACGGTGGCAGGGAGGGGTTCAGAGAGGACACGGAAAGCCCACCTGTTAAACACGTGTCTCCGGGGCTGGTGCCAACGCAGAAATCTAGGGTTTTTTGATCATGGGGCACTTTACTCAGCACCTGGCCTGATGGCCGCAGACGGGTCCCTATCTTTTAGGGGAAAAAGGATCCTGGGCCAGGAACTGGCAGGGCTCATTGAGAGGGCTTTAAACTAGGTAGGAAGGGGGATGGGGCTGAGGCTAGCATTGTTGGGGCTGTGCCAGGGGGAACAATGGCAAGGCCAGAGGATAAGGCAATGGCCCAGCTGAAGTGCATCTACACCAATGCACGCAGCATGGGTAACAAACAGGAGGAGCTGGAAGCCATCGTGCGGCAGGCAGGCTACGACTTGGTTGCCATCACGGAGACGTGGTGGGACCAGTCTCATGACTGGAGTGCTGCAATGCCTGGCTATAAGCTCTATAGAAGGGACAGGCAGCATAGAAGGGGTGGTGGTGTGGCTCTCTATATTAGAGAGTCTTTCGAGGTTGTAGAACTCGAGGTTGGGAATGACAAGGTCGAGTCCCTTTGGGTTAGGATCGGCAGGGACAACAAGGCTAGTGTCCTGGTCGGGGTCTGCTATAGACCGCCGAACCAGGATGAGGAGACGGATGAGGAATTCTACAGGCAGCTGACAGAGGTTGCAAAATCATCAGCTCTTGTACTCGTGGGGGACTTCAACTTCCCTGACATATCCTGGAAGCACAACACAGCCCTGAGAAAGCAGTCTAGGAGGTTTCTGGAGAGCGTGGAAGATAGCTTCCTGACGCAGCTGGTTAGTGAGCCTACCAGGGGAGGTGCCTCGCTAGACCTTCTCTTCACAAACAGAGAAGGACTGGTGGAGGACGTGATCGTCGGGATCTGTCTCGGGCAGAGTGACCACGCAATGGTGGAGTTCACTATTCTTGGCGAGGCCAGGAAGGGGACCAGTAAAACCGCTGTATTGGACTTTCATAGGGCTGACTTTGAGCTGCTAAGGACACTAGTTGGTGGAGTCCCTTGGGAGGCGGTTCTGAAGGGCAGAGGAGTCCAGGAAGGCTGGGCGCTCTTCAAGAGGGAAGTCTTAATGGCGCAGGAACGGTCTGTCCCCACGTGCCCAAAGACGAGCTGGCGGGGAAGAAGACCGGCCTGGCTCAACAGAGAATTGTGGCTTGATCTTAGGAGGAAAAAGAGGGTTTATAAGCTTTGGAAAAGTGGGCAGGCCACTAAGGAGGACTTTAAAGAAGTAGCGAGGCTGTGCAGGGACAAAATTAGGAAGGCCAAAGCTCATCTGGAGCTCAATCTGGCTACTGCCGTTAAAGATAACAAAAAACGTTTCTATAAATACATCAACACAAAAAGGAGGACTAAGGAGAATCTCCATCCTTTACTGGATGCGGGGGGAAACTTAGTTACAAGAGATGAGGAAAAGGCGGAGGTGCTCAATGCCTTCTTTGCCTCAGTCTTTAGCGGCAATACCAGATGTTCTCTGGATACTCAGTACCCTGAGCTGGTGGAAGGGGATGGGGAGCAGGATGTGGCCCTCATTATCCATGAAGAACTGGTTGGTGACCTGCTACAGCACTTAGATGTGCACAAGTCGATGGGGCCGGATGGGATCCACCCAAGGGTACTGAGAGAACTGGCAGAGGAGCTGGCCAAGCCACTATCCATCATTTTTCAACAGTCCTGGCTATCGGGGGAGGTCCCAATCGACTGGCGGCTAGCAAACGTGACGCCCATCTACAAGAAGGTCCGGAGGGCAGACCCGGGAAACTACAGGCCTGTCAGTTTGACCTCAGTGCCAGGAAAGCTCATGGAGCAGATCCTCCTGAGAGTCATCATGCAGCACTTGAAGGGGAAGCAGGCGATCAGGCCCAGTCAGCATGGCTTTATGAAAGGCAGGTCATGCCTGACGAACCTGATCTCCTTCTATGACAGAGTGACGCGCTGGGTGGATGAGGGAAAGGCTGTGGATGTGGTCTACCTTGACTTCAGCAAGGCTTTTGACACCGTCTCCCACAGCATTCTCCTCAAGAAACTGGCTGCTCGTGGCTTGGACTGGCGCATGCTTCGTTGGGTTAGAAACTGGCTGGATAGCCGGGCCCAAAGAGTGGTGGTGAATGGAGCCAAGTCCAGTTGGAGGCCAGTCACTAGTGGCATCCCCCAGGGCTCGGTGCTGGGGCCGGTCCTCTTTAATATCTTCATCGATGATCTGGACGAGGGCATCGAGTGCACCCTCAGTAAGTTCGCAGATGACACCAAGTTAGGTGCGTGTATCGATCTGCTTGAGGGTAGGAAAGCTCTGCAGGAGGATCTGGATAGGCTGCACCAATGGGCTGAGGTCAACTGCATGAAGTTCAACAAGGCCAAGTGCCGGGTCCTGCACCTGGGGCGCAATAACCCCAAGTAGAGCTACAGGCTGGGAGAGGAATGGTTGGAAAGCTGCCAGGCAGAGAAGGACCTGGGAGTGATGGTGGATAGTCGGCTGAATATGAGCCAGCAGTGTGCTCAGGTGGCCAAGAAGGCCAACGGCATCCTGGCTTGTATCAGGAACAGCGTGACCAGCAGGACTAGGGAGGTGATCGTCCCCCTGTACTCAGCTCTGGTGAGGCCGCACCTCGAGTACTGTGTTCAGTTTTGGGCCCCTTGCTACAAGAAGGACATCGAGGTGCTTGAGCGGGTGCAGAGAAGGGCGACGAAGCTGGTGAGGGGCCTGGAGAACAAGTCCTACGAGGAGCGGCTGAGGGAGCTGGGCTTTTTCAGCCTGGAGAAGAGGAGACTCAGGGGTGACCTTATCGCTCTTTTTAGGTACCTCAAGGGAGGCTGTAGCGAGGTGGGGGTTGGCCTGTTCTCCCACGTGCCTGGTGACAGGACGAGGGGGAATGGGTTTAAGTTGAGCCAGGGGAGTTTTAGGTTAGATGTTAGGAAGAACTTCTTCACTGAAAGGGTTGTGAGGCACTGGAACAGGCTGCCCAGGGAAGTGGTGGAGTCACCATCCCTGGAAGTCTTCAAAAGACGCTTAGATGTAGAGCTTAGGGATATGGTTTAGTGGAGGGCTGTTAGTGTTAGGTTGGAGGTTGGACTCGATGACCTTGAGGTCTCTTCCAACCTAGAAAATTCTGTGAAAATTCTTTGACTCTGTGACATACCAAGACTAAATTAGATAAGCCATGAATTTAAATATCTGAATCTTGAAAACAAAACAGAATGAAACAAAACAAAACAAACAGAAGGAAAGCAGATTATATCACCACTAGTTTAGTTGTCTCAGTGCTAAAATACCTGTTCAAGAGCGTTTTTTTCCAAATGTCTTATCTGAACTTCTCATGCCAATGGGAATAGATTGTTGCCATTGCATCTTTTTGAACTGTTTACCACTATTGAGAACTTGGTTACTTTGTTCTTCTTACACTTCTTCAAGTATCAGTGGGTTTCTATCTGATTTTCAGTCTTCTCTTTGCAGATCTATGACAACCATTTCTCTCATCCTCTTTTTGTAAATCTTGCTGAAGGTCCTACACTATGTCGGTAGCTCTCTGCTGCCACACCTCTCTCTCCAAATCCCCCCACATTGCACTTGAATTGAGAGGGTCCAAAACTGGACTGAGGTGTGGCCTCACCAGTTCCCAGCAAGAAATAACTTTCCAAATTTTCTTAGAACATTCCAGAACATTCTAGATCTGTTTGTCAAGCTTCTTTTAAAGTAGCTTAAAAGACAGATTCCCTTATTTGTAATGAGAATAATGTTGGTTCCTCTTCAAGCTGGTGTTCCTTATAATCTGTAGGTCCTTGTCAACCAGTTGGTTTCTAGCCTGAAATGATCACAGAATCACAGAATCACAGAATTTCTAGGTTGGAAAAGACCTCAAGATCATTGAGTCCAACCTCTGACCTAACGCTAACAGTCCCCACTAAACCATATCCCTAAGCTCTACATCTACATGGTACAGATGAGTTATTTCAGTTTGGTAACAGAACTTCATCTCTCCTGCTGCTGAGTTTCCAGAGTTTGCTGTTGGCAGTAAAGTGTTGGCAGTTGCAGTATTGACACCTGGGGTGCACCACAAGTTCCTGGCCCCTACCTAGATTTATACTGCTGACCACAATCCTCTGAGCTCTCCTGTTCAGCCAGTTTTCAGCCAACCGCACTGTCTGTTCATTGAGCCTATACTTCATCAGCTTCTCTATGAGGATCTTACGGGAGACAATGTTGAAAACTTCACTGAAGTCCAGGTAGACAATATCCACTGCTCCAATATCTACCAGGCCAGTCATTTCATCATAGAAGCAAATTGGGTTGTTCAAGCATGACTTCCCATTATTCCGAGTACTTGGAATCCCTGCTGAGTACCCTTGATCACCTTCTTGTCCTTCATGTGCCTGGAAATGGTTTCTATGATTAGGTGATTGGGTGTCTCATCAACTTCCCAGGTGAGGCTATGTGGCCTGTAGTTCCTGGGGTCCTCCAGGTCCTTGCCCTTCCTGAAGATAGGAGAGACATTTTCCTTGGGCACATCTCCCAGTCACCACGTTAAATCAAAGATTACAATGAGTGGCCTTGAATGAATAAATCTTAACCAATTCATTAATTGATAATGCTAACTTTCTTGATGGCATTACATCAAAACAGCATCACATTAACGATGGAATTCTCTGATAGATAACTATAGTGATACTAACATGGTGATGCTAACATGATGATGTATTGTGTTATACAAACAAATAGCCATCGTTTATTAGTGCAATATGTCAGCCAAATAATGTGACTTTGGTGATGTAGTACTGGCATAAAGCCACATTACTCTTTTTTTATTATTATTATTATTTATTTTTTTAGTTTACTGGTTTCTGTTTATAAGATAGCATTTTAGAAACTAATAGGAAACATACAGGACTTAAGTAATAGGGAGATAAGACACCTCACTGAATTGGGCATATCAGTGTATAGTGTTGTACATCTGCATAAATTCATATAGCCACTGCTGTCACAAATTCGTGGTTGAGGAATCATCAAATGACATGTAAAGTCACATACAGCACTGACATGTTTTATTGTTTTATTTTTATAATCAGCTTGTAGAATTCATTGATGTACCTTACAGATTCTTAATTTACCAAATTCCATCACAGAACCATCTATTTTATGTCTGTTGTGGTTTAACCCGGTCGGCAGCTAAACACCACACAGCCAGTCACTCACACTCCCCCTTCCCTCTCTGGGATGGGGGAGAGAAATGGGAAAGTGAAGCCCGTGAGTTGAGATAAAGACAGTTTATTAAGACAGGAAAATAATAATAACAATAATAATAATAACAATGATGATAATAGTACTACTACTAATAATGTGTACAAAACAAGTGATGCACAATGCAATTGCTCACCACCCGCTGACCGATGCCCAGCCTAACCCCGAGCAGTCCGGCCCTCCTCCCCCCAGCTAGCCACCCCTATATATTGTTTAACATAATGTCGGATGGTATAGAATATCCCTTTGGCTAGTTGGGGTCAGCTGTTCTGGGTCTGTCCCCTCCCAGCTCTTGCTGCACCCCCAGCCTGCCTGTTGGCAGGACAGAGCGAGAAGCTGAAAAGTCCTTGGCTTGGTATAAGCACTGCTCTGCAAGAATTAAAACATTGGAGTGTTATCAGCACTCTTACACTCAGCCAAAACATAGCATTCTACCAGCTACTAGGAAGAAAATTAACTCTGTCCTAACTGAAACCAGGACAATGTCACCCTACTTCAGAAAATAAAGGAACTGTATTCATCCTCCAGTAGCTGGCAAGATATAATTAGAATATTTTTTTTGGCAAGATATAATTAGAATTATTTTATTTTATTTATTTATTATTTTTTTTTAAGCTGACAGGCCTGTGTATTGGAAGCTTCTTGTTTTCTTCCTTCATTACATAAGTTGAAAAGAATACATATATAAATAAGTTTTATTTTCTTCACGAATAGGAATTATTTTATATCATGTTGAGTAAAAAAATAAAATCTTTAAATCAATTCTTTAGAAACTATTAGGACACACCTAAATAATATTATTTGAAATATTTGTTTGCTTGCTTGTTTCTTTATCATGATAAATGTAAATGCAATTCTACTGATAATAAAACTACAGGTTTTTTAGGAGTACACAGTAATTATAAAGCAAACATTATAGAAAATCCTTTCCCCTTTTCATTGTCTTTCTTCTGTCTTTTTCACGTCTGCTCTGAAGTAGTAAAAATGAGAAATTTTGAGAAAAGGAATCATGTTTGCCATTAACACTCTCCTGTAAACTCTGCGGAGAACATTCCAGGGTCCGTAATGCAAACTACAAAGAAGAGTATTACCTGGGCCAAGGCAAGATAATAGCACCTGGCTGATTTGTCATTTCTGTTAGGACAACAACAAGCACAAAGCAGAACCCTTGTATTTCAGCTGCGATGGTAGTCTCACTGCCAAGGTCAAATAACAGTGCTGGAGAAGGTATTCAGAATCAAATTCTATATATTCTTTACAATTTTACAGAACTCATGGTATATGCTGATTGTACCTCAGAAGTTGTAGTCACTCTTAAAAGAGCTGCTTGAAATGCTTTCTCTGATGAAATTCTATTATCTCTAAAGCAGTGGTCAGAGCCACCACTGTGCTCATAGTCTGGGCACATTTTTGTCGGTCTGTTCACCACTGAACAACTGTATTTCAAATAATATTCAAGTAATTGAGATCAATACATAATTTTCAAAATTATGGCTGCAATCTATATGAGAATAAATTGTATTTAAAATGCAGATCTAGATCCCTTTCTGTCCTTCCAATCTCCTGCTACATTCTGCTCAAAATAATGCTTGGGTGGTATTTTAGGTGAGACCAAACACAATTACTAAAGGTATACCTTGTGTATAGGTTCAAGTTCTGACAATGAAGCAAATAATTGTTACTAGATTACACTTTATTTTTTTTACTGAAGCAAAAATTTCTGTTGCTGTTACCAAGATAGTATACCCGCTTGAATCCTCTACTATATAACATGAAAATGAATTTATTCTGCTGTCTCTCTAATATCCTTAATGTGGTTGGACTGACTACCTTATATAAGAAGAATATTACTAGTAATAGGAAAGAAAATTTATATGACCTTTTTATAATGTTAGGCAGTGATTTTTTTTGTTGTTATTTTTCTCCCACATTATAAAAAGAAAAATCACACTTCTTTCAAAATAAGGCTTGGTCATGGAATTCTTTCTTTCTTTTTCTCTAGTATGTGTGACCAATCTTCAAAATATCTTGACATTTCATTTTGCTTATCTTCACAACATTTCTGTTCTACTGCCTCTTTTATACAAAAAGACGAAGGACGAACTGTGTAGAAGATCTGAATCCTAAGTTCTTAGCAAATATCCAAATATCCTTAAATATCTTTTTTTTTTTTTTTTTTTTTTTTTTTGATAGCACCAATGTAGCAAATCAAATTTATATTATTTTTCCCATCAGTTTAGTATGTCTGGAATTCCTGTATCTCTCTTAAAATTACGCAGATCAATATGTTGATAGCAAATGCTTTGTTTGTTTACTTGTTCGTTTGTTGTAAAATTTTCACTTTTCACTAGAACATTTGAACTCTGACAGAAAATCACGTTTTTAGGAATGGGGAGGCTGAAGGGGGGTGGGTGTTAATCTGTTTGATTGTTTGATTATGTTGGTCTTTGTTGTTGTTTATATTTATGTACCTAGCTATATGTAAAAAGACAGAAGATTCTTTAAGACCTAATACTGGCAAAGTATTGCTGGAAAACTGTTAGGTAATTCATGTCAAGGAATCACAAAGTCTTGCCTGTGTATGGTTGAGCCTGAATTAATAAATCCTGTAGGACTTTGTTTATTTGCTTGTTTTATGTACTGTGTTATCATATTTTCTAAAGCTTCCACATGTCTGAGCAAATTGATGAATGAAACAGCAAAGATGAGATCTCTACAACAATAATCTTAGCTGAATATCTCTGCAGATAGATACTAATATTCTTCAAAAGAAAACTAGAAAAGAACATAACTTTGTATTTTTAATTCAATCACGGTCTGCTACCACGGTCTTCAGTTCTGTGAAAGGTTCTGCTGAGAAGTGTATGCACCTTTAATTAAGCATATAAGTGAACATTTTAAATCTTTGTGTCTGTAGTTAGGTTATATATGCAAGCATGAAAATTGTAGTGATTCAGTTTTTCAGCATATCCAGATTCACGAAACTTAAATAAACTTCAAGGAATTTAGAAATACTGTAAATCAATATGTCTCTATTCTGCACTTATTCATGGATTTAGGATAATGTGTGTTGTTATAAAGAACTGTGATGAGTTCTGGATACTGTTGTAAACTCTTTTATTGCTTTTAGGGGAATAATATTTACATTTACAAGTTTATAAGGATCTTAAGAGTTAAATTTTTGCTTTTAGAATGTATCAATGTTTAAAAGTGCTGGAGAAGAATGTATTTCCTAATAAACTATCTCTGTGATCACTTTAACTATTCAATAATATCAAGTATTTATTGCTTAATATTTCAGGGCAGTCAAATGATAGCTGTTGGAGCTTTATCACAGAAAGTGCTTGTTGTGGTTTTACTCAGGTGGGCAGCTGAGTTCCACCATGGCCACTCTCTCACACTGCTCAAAGGGAAGGAGGAGAAAATGCCACACAAGGGGCTCAAGGGTTGAGATAAGGACAGGGAGATGGCTCAAAAATTATCGTGACAGGCAAAACAGACTCAGCATAAAGAGATGGTAAGATTTTTTGCCTAGCTAGAGAAGTGAGAAACAAAGGAAAGAAACCAAAAATGCCATTCACCCTCTTCCACCGTCTCCCCCCAAGCGGTGCAGGGGAATGGGGCAATGGAAGATGTGATGCAGGTGACAGTTACCTTCCTGTTCTATCTTTGAATGATGTAATTGTATTAGAATTCTTAGATACAAAACTTAACTTTTTAAATTGAAACAGTAAAGATATGTTACTTTAGCACACTTGGTTCTGGCACAACCTCTGAAATTACTTCAGATAACAAGGTAGATGCATGTTCATGTAACATTAGCATCCTTAGACATTTAAAAATCTACCTTTATATTTCAGCCTTTATATATATCCATGAATGCTTAATACAAAGAAGCAGAACGCAGATAATAATTTGCTATAATAGGGTAATTTAAGAAAAATTAAATCCATACAGCAGTCAGAAGCAATTTAACCTATTATTGACTTTCACATTAACAAGTAAAGGGAAATAATTACAAGCATATATCTGAGAATAATTATTTAACCAGACAGAAGTTAGGATGTCCAGAAGGAATTAGAATCCAGCGATATTAATCATTGTGTCTGTCCTCTCAAGTTTCTGACATAGAAACAAATAAACAAACAAACAAACAAATAAAAAAAAGAAATAGAGAGAGAGAGAAAAGAAGAAGAAAAGAGAATTGTATGCTTCTGGGTCACTTATAATCGATGTAAAATTTAAATAATATTTCAAAATACTTCAATACTTTCTGTGTTCTTTCTACTCAGACCCTGATTATTATTTACACTTCAATTATTTTTTTGTTTGTTTGTTTTGTTAATCAAAGTCCTGGATAGATAATGGAAATTTTACAAACCAGAGTACTTACTGGGCCTAGAAGTTATCTAGAAAGATAAGAAGTAGTTTGATTTAACTTTATGAAATAGTTCAGCAAATTTTGAAAAGATTACAAAATATTTTATGAAATTTATTATGGTTTCAAAATAATTTATGAAATAAATTTGTCCTCATGAATATTTGTTTTGTATTTGACTCTATTTGAACTTGTTCTTTGGTTTAGTTATGGATAAATAAACAAGGTTTCAAAAGCAAAGCTCAAAGTTAACCAATGTTATTTATTCACATAACACTTTATTTTTTTTTCCCCTTCATTATCTCTGCTGTGTTTCTGAGCACACATTTACAAAGTACTTTACTTTCTGATGTGATAGTCATGTGGTCATATTCACTGATGCACTGATGTGGTCATGCTCCTAATGCATCTTTTGAGACAACGTATGAATCTCTTCCCTTCACTGTCTCTAAGGATAATAATAAAATGAGGATAATAACAATAATGTTTCCACATAGACATGAATTTTTGAAGGCTACATTCACTTTTGTTGGTGAAGTGCCTTAAAATACTTGAGAAAACTCTTTTTGTATTCCAGAAAACATGAAAAATAGTGTATATATAATAGTATTCAATTTCAGCAGTGGAATTATAGAAAAGTTATTCAAAATATATAAAATTAGTTGCATCCACTTCATCTTTAGGGAAGGAAGGACATAACATCTATAGTATCACTTATTTAGACTTTGATGTGCAATAATTAACCTCACAGCTTAATGACACCAATGTACTTGACTTGTGATCATTAAATTTAAACCTTTCAAAAGGTTTAGCTTCCAGAACAGTATGATAATCTTGACTCTGTGGTAGTTTTACCCAACTGGGCAGCTGAACTCCACCACAACCGCTCTCTCACTTGCCCTCCTCAAAGGGAAAGGGGAAGAAAATTCAATGAAAAAATCTCAAGGGTTGAGATAAGCACAGGGAGATCACTCAAAGATTATCATCATGGGCAAAACAGACTCAGCATAGGGAGATTAATATAATTTACTACCTATCGCTAACAGTGAGAAACTAAAAGCAAATTAAAAATACCTTCCTCTCCCAGCTGCCCTCTTCTACGTCCTCCCCATAAGTGGCACATTGGAAGGGGGAATGGGGGCTGTAGTGATTCCATGATACTTTGTCTCCACCTCTCCTTCATGGTCACTCTCTTCCCCTGCTCCAATGTGCAGTCCCTCCCACAGGATGCTGTCCTTCCCAAACTGATTCTGTATAGGCTTCCCACAAGTAGCAGCTCTTCAAGAACTCTAACATGGGTATGTACCATGGAGTCCATCCATCAGGAGCAAACTGCTCAAACATGAGTTCCCACAGCTTCCCCCAGATTCATTGCTCCTGCGTGGGCTCCTCTCCATGGGCTGCAGCTCCAACCTGGGGCCTGCTCCTGTGGGGGCTCTCCATGGGCTGCAACCCAGGCCACAGCCACCTGCCACAACCACCAGGGGCTCCTCCACAGGCTGCAGTATGGAGATCTGCTCCATGTGGGACCCATGGGCTGCAAGGGGTGGGACCCATGTGGGACCCATGGGCTGCCTGTTCCACCAGGAGCCTCTCCACTGGTCTCTGCTCTGTGCCTGGAGCATCTTTCCCCCTTCTTCTTCACTGACCTTGATGACTTCAGGGCTGTTTCTCACTCCTTGATCTCCCAGCTGTTGCTGTGCAGCAGTTCTTTCCCTTTCTCAAATCTGTTCTCACATAGGAGTAAACAACATTGATTTGTCTCTTGCCAGCAGCAGGTCACTTTTGCAGCCTTATCTAACACTGGGCAGCTTCTGGACTTTTCACCCAGAGGTGACCCCTGCATGCCCCTGCTACCAGAACCTTGCCACATAAACCCAATATATTCTGCTAAGCTGCTTAGTTTTCCAAGTGAAATTATTCAAGAAAATGCCAATTCTAGCAATATATTTTATTTATTGCTTCAGTAAAATCACATTTTTTTTTTCTGAAGTAGCTATTTTTCCTGTTGCAGAAACTAGTTAAAGCAAAAGAAAATAGGGACGTATTTTTCATATTTCATATTTTAAAAACTTCTTGTGGTGAATTGACCCCAGCCATCAACTAAACACCCACAAGCAAGCAGAATGGGAGAGAACTGGAAGAGCAAAACCAGGAAAAACTCATAGGATAAGATAAAGACAGTTGTTCAATAAGTGAAGAAAAAAAAAAAAAAAGGCAATAAAAAGAAAGTGATAACTATCCAGTCTGCAAGCAATTGCTACATTTGAAAAACTAACCTCCAAGTTTATTGCTGAGCATGATGCTTTATGGCATGGAATGTCATAGAATAACCAATTTGGTCAATTGAGGTCAGCAGTCCTGGCTGTGTCCTCTCCTAACTTCTAGCCCACTCCCAGTCTACTCAGTGATGTTGATGCTGTCTGAACATTGGTCAGTGAAAGCTAAAACACTCTTGTGTTATCAGTGCTGTTTTGATCACAAATCCAAAACATAACACCGTATGGGCTGCAATGAAGAAAATTAACTCCACTACAGTAACTGTTTTAAAACCTGTAAGTTCTCTGTAAGTTCTGGCAACAGTGAGATTTTTTTCCCTACACTTTCTTTTTCAGAATAGTATAAAGATATATACATCTTCTTCATTTAACGCTACTTTAGATTTACTTATAGACAATTGGATTTAGTTTTCAAAATATTCATATCAACACAATCAAAAAGAAAATCTGTGTTTAGCAAATATATGGGGTGGAGAAGTGGGTAAAGTAGAAATGATTTTTAGAGAACCACACAAACTGCACAGAAAGACGTACATGTGGATAGGAACCCAGGAAAGGCAGAATTATTCATTATCTTCTTGCACCTCGTTAAGAGCCAAGAACACCACACTTCAGCTTTCCTAATTTTGTCTGCTTCTTATAGTTGCAGTATCTTGCTGAATTCATTACATGAGGGCGCAAATGAGGAAAAAAAGGGAGGAGAAGATACTGATATTATTATACCAGGTGCCATAGTGGGCTGCTGTACAAATTGGTATTCTGCTAATAAAATCCCAGCTTTAATGCATAATCAAGTTTAAATATTTACTGGTTCTGAAGACAAAATTACATTTTCAGTGTGAATATTCATCAAAAAGATCCTTTTTAAATTCAAAGGACCCAGTATACAATAGTAATTGGATGGTAGGATGATCAGAATTTTTCTTTGACCATTCTTCCAGCTACAGATGTTGCTGTGGTCTGGTGATTCCCTTCATGAATGGCCAGAGTGAAGCCAGAGCAGAAGCAGTAGCAGACATGTACTCAAGCATACTTACAACCTTTTGGTCTGTACATATATATCAAGATTTCCCTCTCATATCCTATCTGTATCTCTCTGAATTCTGCTTCCTTTCCTAGATTTTCTGTTTCAGAGAAGAGTGAACACAATTACTAAGCTTTATGATTAAAGCCCTGCAGTAAGTCTATTTAAATATTAATATATAGAGGAAGACAAACGAAAGGGAGTAATATAATACTCTGACGTGTAACATTTAATCCTTCCTGGTTAAAATTTCACTAAGTGGAAAAGAATTATGTTCATCAGGGAGAAGAATTGTATGCAATTTATGAATTTTACTGTTTTAAAAATTACCTTTCTAAAAAGCAGGGTATGATCCTTGATCCAGAGTATGATCCTCGATCCACTGACTTGTATTTTGTATTTCCTGCTGTAGTAATATCTACTAATTCCAGTGTACATAACAGCCATATTTGATGCTGGCTGAATGTTATGAGCATAATGATGATGTGGCAAGAGTTGTGAAATCTAAATTGCAATTGTGATTTTAAGATGGTTTGTCCTACAGCTGGGTATCAGTGCAGTGCATCTAGTCGTCAATTAACCATATTGTCAAGGAATTCCTCAATAGATTTCTTCATAGATGAAGCAGTAGACTCATGTGAGATAACAGATTACCCTGACTGGTGACTGAGTTAATTTATATGCAGCTTTACCACAAAGCATTTGAACAATTTTTGCAGGAGATCTCCAGGTAGACATTCAAACCAACCCTTGAAATTTCCCACAGGCAGACCCTGCTATACCAATTCATTGCCACCATATGTATGTTTACTATATTGATTAACAACCTGCTTGGAGAATCTGTCCATCCCAGTGATTCGCCCAGACAGTTTGCACTGCAGAACTGACCAAATGGTACATCAGGTATCCCATAAATAGTCAAGAGAAACTATTCCTGCAGATTCAGAACTAGTCAGCTAAGACAGCCTTTTTGTACATAGTTAGAAGATAATTTGTACATAGTTTAAGACAATCAATAGAAAAGAGTCACACGTGGTGTGGTGGTCACAGAGGAGAACATGTTATGTTACTGTAAGAATTCAGCAGAGGAACAGCTCAGAGGGTCTCATCCAATCCATCTAATGGTGTACTTACAAGAATCTTTGTGACAAAGACTCATGTCACCATTCATACAGTAGCTAACTATCCTGTTTGGGAGATTTGATTCTTCATGTGATTGTTAGTTTAGGCAAAAGATCCGAATAAATCAGTTATTTTAAAAAATGCTCAGTGAATGTCTGTGCAACATCTGACTTGAGATGCTGATCAGTCAGTAATATAATTATATTTTGCTCTCTGTTTGATCTGAAAACATATCATGAGATTCTATTGGGAAAAAAAAAAAAAAAGCACTTAGTAAATATTTGTTATCCTGAAAGGGATTGTTAGGGGGCTGACGAATGTCCCTCACTCACATTCTTACAAAATGTAAAGATATAAAACCACACTTTCAGCAGGTGGATTTTAATGTTAAACTATGTGGTGACTTACAGTAGCTAAGGATACCATCTTCTGAACATGAGATGATATTTTAAAACTTTTAAAATAATTACTTTTAATTAATATAATTTATAATAGTAATAATTACCTTAAAAATATTTTTTCATCAGGTATGTAGTAATTCTAGAAACATATCATTTTAAAAGAAATGTTAAATAAGTGCAAAGAGCATATGGGTATTGTTAATTAATAATGTCATATAACATATTAGAACATTTAGATTTGCTACAACTATAGAACACAGTTCTATATAAACATGATTTAACTTTTGGTAGCATCATTTAATTTTCTGTAACACTATTTCTTGATTTTTTTCATATAGGCTTATAAGTCTGTATAGATGTATAGACATAATTTTACATTCAACTTAAAATTTAATTGGATAAAATTTAGAATTAAAATAAAATAAAATCCAATTCTATTGTAAAGCTAAGATAGAATATTTGGTCCAAAAGGGTCATACATATCTAACATCAATGCAAAACACCAAGTCAAAGTAGAATTTATAATGAAATTATTCTGTAATACACAGAATGATGCTTTGATGTGGAATACTTAAAAATATTTTACAGTAAAGGAAGTAACCTCTTCTTGCCCTTTTTCCTTCTTTTACAAGGCTAGAACAACTGGGAATTCAACTGGAGATTTAAGAAGGCTTTGAAAAACTCTGTTCTTAATAACACTTGAAGTTTGACCTTGAGGTTCCTATAAGTTCTCTTTATGCACCACAATAACCTTGCCTTTTTTGGTGCACCACAATAACCCTTTCTGAGAAGACGGAGAATTTCATATCATATTCTAAACTGATTCATTCATTAAAAAGAATTAAACGTATTGTCATGAGAGATGCTGATATACCAATTACTGTCACAGGCAAAACAGACTCGGTTTGGGGAAGACTAATTTATTACCTATTAATAAAAACAGAGCAGTCAGACCTAAAAGCAAACAACTCTGCTCCCCTTCCATCAACCCTCTTCTATCTCGTCTCCCAAAATGGTTCAGGGGAATGGGGTATGGGGGTTATGGTCAGTCCATAACACTTTGTCTCTGCCACTCCTTCATCCTAACTCTTTACCTGTTCCAGCATGGGGTTTTTCAATAATTTCTCCAATATGGGTCCATACCATGGAGTGCAGTCTTTCAGGAATCGAGGGTTCCTCATGGGCAGCACCAAATCACCATGAGCTGCATGTCCAGCCCAGAGTCTTCTCCTGCAGGGAAAGTCTTCTCCTGCTCTGTATGAGCTGCAGATTCCTTGAGGTCAGATCCATCTGCTTCACCATGGGCTCCACCGTAGTACCCCATGCATGAGCCTGCTCCACCATTGGCTTCTTCATGAGCTGCAAGGGAAATTCTGTTCCAGTGCCTGAAGCACTTCCTCCCCCTCTTCTTCACTGACCTTGATGTCTGCAGGATTGTCTCTACATTTTCTCACTTCTCTCTCCCAGCTGCTCCTGCCCAGCAGATCTTTTTTCCCATTCTTAAACATGCTCTTACAAAGACACAACCAGAATCATTCATTGGCTCAGCTTTGATCACCAGTGGGTACCTTTTGGAGCAGCTGGAACTGGCTAATGTGGGACAGCTTCTGGACTCTTCCTACCAAGGCAACTCCTGCTGCCCCCTTGCTATCATCATGTTGCCAGGAAAAAACAATACATGCCTCGAAGATGTGAATTCCTCATTTTGCAATCAAAAGACAACTTTGTCAACTTTGTCAACTGCATTTTGTCTCTCTTCTGGAGAAAGAATGTACCCTATAATACTGTTTGAATTTCAAACTAATTTTCTAACTAAATCTTTATGAAATGTAATACATTTTCTCCTTCACTGCAGGACAGTTCTCTGGTAAAAAATGAAATGAAGGAGAAAGAAAAAAAAAAAAAAAAAAAAAGGAAAAGAAAAATATACATAAAAATATCTGAAAGAGAGAATGCCTGAGTTTAGCAGGGATTTTATTGGATATATCTTAACTAATTACTTTAGCTAATTCCTTTCATGGTTTATAAATGTGTTTCATTCTAAACTCTCCTTACTACATGGAAAAGGACTGAAAATTCCCAGAGAAATAATATTTCACAGTTGTGCTTGAAAATAAAATAAATAAAATAAAATAAAATAAAATAAAATAAAATAAAATAAAATAAAATAAAATAAAATAAAATAAAAAATAAAATAAAAATAAAATATAAAATAAAATAAAATAAATCCTGTCCTATTAAATAACCTAGAGTTAATGGGAATAAATATTTTTTTACAGCATTACGTGATCAAGAATGTGTATAGACCTCTGATAAATAAATTCATAGATATTGTTTTTTCAATTGCTTTAAATGAAGAATATAGATAATCACAGAAATAACGTACTTCTAAATGCAGGTTAAATGAGATATCCATTGTTTGTTTTTTTCCTTGTTGACCTCTTTTTTTCCTCTGACTGAAATCAACTGTAGTTCTGATCAATGACAAATATATTTTCAATATACCACTTTCAAAGTTACATGAAACTTGTTAGTACAGGAAGGAATATAATGGAGCTCTAGACTAAGACTGAATCTTAGATGTTGTTGGAAAAGCATGGCACTTTCATTGCATTATTATTAAATATTATCCACTGCATATTATTAAAGAATAATCCCACAAATGCTTTTACTATTCATTTGAAAACTGAATAACATTGAAATTGCTATTTTTTTTTTCTATGAGTCTTCCCTGAACTAATTATTTTCAATATAATGAGGAAGTTGTGTACAGGCTAAAAAAGCAAAATTTTTTATAAAGAGTTAGATTGTTGGTCTGTTAACCCCAGAACTTCTTCTCTTGCATTAGACAGACCTAGATGCTTCAGAGGAGTAATCTATACCGGAAAATAATATATTCAAGACTGAGTATAGAGGCAAGGAAATACAGGTAGCAGATAAGTAACAGAAGCCTGGGGCTCAAAATGCATTTCTGTTTTATCTGTTAAACTTCATTTAACAGGAAGGATCAAAAAGACTGATCTATAAGAAGAAGGTTGAGTGGGGTGTTAATAAATTACTAAATGCTAACTTACCATAGTAGTGCTGTTTTTTCATGCTCAAGCACAACATTTTGAGTAAAAGTTTTAACAGTAACTTCATATTGTCTTACTGTTAATTAAGTCCTTTAGTGAAGAACACTTGTTAATAACTATAACTATAGTCAAGACATATATGCATATATTTTCTTGATATTCTGAGTATAAGATAATACATCTGTGTTGAGGGATTTTTTGAAACAGCAAAAATCCCATGGCTTGCTGTAGCTGAGCAAACCAAGCTACCAGGACAACTATGAGAAGTTCCCATGACACTGTTCCCACATCGCCCAATTGAGGAATTCAGAAAAATATTGTTACCAGTAGCTGGCTTCAAGGACAAGGTCTACATGACTGCTAATCACAAGGGGGTTGTTTTCTTGCAGGTGGGGTTGTTTTCTTGTAGTTGTTTGTCTGAGTGCTTTTGACCAATAATCTTGTGTGAGACACTGTCCGCCCCTGTTAAGTTCACTATAAAAGTAAGGCTATTTGGGCAATAAAATGGAGCATGATCTGACTCTACTGGTGTCTATCGTGCTTTTGGCCATGCTTCCTGCAACACATCTGGATACAACACTAAGATTTTGTTATTATTTTATTTTTTTCTGAAAACACAAAAAATGAAAAATTAAGCACTTATTAGTTTTACACAAAGGGAAAATTGCAAGCTACAACAAAAACAAATGAAAATGCATGAATTAGCTTAGGAAAACTTAGATCTACAGAAAATAAAAATAATTAAAAAAAAATGGAACTACTTTAGAAAAATCAATTCTAACCAGAAATTCATTGGTATTGGGCATGGAACCCTGTGGATTAAGTTAGCTGAGAAGTAAAAAATACAGTGGAAAAAATGACAAACAATACAGAAAAAATACAAAACTCTCTCGTGTTTTCTTAAGTATATGTTAAAATACAACTGACACTGACAGATATAGTGGCAGTGAAATCTGTGTAATCTTATTTCATTTTCAAACCAAGGGCATATTACTGCCGCAGTTGCCCTGTACTAAGAATAGAAGCCCATCTGTATAGTTCTGGCACTAAAATTCACTTTGATAGAGAGAGATGAAAAAGGGTAGATGTGTAAGGGTTCATTCTATTTTAATTGAACTTAATGGGGTTTTTGCAAGACTACTGAACAGGACTTCAACTGAGTTTAAGACATGATTGGAAGAAAATACCTTTGTATGAAGTTTAATTATAAAGAAATATAGTTACAAAGGTTGTATTTAAAGGTATTTTTCAGGGACGAAGACAATGAGAAATAGACAATATTATTCAAAATAAAATTGTGACATAAGATATAGAAAAAGATATAGTAAAGATATAGAAAAAATAGACAAAAAAAAAAAAAAAAGTATTTTGAGATCTTTGGAGGTGTCACAAACAGGCAATAGCATTGACTCTAGCAGTTGTAAGAATGGTTTGACAAATACTCTGAGAGTAGTCAAAGATGGAATAACAAGTGACAAAGAACAGCAAAAATGTCTGCAACAAAACAGAACTATACCTTCTCCTGAAGGGTTGCGGTTGCCTCACAATGAGCAGGGTAACTAGTGACCAGTTCACTAAAGTAAGTTATCTTTTCCTATTCTGGAACTCAACACCTGTTTTTATACACAGTTTCAGCTGAAGAGATAAGTATTTGTGCTCAAGGTATGTGTCAAGACTACAAGTTCATTTTTCACAGTGATTATGACCCAGGTGCTTGGACTATAGCAAAAGGCTAGGTTTAATGTCCTCAGTTCTGTTGCATTAGGCTTCCATTCTTGGGAAAGGATAAATGTCCTGATCTCAAGAAAAAGAAGCAGCAAAAATACACAATTGTTTTTCAATATTTTCAGTTGAAGAAGAATGAAACTATTAAAGGGTAATAGTGATGAGTTCCCATTTGGAAAATATAGAGAGGAAACAACATAGATTGCACAAAATGATTCTCTTTCTGTTCACCTGAGAGTGAATTGAAGGAAGTATTTTTAGTTGAGAAAATAACATTTTTTTCTGTTCTGAGGTCAAACATTTAAAATGTAAGTTCATTTAAGTTGGGCTAAGTGGATTCTAGCCATGCATTAAAATGATATTGGCATTACCTCACAGTATTTGATTTTCAGTTGTTTTTAGATTCTTTGAGGTATTCCTTATTAAGTTTCTAAGTGACAATTTGTTATGATTACTTCCAAAGTTAAACTAGAAAGTGAGCTTTACTTGATAAATTCAATAGAAAAGGATAGCTTTAGTGAGTGTCTCACTAAAATATTTGTATCTTTACCACAATTGTAAAAGAACCTCAAGGCTGTGAAAGATGTCTACTTTTATTTTATTCCTCTTATTGTTTTATGTCATTCCTTTTGCTGTTTGTAAAGAATAAGAATGAAACAAAAATAATATACAAGGCTCTTATAATTTGTGTATGGTGTCCGCTGTTTATGAAGTATAAAGTACAGCAAAGTGAAGATGATGCAGGTATACAATATATGTTTTTTGCTGGTCCTGTTTCTGCAGATGAAACCCAATACCAGACTGTTCCAATCCAATACCCTCAGGTGATGGGGAAGAGCATCAGAAAGGCAAAAGTGAGAGAACTCATTGGTTTAGATAAAAACAACTCAATAGGTGAAGAAAAGGCTGAGTGTACAAGTAGACTAAAACAAAGAATTAATTTCCTACTTTTTGTTGGAATGCAGATATTCAGACATTTACAGCAAAGGAGGGCTCATCATGCATAATGTTTTATTGGGAAGACAAATGTCATCACTCTAGACATCCCCGCCTTCCACCTTCATTACCCCAGCTTTTATTGCTGAGCTGGAGGTCAAATGGTATGGAATATCCCTTTGGACAGTTGGGGTAAGCTGTCCTGGTTCTGTCCCCTCCCAACTTCATGTGCATCCCTAGCTTCCTTACTGCAAGGACAGGACACGGACTTAGACTGAGCATTTTTTTTCTTTATTAAATATAAATTTAAAAGTCCATCTCTGTTAACAAAAATGCATATATTATATTTCATGAGAAAGCAAATCTATACCTTTGTTACATGTATTTCTGGACATTAAGACAATAAGAAGTAACAATATGTTTGAGGTCTTGTAGTTGATCATGTATTTCTTTCTCTTAAGTATAGTATTAGGCTTTTGATTGCTAGAAAATTCTATCACTTTTATCAAAGTAATAAAATATCAAAACTACTATATGTAGTTTTGATACATGGCATTGTTCAAAATATCATGAAACTAGAGTTTTTATGCAAGACACACTAATGGTACATTTTTCAAAAGCAAGAACTTCAACATATTCAAGAATATCTTAAGTAACAACACCTTCCATGGCAAGAACTTATGCAGCTGTTGAATTTACATTGTTAGCAACTGTAAAAAGAAGCAAAGTGTATTTTTTCAACATATATATATGACATTCTGGAACCTATGTCTATATATATGTCTATATGTCTATAACTACAATTAAAATATGTCTATTTTGTCTTTAATTTGGTTTTAATTTGTGATGGGACTGGAAGAGTCAAAACCTCATTGTTATTTTGAGTTCATCAACAAACTAGTTGATTGCCCAAATTGTTCTTTTCAATGTTGATTTTAACATTAAAAACTTCATTCTTCAAAGATTACTCTTTGATTACTCTTTCATTCATAATATTTTCAAATTTTCTATTGTTTCTATTTGTTTCACGATTATATTGCATTAAGCTATTTCCATATTTGTTCCATATTTGTTATTTACCATTACTACTCTAAAATATATATCCATGTGTGGGCTTTGATATGAGTAAAGGCCTGAAGAAAGGTAAAATGCTAAGAAGCTGTCTTTCCCTTTGAAAACTTCTCCACTTTAGTAGAGCATAATAAAACTTGTACCACTCCTTTAAATGCTTATTTCTTATAAGAACTGTATACAATTTAATCTCAAAGTTATCAGTGTGATCTGTGATGTAGTTAAGTACAATATCTCACAACAATTCTGTCTGTCATGTTATATGCACAAATATATATGCAAACAAGAAACCAGCATTGGGGATGTTTTTTTCTTGTCCTCTCGAAAAGCATGATGCACTTGCACCTGTCACCTCAATTGAAATGATAATAATATTCTAATGGCAAAGATTTTTTGTTTGTTTGTTTGTTTGTTTGTTTGCTTTCCTTACTTTACAAAGCACTGCTTTGTCAAAGTTTGCTTTAAATTCCCTATTTTTTTTTTCTTGTTTTACAAATACATGAGTGTTAATGCATACACCCCTGCCAAAACAGGAATCAACTTCTGGGAAAACTTTGTCCATTTCCCTTTCATTTCTCCCAGTAGGAGGAGTCTGGACATGTGTGTTCACTGTGGGGCTTGAGAACAGCACCAACAATTATGCTCTTTAGAGGATATTGTACTGGTAAAAATATTATATGTTTTAAAAAATGGTAGATTTAAGAAGAGTCTGAGACTAACAGTTTTTAAAATAAAACTAAAAATTCAGGTATGTGCTTAAAATAAGAAGTCTCTATGTAAAAAGCATCTCTCCTATGTTTCTCTTATGAAGAGAGGAATATTTCAGGAAGAAAAAAAGCTTAAAAATTAAACCTGAGCTTGAAAGATTTTCTGAGTCTTTGATCCATGATAGAATAGGCTGCTGTCACTTCATTGCATATTTATTAGAATTATTAAAATTCATGAGATTAAAATATCCTGATATAATCCATAAAAATGTCGAACCAATGAAGGGATGATAACAACTAATTAAGTCCATGCAGCAAAAATCCTTCCAGAGAACCCCAAAAGGTTGTCTTACATCTCTAGTGATGCTATGGAAAGAGAATATTATAAAATGTTCTTCATGAATCTAGCAGCAGTAATATGTTCTCACCTCTTAATTTCAGTAGATGTCCTTTCTCTTACTTTCATCTTGTCTAATCTATTCTCTTTTGAGCAGGTAAGGAAGACAATGAACAAAAAATTCACCACAGATCTTTCATAAGAAACAACCCTTTTGTACAGAATTGCTTCTGTTGCTTCAAATCATCATGAAGCCATGGTGACAGAAAATTTACCAAAGTTTACTACTTTGTAAGAATTATATATTTTGATTATTCATGTTCCTCTTGAAAGGGAAATATTGTCGCGTTTTATAACGGCTTTTCTGTCACACACTAGAAAGTGTTCAGGGAAGAAGCAAAGTAAATAGAAAGATCTAGAGTCTTTTAGTTAGTAATCTGACATTACTATATAAATATAGATTAAATTATCCTTTTTAATACAGCTTTTAAAAATCTGTTTTCTTTATTTTATAGGACTCGGTTAAAATTTCTCACATTGTCTACTTGCAAAACCTTTAATTCCTTCTCAATTAATATTGAATAAGCTAGTGAATTACTTTCTTCATTTTCAATATACTTGATTATAAATTATACATGAAAAGACTATTCATTTAAAATTTTGGTTCTGGTCTTGGCTTATCTGGAAGAGCCTCACATAAGAGGTGTTTCATAATCAGTCATGTTTCATAACCAGAGGTCTCAAAAAATTTACACAAAAATATGCACTGATAAAATAGATTATAACTGAAAAAATTCTTGCATACTATGGGGGGGTATTTTATTATTTTATTTTATGTTTTTATTTATTTATTTATTTATTATTTTATTTTTCTGTGAACCATAACTGTAATTGTTCTACTAGTATTGATTATTTTACTCATTATGTCTTCTGAGGGATTATGATGGATAATGAGGGATGAACCTTGCAGGAATCATAACTATAAACTATCATTGGAAAACAAAACTATAGAGGGTTGGGCTCTCCATTGCCTGAAATAGGATCTTCATTAGTTTAGGGGTGTTTGTTTGTTCTTTGTTTTTCATCATCTTTAATAGAACTTTTACTTTTAGCACATATTAATCTGAAAACCTGGTGTATTCTGTAATGTTGTTAAACATAATAACAGAATAAATAGATCTCTGAAATTATTATATAAACAAAGTATCTCGCCATCTTGGTATCATTAAAGGGTTTAACTGTTCTTTTCCTACCAAAACACATAAATTTTAAAATATTATTTTACTGTTTATATATATTTTTATTTATCTATATATTTATTTATATATTTTTAAGAGCTTGCCTATTTTATTGCTGAATGATCACTCTGTCTTTGCCACACAGAGCTTATCTTTCTTCAGAAAAGAACAGATCCTTATTCTGGAAAGCTGAGCTACTTCTTTGTGTGCCCTATTGTTGAGGGCCAGCATGAAAGACTGCAGCAATCACAGTTCTGTGGGAATGAGTTATGTGCTGAATGTTTCCTTCTGGGTAGGGTTTGGGCTTCACAGCTAACAAGATGTGGGAGACTCAGCCCAGTATCTTGAGAAGAGGGGAGAAATATAGCTCTTACAGTCAGTAATTTTTAAACATAATATAATGTGTCTCACCTTCAACTCAGAAATAACATTTAAATACACATGCAGATGGTAAATAAATACATGTGATGATTGACAGTGAATAATGCAAAACTCTCCTTTATACTACAAGACCAATTTTCCAAGCCATAAAATTAGAAGTCCTTACTTTAGCTCAGGCTTAAACTTTGTGACAGAATTTCTACATTTTGTATATGACATAAAAGGTTAGTTGAAGGATAATCTAGAAATGTTGAAAATTACAATTCAAGAAACAGATGCTGAGTTCCATGCTTTGTAGACAGCATCCTAGCAATTCTGAAAATAAAAAATAAAAATAAAAATAATAAAACAACAACAACAAAAAACTGACTTGTCAGACACCTGCTTTCCACTCCCTCATCTATTAAAAGCTCACTCTTAGTTTCCAGACTACTCCCACTAAACATGCTTCCCAAAATTCTGGGAACAAAGCCTAACAAACCCTAAATCTAGACTTGCTTTTTTGTCATTAGTTTTAACAGAGCTGCTAAATACTTAAAAACTTAGCTTGAAAACCTATTCCAATTAATTTATAATTTACAGTCAAAATTGGAGCCTTCTACAAAAGACAAACTAATAATTTCTTTATTTATATAATAATTTTATATATTTTATTTCTTATTAATTAATTTCTTATTAATATTTATTATATTTTATATAATAATTTATTTATATAATAATTTATTTCTTTAATTTATTCTTAAAGGGAACATTGTATCCTGCTCAGAATAACTGTACTATTTTTCTTTTTACCTTGTATGTACCACTATTAGGTTAAGTTTTTCTCTCTTCTTCTTCCCCTTAGGTCCCCTTTAACCCTACTGTTTAAGAAAGACAAAGACAACTTCTTAAAATTCTACTTATGTTCCTGGGAAATGTCACTTGGTTGGCAGGGATCCTAAACAGTAGCACAGCTTGATCTCCCTGCACAACCCTACACACAGCCAGACCTGACATCAGGAAGCTTTTTCCATGACATGCATAAATTAAGCTGAAATTCAGTTGTAGAATAATGGATAATGTTTTATAGAATAGATATTCTGAAAAGTAGATTATGACATCTCTTTAGCAGGTCACTTTCCTGTTCTAAATTATCCCTAAAAGAAATTTGTTAAAAATAGATTTTTCAAAGGCTTTTTGTTTTGTATAAGGTTTTATTATTATTTGGGGGTGGTGGTTTTGCATTCACTTAAAAGGGAGAATTCACTATGAAATTGCTTATCCAAAGCTGTAAATTGCTTTCTTACAAATGACCAAACTTTTTTGACAGTACTATGTATAGAGTTTGAGTTTAGTTTTCAGTTTTAGAAACTATCCCAAACAATTTTGTTGTGAAAGTTTATAATAAAATGATGAAGATTCCCTCTGCTTAGGCATAACTGAGCAAAGTTGTATTCAGAAGAGAACTTTTTTCCCTTCTTTCCCTCTTGTGCTGTTATCAAACCTTAACAGGTTTGACCTGTTAACCTGTTTCTCGATTAGAAAGCTGCATGTGCCAAGAAGTAGGATTTAGGAAGGTATTCATATAATAGAAAGACTGGTGGGCCCATAATGATGTTGAGTTTATATTGTTTGTCAATATTTCCTGAGATAATCAAAAATTGTTTGTCTGTAATAAAAATATCAACACAGTGGTAAGAGATGGTGAGAACAAAGTAAGGTTGTTGTCTGCTATTCACCCAGACTTGTTGCCAAAGAAGAGATCTACTGTTATAAAAGTTGTTTGGGAGGGAGAAGCTAGGAATAACCCCAAAATGCATGTACCTTGTACTAGATTACTGTTAGTGAAAATTCAGAGTTATGCATATATACTATCTCTGCATTTAAATTGGTAAAATTACTCAGTTCACTAGGGTCTCTGAAGGATCTCCATAACATACTGTACTATATGCATTCAAAATGCCCAGAACAAGCCAAAGTAAGTTTCATGATAGACAGAAACAACAGAGAACCTATTTTTTATACTCTAGAGAAATATGCCTGCATATTTCCATATATTGCATATATGACAATATGTAGTAATGCCTGCAACTCTCCTAATGTATAGACTACAGAGTAAAATTTTTGACTTGCCAGTCAATGATTTTAACAAAATTAGTGATGTTTATCATTTTGTTATTTATTCACACTAGCAGATTATGGTGTTGAATGAAAAGCATAAACCTTAGTTTTATTTTGTTAATTATATACACATTTTAGCATGAATATGCAGAAATGGTTTAGGAGAAAAAATGCCTTAAGATTCTTTTTTTCTTATTTCTGGAGTGCCTTTTGAAAAAGTGTCAGTAAATGTTGGAAAACCTGCATTTCAATGCTGTCATGTTTCTTCTTACAATTTTGTTTCCCAGTCTCAAATATGCTAAGAAGTGAAAAATCCCTCATTTCTGCTTTTTTTATTCTTTTTTGCTTGTTTGTTTGTTTTTATGAAAACACAACCTGAAGTGTTTTGAATACAGAGTTGTTATTTCTATAACAATGATTTCTTTATTTTTACAAACTAATAGATTCAAGTATATTGCAGAATAAGAGGCTCAGTTGAGGGTAATGGTTAATATAGATGTTACTGAAGTACAATATTAAATGAAAAGGCATGTGATCACATTTTTTTAGCTTGCTGTTTCATCACTAAATTCATTCAAAAGGGTGATGTAAATTTCTTGATGGAAGGACATTAGGTAGATAAATATGACGTAGATTACAGATTATATATTGGTTACATAAGGGTAGATTTTAAGTGTTTGTGAAATGAAGCCAATGGAAGAAGTGTTTCAGAAACACCACACTGAGTGCCTGTAGCTCCTGAACAGGCAGTATCAAAAAGTTAGGATGAGTAATACTGGTAATTAGATCATTTCCTATTTTGTTGAATTAACATACTTAAAGTATAAACCTCTTTGCAGCTTTGATATGTGTTTAGTTTTTTGACAAATTAGTAGGCTGTTTTAAACTCCTTTTTAAGTTTTAATTTTAACTGGGGATTTGAGTGGGAAGCTTTTAATGTATGGTGATAAGTATGTCATTTAACTGAAGCTAATTAAATAATTTCAAAACTTCTTTAAACTAAATGAATCATTCAAAATATGATTGGGGGAGGGAGGAAAAACAAAGAAGTAAGAGAAAAGGTAAGGAACTAAGCACCAACAGCTTCAATTTTAATATTTGTGCCTGTAAGGGTCATTATGAGATGTTTTGTTTCACTTTTTGATTAGGCCCTTTGGAAGTTAAATACTGAGCTCAGTGTTCAGCAATATTATTATTATTTTTTATTTCTAAACCTTTTTTATTTTTTTTAATTTATTTTTTTTAAATTGAACTTTTAGAAGTCAGTTTATTATAAGTACCCAAAAGAAATGCAAATTTGACCTTGAATTAAGCAGACTACTTGAATTAAAGATCTTTAGCTGGGCAGAACTACACTTATATAAGTATATAAGTTAAGGTTTTGGCTCCTAAGCCCTGTGTAGTGTAGTGTTTCATTTCTGTATTTATGTGTGTTCACACTCAAGTATAAACAAACAGGCCTGAGAACTACTTTTCTACTTTGTATAAACAGAATTAAAATAAAATAAAATAAAATAAAATAAAATAAAATAAAATAAAATAAAATAAAATAAAATAAAATAAAATAAAATAAAATAAAATAAAATAAAATAAAGTAAAATAATCAAACAACCCATACGCAAACTTTCTCTACCAAAATCATTCCAGAAGATTGAGGAATAGGTGGTCACTAATGAATTTCCCACTTTTTCAGAAAAATAAGACTATTAGCTAGACAAGGACTAAGCCATCATGCCTGTGAATAGGCTAGAAGTGAACTTAAATATGTTTTAAAGCTAGTGCTCCTCATGAAGATAGTAAATCGGATGGGCATAGTAGAAAGTAAAGTGAGGAATCACAATTTTTACATTTCCAGAATTTGCAAGAGAAAAAGTGAAAATACTTTCCCAGTAAGGTGTATTCCAGTGTTTCTTGCAAGCACAGCAACTTACATAAAAATGTTGAAGATCACTGGGAAATGTGTCATAATAATATAGAAAAGAAAGATGTCATTTATGGTCAGTGAGAGAAGTAGAACTACTATTTGGAAGAACTTTTTATTCATTTATTATTTAATTAAATTTTTAGAGGTGTTTACCAAAAATGATATATGGAAATCTGGTATATAAATATAAATATATATATAATATATATAAATATATATAAAGTCATATATATTACAGATGAAACAGCTATAAAGCACAGATTACGAGTGTATGTAGCATTAAGCAGAAAATGCTGATCTGTTAAAAAAAAAATGTTTCCTTGATAGTAAATAGTTCTGTGAAAAACAAAACAAAACAATCAAACAAAATCCATCATGTCATTATATAACAGCCTATCTAAACTGAAGAAACTGAGACAGTTCAAAATGGACAATAGATGTGTATTTAAAACATCATTTAGGATCCAAGTCTCTGCTTTGTCCAATTCAGACAATTTCCTTAACTTGTCACATTTCTAATGGATGTCACTAATACAAAAATTACAAATATATATATATATGTATAAAATATAAATATAGCATAAATAATATATTCAATTTTGTTCTTTTGTAGACTAAATCCAAATTTAGAGACCTGAAAGTATGAAATGATCCTCTGTTTATTATGTTCTATTGAAAAAAGAGCAACTTTACTGTCATGTCATTTTTAAAGAGAAAGTATTTCTTTTGAATCATGAATATCTAGGGAAAAAAATCATACAGGTAAATGCTTTCTTGATGGAAACTTGTGTTGTCTTGAGGTCATGCTTCAGTAAGAAAGGTAATAAAAAAATTAGTTATGCCACTTCAGAGATGTATTACTGAAAACAAATATGGACTTTAGAGAAAGCAGCGCTCTCCTCAGTGATGGTCAGTTCCTTGTCAGAATGTAAGTTTATTACATTAGCAAACAGTTATTTCTTTTTCAAGATGTTTAAGGTGTTGTTCTAGGAAGAGTTTAATTGTCAAAGTTTTTCCTAATAAGAACTTTATCAAAACATTTTAAGTAGCATCAAGCCGAGAACAATTAACCAAGAATATCAACTTTGGAAGAAGTTACAAATCACTGAAAAAAATGATTAGCATGGAAGCAAAAAAAAAGACTGCTGAAAAGAATTAGTATTTGAATATAAGAATAGTTCACAAGCATCAGGTAGAAGCTTTCTAAACTGGAATACTATATCCCAAGTCAAGAAACCAGAAAACTATATCATATATATGTATATATAACACAGAGTGTATAGAAACACACAGTTTAAGTGGGAAGGCAAGTAGCAATAAAAGGAAAGCAATATTTTTCTATTTTAGAACTGAAATATCTTATTTCTTATTTATGGTTCTTTGTGTACTACTACTTCAGTTTCTTAGCAACCCAACATTCTGAAACCTTGACCTTGAAAAGGGGCATCATGTGGAAAGGGATGCAATTTTATATGGACTCAAATTAAGGAGTTAGGAAACTGGTCAGTAAATGACTGACATATAAGCGTATAGCAAAATGTGTTTTGTTTGTTTGTTTGTTTGTTTTTCCCCAGCAAACAAGTGAGGCAAAGTACCCTGACCTGATAAAAGTTTTGCACTAGCTTCATTTTATCAAAAGGACAAATATACTACAACAAAGAACATAAAAAGGGAAAAAAGACAAAAATTACACAACTGAACCTGTCAGAAAATTTGACAAAGATCCATAAATATATATATAATATTTTGAAAAGAGTGCTATGTCATTATATTATACCAGCTGAAAACTATACCTAGTAAACTAAAAAAAGAAAACTGACAAAATGGCTTTTTTGCACATTCTTGGAATGTCAGTTTCTAAAAAGTTCTCAACATTTTTATTTTTATTTTTTTTGTCAGAGACAAACATGCTTCAGGATAGTCAGATCCTTCACTGTGTTTTGTATTAATACCTTATGACCTGTCTAGATGACAGAAACCTGTTCAAATTTTATTTTCCTCTTATTCTTCTCTTATACTTCTTATTATACTCTTATACCTCTCTTATTCTTCCATTTTAATGAAGAATGGAATTTTATTTATTTGTTTTTGTAGGAGAAAACTTCTATCTTCTACAAGCCATTTCTTCTCCCTTCAGACTATTAAAACAATGAAAAAGGTGATAAATAAACAAAGGTACTTTGTTACCTGGAGTAACGTTACCTGGTGGAGAAAAATAATAAAGAAAATAAGCTCCTCTTACAAAATTATAGAAATTGAATCTCTGTATAAATGATTAAGTAAATATGTCTGTATTGGTATTATTTTCCTAAATTCAAAAGGTGAATCTAATATAAATCTTTTGAGTAGATCCAGGTCAACATACATGTATTTGGGCAAATACAAATAATCTGAGAACATGAAAAACTTAAAATGTTTATAGTTATCTACATATCCATCAGAGGCATAGATTTAGCAGAATATCTGAGAGTATTGATCTGTACATCCATCTTGAGCTCATATTGGTACCGGGAGTGTTTTTGCATTATCCAAATCCCTTTATTAAATATTTAACATGTCAGAAAAACTTTAATCCATTAAAATGGTAGAAGGTAATGCACAGAGCTAGTCAATTTTATGAGATTTTGGATTCATAAAGATAATAAATATAAATGGAAAGATAAAAAAGTAATACCTAATTCTAAAAATGCTTAAAAATGCTTATTTTGGATCAAAGTGTTACAGTTGTGCAACAGAACAGTAAACAAAGAGGACTTCTATATATGAATAGTGAAGTTAACTCAATGCTTTCAGAAAGTTCAGGTGACAGATTCAACCAAGACAAGAAGCTGAACAAGAAAAGAGTAATGATGGCATTTGAACAAAAACTTTCTCGGCATTAACTCAGTTGTTTTGGGTAAAAATCTTCATATTCCTATAAATGTTAAGGGAATTTACATAAACTGAGACAGAAGAGAAATTATATGAAAAGTAAAAATTGTAACTAATGCACAAATGATAATCATAAGCATGGATGATATTTTTAGATAATTCTGCTAAAAATTAATTCTGCTAAGTGAGGTAAGAAGTCTAACTTGCATGATTTGCTGTTATGTCAACTGGAAAATGGTCTTTATTTGGAATACAGAACATCATTCAGGGGTACTGTGAGAAAAACAGGATTAATGCTTAAATGGTTTCTTAAGACCGCAAATAAATGACCTTATATTGTATTCTCCCTAGACCATGAAAACAATCATCTAGCTTGAAATTATTTTCTTTATCCATAGAAGTTTATACTAGACCATTTTTTGTAGACCTTTGGCTGTAGCTTTTGATGTTATTTTCTGCTGATGTCTCTGGTTGTCTAAACTCTATGCAAGTAATTTTTTTTTTCTGTACGGATTACTGTCCATGAACCTCAATTACTGTCATGTGTGAACTACGTTAATATGCTGCTCACTCTCCAATTAAGGTTATTAAGAATGTGTTAAGTAAGACAAATTGACTACTGTGGTCCTTCATTAGATAACTACCTCCAGTTCAAAATTGGACTTCACTGATACCATGTTTACGCCAGTTTTCAATCATTAAAACGGCACTGCCATCTAAGACAGTAATTTCTTTTGCATGTAGTTCTTCCCTTGTAAGAGGTTTTAGGAACAGTTTATAATGGAAAGAAATTAAATCCTTAAACTGTAAAGAAATTCTTAAACTGTGTGTAAATAGATTACATATTTGTAGGAAAAAAAATAATAATTGATATTTGGGTTATTTTTTCACTTCTAATCTAGAGAAATAAATAAGATTGAAGGTGCTTGAGTGAGTCCAGAGAAGGGTGATGAAACTGGTCAGGGGTCTGGAGAACGAGTCTTACAAGGAGCAGCTGAGGGAGCTGAGGTTGTTCAGCCTTGAGAAAAGGAGGCTCAGGGGTGACCTTATTGCACTCTACAGGTACCTTAAAGGAGGTTGTAGCGAGGTGGGGCTTGGTCTATTCTCCCACGTGCCTGGTGACATGACGAGGGGGAATGGGCTAAAGTTGCACCAGGGGAGGTTTAGGTTGGTGTGGTGGTTTTACTCAGGTGGGCAGCCGAGCTCCACCACAACCGCTCTCTCACTCCCCCTCTCCTCAAAGAGGAAGGGGGAGAAAATACAACACAGAGAACTCGAGGTTTGAGATAAGAAAGGTTTAATTAAAGGGAAAGGGAATGGGAGGAATAAAAACAGAGACAAAAGAAGCAATCAGTCCGCGCGGAAGCACAGAGAGAGGAAAAATTATTCTCTACTTCCCATCAGCGAACGGTGTTCGGCCACGTCCTGGGAAGCAGGGCCTCAAACGCGTAGTGGTTGTTCAGGAGGAACAGCCCCCTCCCCAACGAGAGCCCCCCCTTTTATTGCTGAGTGTGACATCAGGTGTTATGGAATATCCCTTTGGTTGGTTTAGGTCAGCTGCCCCAGCAATGTCCCCTCCCCATCACTTGCCCACCCCCAGTCTGTTGGCTCTTGGGGGCTTGGAAGGAGTCCTGATGCTGTGCCAGCACTATGCAGCAATAGACACAACACTGGAGTGATATCAGTGCTGTTCCAGCTACGAGTGCAGAGTACAGCACTGTGTGGGCTGCTGCAGGGAAAAGGTGACTCCAGCTCAGACAGACCCAACACAGTTGGATATTAGGAAGTGCTTATTTACTGAAAGGGTTGTTAGGCATTGGAATGGGCTGCCCAGGGAAGTGGTTGAGTCACCATCCCTGGAGGTCTTTAAGAGACGTTTAGATGTACAGCTTAGTGAGGTGTACAGTTCAGTGGAGGACTTGTTAGTGTTAGGTCAGAGGTTGGACTAGGTGAACTTGGAGGTCTTGTCCAACCTAGGTGATTCTGTGTGATTCTGTGTGAATTATAATAAGCACAGAACCACAGACTTGAAGGGGTTGGAAGGGACCTCAAAAGATCATCAGGTTCAATCTCCCTGCCAAAGCAGGTTCCTCAGAGCAGGCTGCCCAGGTAGGTGTCCAGACGAACCTCGAATATTTCCAGAGAAGGAGACTTCACAATCTCCCTGGGCAACCTTTTCCAATGCTCCTTCACCCTCACTGTGAAGAAGTTCTTTCGCATGTTGGTATGGAACTTCCTGTGCTCTGTCTTGTCGTTATTACCCTTTGTTCTTGTTCTGTCCCCACAAACCACTGAAAAGAGGTTGGCCAAATCCCTCTGTCTTCCACACCTCAGGTATTTATACACATTGATGAGATTCCCTCTCGGCCTTCTTTTCTCCAGACTGTACAAACCCAGGTCTCTTAGCCTTTTTTTCATAGGGAAGATGCTCCAGGCCCTGTATCATCTTTGTGGCCCTCTGCTGGACTGTTTCCAGGAGATCCCTGTCTGTTTTGTACCAGGGAGCCCAGAACTGGACACAGTACTCCAGGTGAGGCCTGACCAGGGCAGAGTAGAGGGGGAGGATCACCTCCCTTGACCTGCTGGTCACGCTCCTTTTAATGCACGCCAGGATCCCATTAGCCCTCTTGGCCGCAAGGGCACAGTACTGGCTCATGGTCAACCTGTCGTCCAGCAGGACCCCCAGGTCCTTCTCCTCAGAGCTCCTCTCCAGCAGATCATCCCCTGGCCTGTACTGATACTTCGGGTTGTTGCTTCCCAGGTGCAGGACTCTACACTTGTTCTTATTAAATCGCATTTGGTTTCTTCCTGCCCATCTCTTTAGCCGGCCCAGGTCTCGCTGAATGGCAGCACAGCCTTCTGGTGTGTCAGCCACTCCTCCCAGCTTTGTGTCATTGGCATACTTGCTGAGGGCAGACACTATTCCCTCATCAAGGTTGTCAATGAATATCTTGAACAAGACCAGACCCAGCATCGACCCCTGGGGAACACCGCTAGTCACAGGTCTCCAGCCAGACTCTGCACCACCGATTGCCACCCTCTGAGCTCAGCCAGTCAGCCAGTTCTCAACCCACCTTACAGTCCAGTCCTCTACCCAACACTTTCTCAGCTTTGCTATCAGGATGTCATGGGAGACAGTATCGAAAGCCTTGCTGAAGTCAAGGTAGATGACATCCACTGTTCTCCTCCCATCTACCCAGCTGGTGATGCCATCATAGAAGGCAACAAGGTTCGACGAGCACGGCTTCCCCTTGGTGAACAAACTGTTCCAACACCTTTCCAGGGACAGAGGTAAGACTGACAGGCCTGTAGTTTCCTAGATCCTCCTTCTTGCCCTTCTTGAAGACCGAAGTGACATTGGCTATCCTCCAGTCTTCAGGAACCTCACCTGTTCACCAGGACCTTTCAAAGATGATAGCAGTTCAGTGATAACCTCTGTCAGCTACCTTAGCACTTGCGGATGCAACCCATGGACCCATGGATCTGTGTGCATTGAGCCCACTCAGACGCTCCCGAACCACTCTCTCATCAACCAGGGAGGAGCCCTCCATTTTCCAGACCCTTTGTCCTCCTACCAGGGGTCAGGAGTCCCAGGGGGGAGTCATTGAAGCAAAGACTGAATCAAATAAAGCATTCAGTATCTCCACCTTCTCGACATCTCCCATTACCAGGACACCCCCCTCATTCAGCAAGGGACCCACATTATCCCTAGTCTTCCTTTTACTGTTTACATACTTAAAAAAAAAAAATAAAATCTTATCTTTTATCTCTTTTGCAAGCCTCATCTCTAGGTGGGCTTTTGACTTCCTTGTTGTGTCCCTGCAAGCCCTGACAACACTTCTATACTCCTCCCAAGGGGACAGGCCCTTTTTCCACATTTCTGTACTGGGTCTGGCTGGAATGTTAACTTTCCCTGCAGCAGCCCATACAGTGCCGTACTCTGCACTTGTAGCTAGAACAACAGTGTTATCACACCAGTGTTGTGTCTACTGCTGAGCAGTGCTGGCACAGCATCAGGCCTCTCTCTAACCCTCCGAGGGGGTGGGCAAAAAGTGAGAAGAGAAACATCACCAGGGCAGCTGACCTAAACCAACCAAAGGGACATTCCATACCATATGATGTCACACTCAGCAATAAAAGGTGGAAACAGGAAGAAAAGGGGAGGGGTGGGCTCTCGTTGTGAAAACGTTGGTCCTCCTCCTGAACACCGGCTACATGCGTTGAGGCCCTGCTTCAAGGACGTGGTCAATCATCGCGCATTTGTGGGAAGTAGAGAGTAATTTATTTCCTCTGCACTTCCACATAGCCTTCATTTGTTGTATTTGTTTGTTTTCCTCCTTTTTTTTTTTTTTCCCTTTCCCCCTCCCTTTTCCCCTTTCCCTTTTTATTTCCCTTTAGTTAAATTGTTTAGTTCATAATATTCTTTCTTTAATTATTATTATTATTTCCCTTTAATTAAAATATCCTTATCTCAACCCATGAGTTGTTCTTTGCTTTACTTCTCCCCCTCCTCATCTAAGGAGGGGGAGTGAGAGAGTAAAACATCAGAGTAAGGTTATGATTTTTAGTAAAAAATAAAAATGAAATTCAGCATTTATGGAAAAAGTTTTTGTAAAGCCTATGTAAAGAAAGTTTTTCTAAAAATACGTCCCAATTCTAAGCTTATTTATTAAGGGGTAAACTGTATTGTACAAATGGATTCTGACTTCACAGCAAACATATCTCTTAACAGTGAATTTTTTTCTCTAACATTTCATTTTTTTTTTTTACCTAATCTGATGAAGTTTTGAATTAACAGTTGTTAATCTTAGTGACAGGAGTCCAGTCAACTTCTCTTTTATTGTAAATGGACAATGTGACCGTAGCCAAAGTGACAGTAGCCAAAGATCCTTGACCTGTGATTCTTTTAATTTTAATTGCTTTGGTCAACATTACAATAACAGCTCAACAAGCATGATATAATCTACAATAATTATTAATGTAAAAAAAAAAAACGTGTTATGAGTAACTATAACATAAGAAAAATTTATACACAACAAACCTCAGTTCATGAGAAGATAGGAGTAAAATACACAAATCATTCTGAGGTATTTGTTTTATGTTTATGACATTTTCAATAATTTTCAGGGATTTTATGTGATCATCTGTTGATGACGTATCCCGAAGAGAACAGTATTTACTACTTTTGGGGCTAAAAAATATCGAAAACACAGTATTTAAATGTTAGCTGCAAATTCATTTATTAATTAAAACTAAATACAGTTTGTAAGCATCCATTGACTTAAAGGTACTTGAGTATTAGAGTATTAGATGTACTGTGGCTGGTCTGTTATATTTCCCATTTTTAGTAAAATGACTGAAGGTACTCCACAAGAAAGTTTAATACGAGATATCAGCAAGCCTATTTTAATAATTCATTTCAACTTTAATTCTTTGAGAGTTTTGCTGCTTTACCTCTTTATCATATGAAAATGTTGATTAAGATATATAATGGTAATTAGACAGATTATATGCTTTTGTTTGCAAATGAAGCTAAAGGAAAATAATATAAAATAAAAATTATTATTTGAGAAATCAAAACGTTTGGAATTTCAACCTGATGATCAAGCCAGTATTCGTTGAGCTCACCATACTTACAAAATTAAAGTAATTTTTCATGCAACAGTCTAAAAGATATGCCTTATTTAGAAAAATGTATAAGTTGCTCCCACACAGCTTAGCTAAATGCTGACATTGAAATGTCTGTTCTTATACTATTTTCCTTTTTCCTTTGGTAGGTATTCTGTATGCTATTCTGCTGTTCAGATGGAAAATTACATCTGTTCAAATGGAAAAGTCATAAATAGATGTGTTAAAACAGTCTATCAAGAGGATTTGCTTTGTAGAACAGCAACACTTTTCTAACAGCTTTCAGTGTTATATAGTGCCTTCTTAATACTATTTATAGCAAGTGGAATCTTATAGAACTTTCTAACTTGAATTTGCATATCCACTTTTAAGTTTTAAATAAAGCTTTCATTATATACAATACTACTTACATTATATATACCATTATATACAAGACATCTACAATCTCTTGTCAGTGCTAAGCAGTAAAACGATTGTTCTTTACAAATTTGGAGAACTTATGTGTTTCAAAACTGAACAAATGACAGAATTCTATACAATCAGGTAAACAGAATGAGTATGTTTTTTCATCATTAGCACCTGGAATGTGTTTGATGAGGAGTTCATTGACAGGTTAAAAACTGCAGTGATAACCTTAGAATGCCACAAGATGTCAGTTTTATATACTCTCCCATCCACATCTGGAACAGCACAAAAAATAATAATAAAAAATATATTGCTTGATTTAAAGTATTGACTTCTAAGCTTTATAGAGCAAGGCAAAATTCTAAGAATGAAAGTTTAATGTTAAGGTTAAGGTTAAGGTTAGTACTCTTTTAGGTGTCCAGGTGAGAAAGTAATACAGTCACTGCAGTAATGTAGGGGAAACAAAATACATTTGTCAGATCTCTTCTCTTCTGGATAATCATTTTTAAAGCTTTAAGGATTAACAGGATCCCTTAAGATTTTCTGAAATACTTGTATTCCTAATACAGCTAGAGATATAGGAAAAAAATGAAACCCTGAGAGGTGGGTTATACTTCATATTTATCAAAGTCACCTTTTACTACCTCAGAGTCCTCTATAATTATATCCCATGTGTAATGTGTGTATTGTATTTTCTCACAGAATTCAGAAAAGGAACTCTTTTTTTTTTTTTTTTTTTTTTTTTTTTTTTTTTTCTCCTTGAGAATTTGGGATTTTTTATTTTATTTTTATTATTTCTATCTCTTCTGATTTGATTCTCCGTGGAAGATTTTGAAATTATCAAACCGTTCTGCATGCAGAAAAAAGTGGATACTTTTACTTCTTGGAACTTCAGATCAAACTGCATCATTTGTGTGTTAAGCCCCTACAAGTTTAAAAATCAATAAGGTAGGTAAAAAGTGACTAGGTCACAAAACTCATACCTTCATCTTACAAATGAGCAAATGTGCATGTAACTCTAGATTTAGTGCAGTAACAATCAATATCAAATGAATATGATTGATATTATCTTAAATTTAGCTAAAAATAATTTAAGTGTACTGGAATCACTTTGTTGTATTAGTTAAATGATTAGGTTTTGTGTAGTAAAAATTGACAAACATTTATTCTATAACAAGGAAAGTGTCTAAATCTACCCAGTTTACCTGAAATACTAGTTATAAAAACATTGCTACATTCAACCCAAGAGTTATTGCTAAACTAAAACTTTTTCTTTATTCTCTACACACAATAAAAATGTCCTCTTCCGCAAATTTTCTTTCTAGGCAATAAGAATCCTCCAAATGTATAAAAGGGGTACGTGAAAGGATTTCCATTTCCAGAAAAGGAGAACATCTTAAAATGTAGAAGACTGATGGTGAATTAAGAATGAGTATAAAGACGTGTGACAAAGACGGAAGGTAAGAGATGAGATAAAAATAGGTTTAGTGGTCTTGAAAAGAAACACATATTTAGAAGATACCAAAGGATGTGAGACAGTATACATACAGTATATATATCTCTGGTCATTTTTTTATCTTTCTGAAATCACCTTGACTTGAAGGTAAACTTCAATGGAAGATATTTTATGTCTTCTTGCTTCTCCACTTTTTAGCTCTGGATCAGTGTTTCTCTTGTGCTGTGAGTCAGACTTTCAATATTACTCCTGATGATGATGATGATGATGATTAGTGTCTTAATATTATACAATTTTTGGGGGGAGGGAGTAACACCCACCATAAAGTGTTTTTAAAAATACAGTTTGTTTTCTGATCTGCAGTACTTGGGCCACAGTGATGTAAATTCATTTTATTTTATTAAAACTGCAGCTTTTCTTTCTTTCTTAGGCCACAGATTTGATGCCCTCTAGTGACTGACCACTTGGTTTAATATTTCAGAAAGTTACAAAGAGAGTGGACTGTGTACTGCTGTTGGTAGATCTTACATATCAACACAACAGTTTTTTTTTGACTCTGATGTACATTGTGAATGTTTTTTCAGCATTTTTTTCTCCACTGATTTACTTGATTCTAAAATTATCTGAACCTCCTTCTCCCAGTAATACTTAGTATAATACAAGAAAACATACTTTGATAAAACTATGAAAAAAGAAACAATGATGTACACTGTGTATTTTAAATTTCAAATTAAAGTCATTTCTTCTTCAAAGGTTGAGAGAACTGGTATATGCTTATTGTCATGCTAAAAAACTCTGCAGACTGTGAAAGCACACTGCAGCTACCATATGGTAGCAAACATATTATAACTGAATATAAAAGCTGATAATTCTCTCTGCCCTCCATTTTTTTTTTTTTTCCAGATAAACACTGGTGCAATACACATGACTAGTACATTAAGAATTTCTCTCTTCTGTCAAGAGGTTATCTGACACCTTCAGATAACTGAAAATGATAGCTGAAATAATCTAAAAAAATTGTAGAGGGGTGGTGAATTTTTAAAATGTAAAGTTTCTTTGTGATTTTTCAAGAGTTAACAGGTTGTTTGTTTGTTTGTTTTGTGTTTGTTGTTGTTGTTGTTTTTTTCAGGGGAGGGGAGTGGGAATGGGGTTGCACATTTAGTCAGAATCATCAAAACACCACATTGCTTACCTTCCTTCTTGTCCATCCTCCTTCTGATAATTACTTAAGAGAGTTAAATTAAAACTTGGCTTTTTCAAAGGTTGGGGAGGTAAACTCAGCCTGTAATTTGTATAAAATTTGCCAGAGAACTGTAAGTTTTAAAAGTAAAGTCAGTGTTAACTTCTGTGAAGCATAATGTGACAGATGTTCTTATGATGCTAGAGATGTAACAAACTAGCTGTAAGTAATTTGAATAACTGGTGAAACAAGTTATATCTGACAACACCAAGACAAAATGAACATGAAGAAGGGTATAGTGTGACCCCTGCAGCTAAGTAGGAAGGAAGATGGCACATTCTACTGTTCTTTTATCCTACTTGAATCCCTAAATATATATTAAAGAACTGT
This sequence comes from Aythya marila, assembly GCF_965140915.1. Classification (NCBI taxonomy): domain Eukaryota; kingdom Metazoa; phylum Chordata; class Aves; order Anseriformes; family Anatidae; genus Aythya; species Aythya marila. Next base: position 55,324,246 of record NC_139045.1, on the reverse strand, counting down.
ATATTTGTATATAAAGAAGCTTTGTTTGATTTTCTAATTATTTTATCTTGAAGAAAAACCTTGAATCATTGAAAGTCTAATAATTTATAGAGCAAAAGTAACAATTTTCAATTTTTAAACCTATTCTTATAGTTTATTCAGAACTGTATAGTTTATTCTAAGTATAGAATAGTTAGAATAAACAGCATAGTAAATATTTATTTATATAAATCTATAAATATAAATATTTATATAAATATAATTATTTAAGAATAAATAGTTAGAATATAGTTTATTCCAAGTATAGATGAAAACTAATATGGTATCTTACTAGTGTTTGGTTCTGAATGAAATGTTGGAACAGCTTAAGTTGGAGCAATTTGTTGCCATGCCTATGCTGGAAGTTGTACTCTGCTTATGGAGCAGCACTGCTAAGCATAGTAATTTGTTAAACTTCTTTAATGAACTTAACCAGAGCTTGTCTGACAGAACTTCTAGATATGTAAAATCATGTGCATTCAGTACTGTGGTATTTCAGAACAGAAATATTTTTCATGTAACTTTTAATGGCTCATACATGTATTTCTACTGTACTTCATAGTACAGTACTTCATCTGTTTATACAGACATTAGAAATTGAAGTATCCATATCTTTCTGAAGCCCTTTTTATTCTGTGATACAAAGACAGAAATAACTCTACTCACCCTTTTTTATTAAAGATGAGAAATCAAAACAAGTTTTCTTGAAGATCTGTGCAGTAGATAGATTTCTGACACAGTAGGCAGGAACAAAGCATGTTTTAAGCAAAACAGCTTTGTGAGTTGCTCAAGGCATCAGAAGGAAGATGACAGCAGAATCAGGTATTGTGGAGAGACAATATGTATTATTTTTTAAGTAAAACTAAAAAAAAAAACAGCAACAACAAAACACAGAAATAACACTATGACGAAAACCATGAATAAATAAATTAAAGAAGGAAAAATGCAACTAACAAGTCAATGCCTGCTGCCAAATCACTGTAGTGATAGCTGCTATTGATTGTATTTGGGCTTTGATCCTTGCCCATTTTAGGGCTTTGATCCTTGCCCATTTAGGACTTTGGAAGTAAGCTTTATTTCATATCCCAGTAGAATGTTTAAATGATAGGAAAAACAAACAAGCCAACAACAACAACAGCAACAGCAACAACAAAAACAACAACAACAACAACAAAAAACCAACAATCCCCACATCAAGAATCCCCATTATTGAGTTATTAATTATTTCCAAAGCTTAAGCATAACATTCATCTTCAAAATTTTGTACAATTAATTTTTAGCATTTTATTAAGGAATATATTTCTTATATATATATAAAGTTTCAGAATCTACATTTTTTTTAAAAAGTATGTTAGTTTTCTTTATCTGTTATCTCCAGCATACCTACTAGTAAATAACATGAGTGACCATACATGAATAATTGCAGGAAGAAAAAAAAAAAGGAAAAACAACAACAACAACAAAATATCTACCATTTGTACAGTATGCAAAAAACATGCATCTGAAGTTTCCCATCCTCTGGGGAATTTATTCTTTAACTGAGTTACTGATTTTTGACTGGATACCATGAATCACATTTTTATTCCCATGACATGACAATAGTCTCTATTTATCCTGATTTCAAGGGCTCTTTATTAAAACCTTGCAGCATCAGTATAGTAACTTGACTGTATTGTAATAAGCATAATTATTGTATATAAAGTCATAAAGTCCTTTACTGGTTAATAAAATACTTTCCTTTCAAAATCTCTCAGAAGATATGAGCTATCTTATTCACAGATGCAAAAACATTAAGACAGACTGACACTAAAAAAAAAACCACAAAACACACACACACAAAAAAACAAAAACAAAAACAAAAACTCTAGAAAATCTTTTCTAACAGAGGAAGAAAGGGAATCTGTTCATACAGTGTATCAATTTGCATTAAATCTTTTCCATCCACAGGAATAAAGAACTCTAAAGGACCTCTTGGTTAGTGTCCTCTCCTGCTAATCAATGGCATTCAAATAATGTAATTATATGTATCAGCGTACATATAATTAACACCATCTTAAATTTTCAGCCTTCACCCTAACTAATTTACCTTCTCTCACCTAATATTTAAGTAGAATATTGGTCACTGCAGTGCCTGTCATCATTAGGATTTCCACTTGCAATTTGCTGTCTATCAGATGCCATATGTTATTGCAAGTTTTTAGCCTTCAGGTTGCAGTCTCCAGTACATTCTAATAATTCAGAGAGATGTGTTGCAAAAATCAACAAGTATGCTTTTATGGAAGTGTAACATGGAAAAAGAAATGATGATAACTAGTACTGGGAGCAAGGATTACATTAATTTTGTATGATTCCTTCTTCTTCTACTGCTTGTCTATGGAGGTGCAAAAATGAAGTATGGAGTGATGAAAATTTGCTTATTCAGAAATTTTCAGGCAACCCCCCTGATAGTTTCTGTGTAATGATATACACAGCTCTCAAGTAATTATATTTTCCTTTTGTGATAAAACATTTTTGATAGTCTGTTTTGTTGTTTGAGCAACAAAATCTTCAGCATTTTTCACCTCCCTCTCAATCTTTCATGTAAAAGAAAAACAAAACAAAAACAAAAATGTGGACCTCTAGCAGAGGTACCAATTATGTTTTAATGAATCACTCCTAGGAATCCTAGATTTAAATCCAAACACTCACGGCCTATATACCATCTCTCAAATACAAAATGTATAAAACAATTAATTGCGATTGTTAATGCTGTTTCAATTCCATTTAGAGTTACTTACCATCCTTCAAATGAACATTACCTATTTTTCTAGTAGTTAATACAACTAGGTGACTTAGGTTTATTATTGTTATAATAAGCAAACACTAAGTTTACTTTATTAATAAATAAGACAGAAAACATGAGAGAAAAAAAAATCATAGCAGAAGTTAAATTTTTATGTTTGCAGCTACTTGTGAAAAACCTGTAAAAGAGCTCCTCTGAATGCCATCCCCACATTCTCATTAGTTTTACTTATTTTTATCCCTTGGTGAATATACTTTCCAAATGAAATCTTCCCTAGAATATTTCCACATCATTGAAATTCTTGAGGGAAGGATGAAACGTTCCATTCCCTGAAGAGATCAGCATTTGGTAGTCCAACTCCCTAACCAAAATTGATTCTTTGAAGTTTCCCACTCATAAGTCCACTCAGGTTTTAGAACACTAGTTCCAAAGTTATCTCAATATTGCTTCCAGAAGTAACAACAAAGTACTGAAAAAAAGTAGGAAATAAAATTAAAAAAAAAAATAAAAAAAAAAATCATTGATATCTACTTTTTTTCTGGTGTGTCTGACCTTGAGAGAAAGAAATTCCATCTTGTGCTTATAAGGGCATAATATATAAATTGCTCTTTTATAACTAGAAAATTCTCCATGTTATTAAAATGAAGAAAGAAGAATAACAAATAAACATACAGCATAAAACTTACATGTTGCTCAGGTTAATCGCTCACATTCTCTACTCTTACTGTCTAAGGATATATGATGGCCCCCTTAAGCAGAGCATCTGGCCTAAGCAGATGGCCATTGTGATGGATGTGTCTGGTCACTCTGGCGGTATCCTGGATTCAGGAGAGACCAATACGCTATCATCAAGACCAATGCACTGTCATCATTCCCCCTCCACCCTGCCTCCAGGACTGTCCAAATTTGGGAGAAACTGACATCTGTATGCAAATATGAACATAAACAATCATTTTACCCTCTAAGTAACCCAAGAGCCCTTTGAACTCTCCTGAGATGACAGCGGACTATATGCCAGGACCTCCCCTTGGCAGGGATGTCTCCCAAGGTTCTGCAGATTGAGTACCCTTATTGCTACAGATAGTAAACAGATTGAGAAAGTTAACAGCATGGTAACAAGTTTTACTGGTGCTTTGTGATTACATTTGATAGTCTTAGCTAAGGAGGATTCATAAAGGATTCGCATAATGCATATAATCCTTTAGACATAAATCATTGACCAAGTCTGAGACTAGGAGTGGATTCAGCTGCACCTAGGCTGTTTAATTCTTCAGTTCAAGGAGAAATAGAAAGCAAGGGGTCCACTCTGAACCTCATGACTCAATGGAAGGGTTTCCTAAATGTAACGTCACCTAACCTGGTTCTTTATACAGTCTCTGTGTAGCATATAATGTCTTTCATTTAGTGAAACTGGGTTTTCTAACTGAAACCAGGACAACCAAGATGAAATGAACATGTTTAAATACGTATGTATGAATATGTCTATCTTATTACCTGATTCATATTCTTTGAAATATTACAGCTTTTAAAAACAGATTTCATGCATGAGATTATCAGTTTGCTTGGAACAGGGATTTTACCAGAAATATGTAAACATCTCTTAATAGTACAAAAATATGGGTTTAAAAAGCCTACAGATTTCATGCAAAGCAGAATGTGCCAAATAAGTATGCATGCAGATAATAAGACAAGGAAAAACAAGCAACTATTCATATGGCTTCCTGGAATTCAGTACCCATCTGCCCAAGATGTGTTATCCAAATACTCAGAAGAATTTTACTCTTATATTAGAACTAGGCAAAATTTTAGAACTCATAAAAGGATTGAACTTCTACTCAGTTTTACAAATATACATAATACAAATATATTTCTAAATTGTTTTCCCATCCAGTTTTTAGTACGAAGTCCTTGATATCATCAAGATTCATCAAAATATTTGCTTTAAAAGTGCTCTAATTAAAAACCTCTGACTTTAAAAAATCTCATTATTTTGACTGACCATGTACATTGCTACTGGTCCACTCTTCACAATACAACTAAAGAAACTTCAAGCTTTTGATGTTGCTTTCATCTTAAATTTTGCCAACATGAAATCTTATGCAGAACCAGACTAGATTCTAGATTTACTGAACAACAAATAGAACAACAAATAAAAACTACTTAAGCAGTACTTTTTTTTTTTTTTTTTTTTTTTTTTTGACTTTTGAAAGAGAACGTGTTCCTACATTCCTTTGGACTAACTGAAAGCTTCTGTAACATAATTTTTCTGGATCAGTTCTCCATCGGATTAAGAGACTGATGCTCTCTACAGGCTGATCCCCAAAATAGAGCAGCAGGTGCTGGTACTGTTGTAAACCTTCTGTAAAGAGCACACATAGGTGTGCTTGGTCTGCCTTTGTACCACTGAAATGGTAAAAAAGACCCTTTAAATCCTGCAAAACTTATAAAAACATTGCATGAAACATTACAATTTAGTAAGTCCTTTCTTTGTTTTTCTTGATTAGGACAATTATTTTTGTGGGGTAAAGCTTCAGATCTCTGTTCTGTAATATATCAAATGGATGTTCAGACTATTTAACATTCTGCTATATGGATATCTCATAGCAAACTTAGTCTTGTATCAGAGATACTTTTCCTAGTGAAAAATTTAAGATACATTCTTGAAAAACTATGCTTTTGATTTATTTTTATTTTTTTTACCCTGACGCATAACATTTTCAATTTTTTTTGTCATCTCTGAGGGTAAGACTACAGAAATTACATAGCTTCTGCACAGTTATTCAATACTTGACTCTTCAAGAAACTTGGTTTACTAATTTCACTTATTTTTGTCTGACTTAATTCCATGATGATAAATGAGGTCATTTTTTTTATTGTTTTTGTTGTTTAACCCCATGATGATAGACGTTATTTAATTGTGGACATAAATATTTAAATATTAAGAATGAATTCATTTGTGTTTTCATTTGTGAAACTGCAGAGGTTAGCATTCTCCCAGCTGTTGATCATTTTCTAATCTTTTTTTTCACTGAACAGAAATTAGTGTTTCTTAAGAGTTGCTAGGTTACATTTCTTTTGAGTGAAACCACATGAGATTTGGGAGGGAGAAGAGGGAAGAGGGAGAGAGAGAGCCACACGAGCTGACTTCATAATCATTTAATCATTTGGATAGTGTTTGCTAACCTTTGAAGGTGTTTGATTGGAAAAAGTTAGATTGACCTAGCAAATTAGAAAGGTAATATAAGTGTGCAGCTTGACTCAGCCTGAAAGGAGATTATGGCCTCATTATCTAATACTTTCACTGCTCAAGAGTATTACAGTAGTGCTTAAAGCTTATTTGTGAATGTGGGCCCAAATTAGAAACTGATCTCTTCATGAGGAAAGGATTAGTTACGGGATTGATTCGAAATTGTGAGATTCAAGATAATCTTTAAACATTTTTTATTGTTTATATAAATAGATAACTGCATATTGTTATTGATGAGAAGTTACAGAGTGAGCAACAGGACACACACATGACATCTTGATCTACAAAACAGGGAGATGTGGATTTGATGGGTGAACCATTCATTGGATAAGGAATTGTCTTGAAGGTTGCACCCAGAGAGTGATGGTCAATGGCTCTATGTCCAGGTGGAAGCCACTGATGAGTAGTGTCCCACAGAGGTCTGTCTTGGGACCAATGCTGTTTAATATCTCTATCAATGACATAGATAATGGGGGATCGAGTACACCCTCACCAAGTTTGCAGGTAACACTTAGCTGAGTGGTGCAGTTGATGCAACAGAAGGAAAGGTCCCTTATCCAAAGGGACTTGGACAAGCTTGAGAATTGGAAATTCTCATTCATGTGAAATGAATGAGGTTCAAGAAGTCCAAGTGCATGGTGCTGCACCTGGTTTGGGGCAATCCCAGAAAGGAATACAGACTGTGAGAAGAACTCATTGAGAGCAGCCCTGTAGAAAAGGACTTGGGAGTGAGTTCTAGTGGATGAAAAGCTTGATATGAGCTGGCTGTATGTGCCTGTAGCCCAGAAGGACAACTACATCCTGGGCTGCATCTACAAAGGGGTGACCAGCAGGTTGCGGGAGGTGATTGTCCCCCTCTACTCTGCCCTTGTGAGGCCCCATTTCAAGTACTGCTTCCAGGTCTGGGGTCCCCAGCACAAGAAGGATGTGGATCTGTTCAAATGGGTCCAGAGGAGGGCCACAGGGATGGTCAGAGGGTTGGAGCACCTCTTCTATGGCTGAGAGAGCTGGGGTTATTCAGTCTGAAGAAGAGAATGCTCCAGGGAGACCTCACTGCAGCTTGACAATACTTAAAGCAAGCTTATAAAAGAAATTGAGAACAACTTTTTACTCAGTCAGATAATGACAGGGCAATGGAAAATCATTTAAAACTAAAAGAGGGGAGTGGGTGACATCCCTATCCATGGCAGCAGTGTTGGAACTAGATGATCCTTAAGGTCCTTTCCAACCCAAGCTATGCTATGCTGTGTTATGCTATTGTATGCCATTCTATTATACTGGACTTGCGCTCCAAGTGATGAATACTTTGAATACTCAACCCTCCAAAAACCCTGTCCAAACATTTCACATATTCAATATATTACTGGCACAGATACACAATCTAGAATAATAGTTTAAGTAAAACCATTAAACCACTGTGTTAACCTTTAAACCAATTACTTGTCCTTCACCAGAAGTTTATATATATATATATTTTTAAACCTATTTCTCAATAAAGTTTCTTTATAACATTATACAAACCTTTTTTTTTTTTTTTAAGTAATGCACATTTCTCATTAAATTTTCTTTATAACATTATGCAAACTTTTGTTATTATTTATTTATTTATTTATTTTATAGTACATATTAGTTAGTTCTTCAAGTTACTCAGAAAATGAGGTGATGAAATCTAGAAATACTGCAAGGGGCCAGAGATAAGTTTATTCTTGTACAGTTCTGGTATCCTGCTACTCAATAAACCTTATTTTAATGAAAAATTGACCCCACTCTTGAATTTTTATATATCTTTTAGGACTATTCAAGTATTGGGAAACCAAATAAAACTTAATGACTTGTGGCTTTGTGATCAATTAACAAAACCCTGCAATGGAAGAAGGCTTTGAGCAGATTGGCACAGGGAATGTACTCATGAAATTTGGGGAATACAGGAAGTGAACACAGCTATTATAAAGAAAACTGCTTGTATCACATCACAAAAGGGCAAGAGGACTGGAGATTGGTAGCTGATCAGGTTGTTTAAACAGCCTTTCTGAATTAATCAAAAAACAAACATGAATGCCTTCCTTAGACAGCCAGACTTACGTGGGAAGTGTTGCTCAACCCAATATAGAGTATAAAAACTGAGCAACCAATAAAATGAACTTTGAAGAGTGGGTTTCATCCTGCTTCAACCCATGTATTTTTCCTTTTCAGACAACAGTGGATGGCCAGTGTCATGTTTATATTGCGATCTAACTGCACATAGCAATTGCTATACTATTCTTGCATTGCTACTGCAGTACATTACTGTATCATTCTGATGAATCAAAATCTTGTGTAACATCACATAACTTTAAACAAGTACATTTGCTATTAAAACACCTTCCTCATGTTGAATACCTGTAAGAATGTGGTCTGAGGGTTTTGGATGCTGACTAATTGTTAAAAAATTGTCGATGTAAGATCGCTGAAATTAATTTTGCTGGATATATTCATAATATAAGTCAATCCAGATAGTTTTCTCAACTTTGGAGGAACTTCTAAGCAGTAGGCAATGGTTGCTATCACAGAAGCCTCACAATATACAAAAAATAAACCTTGCTTTGTAGTAGGAAGGACTTAATTCAGTTAGAAGACAAGACATTATCTGCTTTGTTCTTAAAAGTACGTAAATACTTTAAACCTTCAAAGAAAATTGAAACTACAAAGGGATATATACCTACAGGTCATATCAGTATCAGATGATGAGGTGCATCTTGTAAATCAAAACAGTGATTCTAAATTCAAACATTTAGAAATTTCATTCTGCTGTCTTCAGGTTGAATTGATTAAATTTAAGCATCTGTATCCAAGAAAGCACTTGAAAATACTAGTATTCCACTGGAACATTTCAGAGATGGAGGATTCAGTCTATCATTCAAAATCACATTAGTTTATTTAGAATGCAGACATCATATGTTCCTAGCCACCTTTTGCATAGTACCTAAAAATTAATACATTGACACAGAAAATGGAAAAATTTCAGATTTATTTGGCCACTTACTAAATAGATAACAAAGGACGATCTGGTAGAGCCATCTTGCCTACAAAACTGAATGAACACGCTAATAGGAAACTAGTGTAAGAGACAATACATATCAGAAAACCAATGCTGTACTTTTCAACAATGTTAGAATGCCTTCTTAGTGAGGAACTTGGAACATCAAAGGAAGCATGAAATATCTTTAGTGACAAAGCTTATGAGACCCATAAGGCTGATTAAAATCAATATGATTTCTTTACATTTTTTATCTTTCTGTTTAGCTAATTGTTCTCTAGTATTCCCTACTTCTTCAATCCCTGTTAAATGTATTGAGTCTCTTTAAAATCAGTATATTATCTTCAACAATTTTGCCTATTCTTTCTTTTCTTTCTGTGTCTGATTCTATTTTTGTCTGGCTACAGTGTAGTAGCTACAGAGTAAAGCTACTTTATGCATTTATACTAAATACAATATTCTGTATTCTACTTCTGATGGGCTGGGTTTCATCTCAGCTGTCATTAATGATCTAAAAACTAGCCATGTACTTGATTATCCGGGTTTTCTGTGTTCATTGGTGACTGAGAAGGTGATATCCTCCATTTATTAAAGGCGTCAGTCTTAGTTTTTGGGATGCCTAAGGTCTAAGAAGTGAACAACTTATTCATTTCAGACCCCCAAATTAATATACTTGCGTTAGAGAAAAGGCAAAACTGTGGTAGATGTAGATCTGCATTGATGGAATAAATCTTGTTTTGTTTATATTTTTTTATTCTTCCATTAAATTTAATGGATAATTTTATATTTTTTCTTACCCAGTTTAATACTGATAGGTTAGGTAAAATCTGCTGTATATTTAGATTTATTTATTTATTTATTTGAGATTTTGTGAAGTGCCCCACACCATAAAAGGAGTAGGCCAGTGGCTCCCAGGTTGTGATCTATTCATTTCAGTTTTGTATCACTTTATCAGGAAAGTTGCATTTCACCTTTACCACCCCCTCTCTCTTCAATGGTGAATAAAATATTGACTGAAGCATGCACCAAGCTTTATTCCTTTGCAGAGGGTCCTGCAAAACAAGGGTACTGCCTCTACCCTTCTGTTTCCAACATAAGTTTTATTCCATCTAGCTAGACCCCTCCTTCTATAGGAAGGGAATACTGAAAGAAAGGTGAGGTCAATGATAAATTTTTTGTGTAAGTCTTAAAATAAAACCTTTATATATAGCAGGAACTTCTAACATTATAATAAACCTATTTGCTTTATTAGTCTATTTTTTTTTTTTAATTCTTTTTATTCTTTTTGATTTTTTACACTCTCCTAGCTCTTCTCTTAAGGAAACAATAAAACAATGATTTTTTTTTTTTGATTTTTTTTTCTCCTTTTACAAAGTTTCATTAATATGAATTAAGAACCATACTACCTTGAGAGTTTGCTAATTAATATATGTTTAATGAGATGCATGAAGATAAAATTACTTTTCATATCTCATTCCTTTCCAAGTGAAGTCAATAGCACAAACAAACTGGTTCTCCTTTTGGTCTTTCATATATATATATAAAATCAAAAAAAAAATTAAGCACACCAAAAAAATATATATCCAATGTTTATTTTCATCTGACATATAGTTATTTATATAAATCACTGAGTACGTAAAAATTATGGAAATGCAAAATCCTAAATTAAGACCAAACAAAGCATGACAATATTTAAACTAAAGTAAATGAATTATATTCTGTTTGTGATCACTGAATGATATATTCTGTGATACAGCAATGTCTACCTTTATGATATTAGCATGCAGCACTTGTTTTCCAAAGTGGTTTCAAAAGATATACTTCCTCTTCTCCACTGTAATGTATTTTTAGTGGGGGAAAAACCAGCACCAAAGAAATCTTTTTAGAAAGCCCTTTCACCATTTCATAAATGCCTTAATTGTATTTAGATTTCAAAAATTACACATATGTGCAAACAATATTACAGGATGACTCAAAAGAAGTTCTCATCTCTCACATCTTAGATCTATACAGCTAAGCATATTTTCATTCATGGTTGTCAAAGATAACTAGTTTGCTTTGGAAATGCACAGAGAACAGGCTTATTCAGTTATCTGAAATTCCAACTGACTTTAAATATAGACATGAAGCATAAGAATGAATATTTTAATTAGCTTTTTAGGGCAATTTTTGCTAGAAGATAATCTAGGCTACTCAAGCTATAATGAAATGTTTCAGAATGTTGTCATTTAACCCCGTCTGGCAGCTAAGTGCTTGCTCACTCTGCCCAGGTGGGATGGGGGAGAAAAATCAGAATGGTAAAAGTGCAAGAACTCATGGGTAGAAATAAATAAAATTTATCAGGTAAAGCAAAAGCCACCCATACAACTAAATAAAAAACAAGGAATTTGCCTTCCCATCAGCAGGCAGATGTTCATCCACTTCTAGCAGAGCAGGGCTCAACATACATAACAGTTTCTTGAGAAGACAAACACCATCACTCCAAACATTTTCTCCCTCTTCTTCCTTTGTCTCAGCTTTTATTACTGAGCATGATAAGACATGGTATGGATTATCTTTGGTCCATTTGGGTGAGCTGTCCTGGCTGTGTCCCCTCCCAGCTTCTGGTGTACCACCAGCCTCCTCATTGGCAGGGCAGCACCAGAAGTAAAAAAGTCCTTGGCTTTGTGTTAGCACTGCTCTGCAATAACTAAAAGCAGATTTGTTATCATCACTATTTTTATCAAAAATACAAAACACAGCATTGTGTGATCCTCTACATAGAAAATTAACTCTGTTTCAGCCGAAAACATAACACAGAGCAATAATTTCCTGCATCAGGTGATAGAATCCTGTGTTGTATATGCTCATTACATGTAACGTTTAAGGAAACAGAAATACTACCACCACCACCACCACCAAACCCAACAACAACAAACCAGAAGTGGTATACCCTTAACATCTTTACAGTGATATGCCTATGTTTCTTTCCACCACTACAGAAATGCATACAATAGTACCTAGATAGCTATTGTAATATAAAGGTAAACAAAAGCCAATTAAAATTTTCAACTACATTTCTGAACACCAAAATAACATAATTTTGGTATGAAGCATACAATATATTCTTCTTCAAGAAGCATAGAAACTTTGTGACCCACTTCTGTAAATGCATCTGCTTTTCATTCACTGACTGCTCAAGAGTCACTGTCCTAGAGACCTCTAAAGCATATTGATGGAGCACTCTCCTGAAATCTAATGTAAGCTTCTGTGTGATAGACCATATACAGGATAGAGGGAAAAAAAGAACAGAAACAAACAAAAGTAAAAACTGCTGCATTCTCTTTCAGATTGTTATTAGTTTTTTAAGTAGCATTTATTACATAGTACTCAGTTATAGACGATATTTAATAGTACTAAATTGCTGAATAAAAAATAAAATTATCTTGATGTAACCTTTGTGATTGTTCTAAGTTATTTTTCATGAGTAAGGTGAAAAATAAAAGATACAACAAATAGAATCTGATAGTTAACCCATCACCTGCAAATATACAAAAAAGCAATTGCTAACACATTTATTGACAGAGCTTGACAAAAGGTATACTACATAGTGTTTTGAGAGCCTACTGTACCTGTGTTTTTTTTTCAGCTTTTTCCAGGAGAGTGATTTTAAATTTATAAACACAACATTTCTTAAAAGGTTTAGTAAGCATGTTTAGCTCTTTCTATCTTTATATTCCACTCATAAAAATTATTTAATCATCATTCACGGTAGAGTTTCTAGTAAGTTTACATTGGTTTAAGACTGTAAACACTGAAGGTTATAATATTTCCAATAACTGGGATTTTGTTGAAGACAAAATACCCCTTTTTCTGCAGTTAAGAGGTCACAATATTAACTCTTTACTTGTTTTCTAAGTAGGTTTTTAATATTCATAACATTGAAGGTACATTTGGAAACTATGGACAGAGTAATCGTAAAGTCTTAATCAAAACCTGAAAGTCAATTTTTAAAACATTGGTAGCAATGTTTTCATTATCAGCTTCAATTAAAAACAGGACTAATATATTTTTTTATTTTTTTATTTATTCAGTACACTCTACAAGAATTTTGTAAATTTTCCATATGAATAATATTAATCCAGAATAGACCTCTACAAGGTCTATTAAGGTTGGATATTAATTAATTTGTTTGTTTAAACAGAAAAATAGACCTCTACAAGGTCTATTCTGGTCAATCCAGCAAGACCTCTACAGTAACATTTCATGTTAGTTTCTCCGTTCTAATCCAATTGACATTGATTTCTTTTCATGCATGCAAGAATGTTAAGCAAGAATGTTTAACAAATTTGGAAATTTACAAAATTTTAAAGAAAAATCTTCCTTTTTCTGATCTCACTTATGCATAGATTAGGAGTAGATGTTAGCTACTCATTCTGAGTCAGTATTACACAGAAATAGATTTACAGATGACTCATACACTTAAAATCAATAAACCTTCATTCAATGAACTGAAAGTTTACAGGGTTACTGATCACTGAATGTGACTTGGTCATTTATGTGAATGTGTGTTCATGAAATCTCTTTATGTTTGATTTGGTTTTGTTCTTTATAAACATGACTGTGACCTTTTGATCTGTACCCTGTTTTAGTCATTAAAATAATTTAATAGGTCTATCTTTAAATAAAATTTTTGAAAAGAACTATTAGCACACATTCCTCATTCTATAAATGCTTTTTTTGAGTCCTGGATCCAAATATTTTCAGCTGTAGCTCTGCTTTGAATACCTAATGTGTCTTCTTAATGTTCGCTGCTGTTCTGGAAAATTACATCCTATACTTTTTACACTGGGCACTTAAAATTAGGATGGATCTTTAAATTAGAAGTGAAAATGCACATTAAAAGGTGTAGTAGAAATTAAAAATTTTGAAATTGTGAGGTAAATTAATAATAACTACTACAAAAAAAGCCCAGGAAGAATATACATTTTTATAGTGACTCTGTATTTAAATATACAACTCCTCGAGTATGCCAGCCTAAGCATAATCTGTCAGAAAACATCAAGACTGCATTGAGATTTTGGAGTATTTACCTAGTTGTTATATATTTCTTATGAGTGATTCAGATTCTATGTACATGTATTGTCTTGAAATATTTTAGTATTTTGGGCAAAGTAACTACCGGAGTTCAAATTGGTAAGGTAAAATTCTCCCCTTTTCGAAAATAATGTCCTTCTTTAACTTTAATTTATTTATTTATTTATTTATAGATTTTAGAATGTGATTCACTTCTACAGTTTTTTTCATCTTTCCATGTGTTCTGCTTGTATATTACATACTCCAGGGTGCATAATTCACTAGTAAAATTGTCAATTTCCAAATATAGACTAATGACATGTTGGACTATTTCTCTTTAGAGGCTTCCACATCTGAAGTGCATTTAGTGTTGCTTAGTTGTTTTTAAAACATTCATGTCTGGATGCCTTCCAACATTCTGCAAGCAATCAGTAAGCACGACAAAAAAAGACAGCATTTTTCTTTTGTTTTAAAAATGTTGTGGCTAAATTGCATTTGTTTTTATTTAGAACACTAAATGAGATATATCTTCATGGCTCTTTAGATGTTTAAAGTTTTCCCTATCAAAGTTAGTTTCACTGTACTGGAAATCTTTTGCTCAAAAAGGATTAAGATGTTCCCCATCAAAAGAGATCTCTTCCTTAGTAAGAAGTAAAACTATTATTTCTATTTCAATGAATTTAAGCTTCAATGTTAGTTAAGCTGTAGCACTGCCATTTTAAAAAAATGTTAAATATTAAATGTTATTTTAAAATGGATAGTTTTCTGCATAAGAAAAAAATGTTGGATCTGTACAGCAACAAATTCGATCTTCACAAGGTTTTTCTATAAATTAGACTTTCATATGCCAATGTTTCATTTTTTATTCTCTGTTCTACCTGAAAGTATTAGTAAAGGTTCAAGTATTTGTCAAAACAAGATATATAATTTTTTATTATTATTATTGTTGTTATTGTAAATAATAAATACTGTAGCTCATACGTCCTAGAGTTAATGTGTTAGAAATTAAGTAAAAATTAATAGAAAGACTGCAACATTTGGAAGACTGCTAGTGCATATTTCTTAGGATAGGTTAATATTTGTAGTTAATAAAATGGGAGGTGAAAAAAAAAGATCTTAATTTATGTCACTGATTTGCATCAGAGTTGCGCTTTTAGTGGCAGATAGACTAATACATTTATTTTTTGATGTGTAAAGGAATCCTCACAGAATGTGTGGTTTATTTATTTACTTTTCTAGAGTTGGATATTAATTAATTTGTTTGTTTAAACAGATTATGATTCTATGTTGGAACATCAGAGTGTATGATTGCTACACGTAATGTGTATATGTATATATATATATAAAAATGACTTTCTGGATCTTACTGTTGCACCTATAAAGACAGCATTTAACATCATGTCACAAGTGGAAAATGATGTGCACTTCATTCAGAAGAGAGAAGCAGCAATATGATTTATTGATAACAAAGCTTATGTGACTTAACAAGGATTCAATGTTGTCAATGTGCACCTGATTATAACTGGAAGATATACTTACTTGCACGCTTTATAAAAGACACTACATACTACTCAAATGAAAATGAATGTCGGGTTAAACCACGACAGTCTTTTTGGCGCCCAACGTGGGGCTCGAAAGGTTGAGATAACGGCAGATCTGGCCACAGTGTGTTAAACTAAAATTGGTGTAAGTATTAGACCTGCTTAATAGTCACTTGTCATAATGCTGATTGCTTTAATCTCAACTCTGCTGCGCCTGTTTTCCAAATTGAGTATTATAGTACATTATTTTCCGTATTTGCTCTCTGTCATGTTGTTTATCCTCTCTGGGAAAAGACTGTCGTGGTTTAACCCGGCTGGCAGCTAAATACCACGCAGCCGTTCACTCGCCCTCCCCCCTCCCTCTCTGGGACGGGGGAGAGAAATGGAAAGTGAAGCCCGTGAGTTGAGATAAAGACAGTTTAATAAGACAGGAAAATAATAATAACAAAATAATAATAACAATAATAATAATAATGTTACAATGGTGATAATGGGAAAGTAATAATAATATGTACAAACAAGTGATGCACAATGCAATTGCTCACCACCCGCTGACCAATGCCCAGCCTAACCCCGAGCAGTCCGGCCCCCTCCCCCCGGCTAGCCACCCCTATATATTGTTTAGTATGACGTCAGATGGTATGGAATACCCCTTTGGCTAGTTTGGGTCACCTGTCCTGGGTCTGTCCCCTCCCAGCTCTTACTGCACCCCCAGCCTGCCTGTTGGCAGGACAGAGCAAAAGGCTGGGATGTCCTTGGCTTGGTATAAGCACTGCTCTGCAACAATTAAAACATCGGGGTGTTATCAGCACTCTTCTCATCCTAAGCCAAAACACAGCATTCCACCAGCTACTAGGAAGAAAATTAATTCTGTTCTAACTGAAACCAGGACATTGGTACATAAATTTGATTAACTTTAGCCATGTGGAGGTTTCTGTTTATTAAAATGAAGGAAGAATAGTTAAGATCTGCTAACAGATTGAGAACAAGTTTAAATTAAATTCCCATTTAAAGTTAGAGCTTTACATTTAATGGTAGATTTTAAGTAAGATGTGTGTTTTCCTGGGTTTTGTTTTCTTTGATTTTGCAGTGAAAGCTTGCTTGAGTTAGTAATACATTGTACACATTTTATGCTGTAGTAATTATTGGTCACCTGAATTTTTAGGAAAGCACAGTCTAACACAAAATTTCACTTAGATGACATAACCAAGATAATACACAATTATTAAGTTAAATACATATATTTTCTTTCTGTCAGCTATATGAGAGGTAATCAAATCTGTTTTCTACCACCACATTAAGATTTGTTTGAATTTTGGACCAAGTTTTAAACTCTTTCGGTTATTAAAAGTTTAATGGGCAAAATTGCTACAATTAGATAGCAATTTGAAACTTTAAGGGCTCATAATTTCTTGTTTCTCTGACATGGTCATGACATGATGTTTCTCCAAACGCTATCAGCTGGTGCAGAAACCTTTAGTATACACATATTAAGAATAGAGAGGGTGCAAAACATAGAAAATCAGAGCAATATGGAGAAAAGGGGTAAAATCAACAACAATCAACAAAAATGTTTTTAAAGTGTCACCATCTAAGACAAAGGGGGAAGAATGTTCATATTACCATTCACTTGTTAATTTCAATTCACTTATTTAACTTCTCTGCTAGTCAGCTTTATTTTTTCACTTCTATATTTCATGTCTATATTTCTCCCTCCCTATCCCTCTCCCTCTCTCTCCTGTTCTCCTTCTCCCTCCCCTACTCTCTCCCACCCCCTCATCCTCCCTCTCTTCTATTCTCCCTCTCTCTTTCATTCTCCCTCTCCCCTTCTCGCACTCTCCCCCCTCTCCCTCTCCCTCTTCTCTCTCTTTCACATTCTCTCACACACTCTCTCATTCACTCTCCTGCACTCTTTTCTCTCTCTCATTCTCCCATATTTTCTCTCTTCCTCTCTCTTACTTTCTTTCTCCCACTCTCTCTCTCCCATTCTCCCCCTCTCATTCCCCCCTCTCATTCTCTCGCTCATTTCCTCTCCCTCCCTACTCCACTCTCTCACCCTTTCTTCCACTCTCATTTTCAATATCTCCCATTTTCTCCTTCTCCTCCACTCTCATCTTTTCTCTCTCCCTCTCTCATCCTTCCATTCTTTCTCTCACTCCCAGCTTTCTCTCCCCCCCAGCTTTCTCTCACTCTATCCCCCACTTCCTTCTTTCTTTTTTATCCCCACTTTCACTCTCTCACATCCTCTCTTTCACCTTCTCTCTCTCTCTCTCTCTTCGTCTCTCTCTCAATCTCTCTCCCTCCCCCACTCACTTTTTCCTCCAATCTCACTCATCTCCTCCAATCTCTCTCACTCACACTATATCTCTCTCACCCCCATCTTCTCGCTCACGCTCTAATTTTCTCTCCCACTGTATCATGATACCTTTTTAAACATGTAAAAACCTCTTACCAATAAAATACTAATATTTGCAAAAGGAATTAATAATGCTGGTATTGAATAAGCATCCTTTAAATATAGCTAATGTCTGCTTTCCGAATAGTTTACAGGACAACAAAAACTTTCTTTGACTACAGAACATAGGTTTGACTATGGTTAAACTGGCAACATTATTAGCATAGCAAAATATGGCATTAACTTTAATAGTTTTTATAAAATTTCAGAGTAGTAACTGAAAAACATGTTAAGATGTTTGCTGCAACATATCCTAAAGACATATTTACAAATCTAAACCTCAGTGGCACAGATATTTTATTTTTTTTTAATTATGTGGAGGTACAAAAAATATTTTTCACAATATGTGTGGTGTATAAACTAGATGCTAGAGATGGAGAGTTTTTGTTGTTTTTTTAAAAAGGTTTTATCAGGAAAAAAATAGAACTGAATCATTGTTTGGGAACATGAAGATTGTGTCAAAAATACTGATGAAAATCAGAAAGGCTCATAGGCTGACCAAGCAGCCAGCTGCTAGTTTATCTGATTTTCTGCCAGCATGCTTACCAGCTATCTTGCCAATTGTACCCTAGACAGCTGGCCGGCTAGAAACCAGCAGGCTGCTTGGCTTCTCAGCTTGCCTACTATCCAGCTGTCCTTGTTTGGCTGATGTGAAACTTGGACAGCTTCTCAAGTTGCCACCTGTCCATCTGGCTTTTCTGAGGAGTCCTAAGAGTTCCTTAAGTTGGCCTGGTGTTCAGGATGCCTAGCTGTCTGACCTTATCCTTATAAGTCACCCACCTATCTTGCTGAGTAAGGAAAAGCTCTCTAATCCTCATGTAAAGTATCTCTGCTCTCTCATGAGCTTCTGTCTAGTTGAGTAGATGCCATGTCAGTGGGCTAACTCTCCAGGTATCTAGTTGAGGGAAGGTTGGCTGATAGGCTTTGAAACAGACTGGCCTATTTCACCGACAATTCTGTTGGCATCTTTCTTTCCTGAGGAACAAAACAAAGTACCGAAATCTAGAAATTCCTATAAAATATATGCAAATTGCAAAATTTTCTTTCAGGCATCTGAAAGTATATCATGTGATAAACATACATTAAAAAAAAAATATGAACAATAATATATTATATAATATATATAGTATATATATATTATAATACATTATAATATTATAATATAAAATTATTGTATAATTATATAATTATTATATAATATATAATATTATAATATGTATTATAATATTGTAATATTATAATATTACAATATTATATATAGTATAAAGTATGAACAATAATAAAAAATTAAAGATAAAGTTGTCAGTATATAGTAAGATAATTAAAAATATGTTAAGCAATATATTAAATTAACATTAATACAAGATAAAATATTTTATAACGTGTATCATTTCACTGTTAGACAGCAATAGGATCAACAGTAATTATGAGCAATATAACAATGATCTACAAGGGATTGTTTATCAAAAGGAGTATAATCTACTAGGTCAATGGAGCACTCCTGATGTTGGAAAGCATCCT
The DNA here is from genome assembly GCF_965140915.1 of Aythya marila. Lineage (NCBI taxonomy): Eukaryota > Metazoa > Chordata > Aves > Anseriformes > Anatidae > Aythya > Aythya marila. The sequence goes on along the minus strand of NC_139045.1, from coordinate 55,304,611 downwards.
CAAGTGCTCTTGTAAATGATATTACATTCAACCAAAAGGTAAACTGTTTATTAAGATCAAATGCCGTTGTAAAAATAATGGTTTCATTTTAGAAATAAAATATTCTGTCTATTCAATGAAATGTTTCAATTCATTTTTCAATTTCTTGTAATGACATTGTTCTTCAAATGCATATATTTTATACATTCCAGCTAAGGGGTAGCAAATAGGTGATGAATTTTATTCATATGTTATATTTGCTATATGTCATTTATTTTCTCTCTTATTAAGGTAGTAAAATTGAATATACATTTTCTGTGACCTGCTATGAATAGGGTAGACACTGAGGAGTTTCCACTGCTTGAAGATCTGTCCATGGCAGCTTCAATTTACTTTTATTTCTCCCTCATTCTTGTTCAGTTTCAGGATCAGTGTTGAGTACAGAAACAGAGTGTATGGTGCTATAGCATAAATTTTGAAATAGCTTTGTTCTAAAGAAGCTATGTTTCTGTAGGAAATCAGCACAATGAATTTCATAAAAACTTTGAGAATTATGTTTAATGACCTGGAGAATTAAACACAGAGCTTATACCATAATACAGTGAAAAGTATACTACAGCATTCAAACACAAGCCTTTTGTACAAACACAAGCCTTTTGTACAAAACAGAACAAAACAAAATGAAAACTTTTAAAATAAAATTATTCTTCCATATTTTTCTAAATGTTTGTACCTTGTAAATCTAAATTTTCCAAGAGTTTCATTGCTGCATGATTAATTTACTGGCTTTGGATAACTATTCCTAAAACTACAGGAGCTGTTACTGAGAATTCAAATTCCTGGAGCAATTTTGCATATGATAGCCTTAAATAAAAAATATGTCTGATGTTAACAAAACACATTTGTTAACTGAAGATTTGATTCAATGGATATTTGCTAATTCATAAAAGTAGATAATTTACAATAAAACCTTAAATTGTCACTCCTGTGCTTGGAAAAAATAATTCATGTCTAAGTATGTTTTTCAGACATGGAACTCTATTCAGTGAATTAAAAAGGAAAAATATGTTAAAAGGGAAAAAAAATGCACTAAAAAAAAAAAAAGTAAAATATTTTGAGTTATATAACAAGGAAGAGGTATTAACTGAAATCTTGGTTAGGGATCACAATAACACAAAATAAGAAATGTGTAGTTTCTTCACTAGAACAACTGAACAGTTCTGTATTTTGGGCTTTATCTTCAGATGAAACTGAAACTGAAATGTTTTTATAAACCTGCTTTTGGATCCTAGGAAGAATGACAGTCTGAGATATAATTCTTTCCTGTGTAATGGAACCCAAAACAATTTACTTTCTAAAAGTAGTTTGATTTTTCCCTTACTGTAGTGCTATCAGATAGCAACATGCTCTCTGGGGACTCCATTCATGCTGAGATTGCACCAAAAAGTGATTGTAGTGCTGAATCAGTCTGTAATCAACCTTGTATCCTACAGATATCCTTTTGTATTTTTTCTTTGATCTCTGTCTAATGGGAAACATAACACGTTAAAGAATAATGAAATTTCATTCTAATTGCATCATTGTTCAAGAAGCTTCAGGCTTCCTTTTGCTGCCTCTAAAGAAATGTTTATAACAGTCCATGTTTATGAATGTGGTCTAGAGAAAGGCTACTCTGGCAAAGTATTATATTATTACTAAAATAAAGAATGAGAAACAAGAAAGGATTTAATAAAAAAGCGTATCAAAAGATTTTATTTGCTTTGATGATTTTTAATACCATAAAATGCCTGTGAACTTCCAAGAAAATCACAAGGGCTTAAGTTCAGTAACAAAATATGCACTATATCTAAACAGAAGATGACCACACTTTAGTCAATATTCTGTTAATTTTCATACAATAAAAGATACCTCAGACTTGATTCAGGGCAAAGAAGGAAAAACATTTTTAAAAGGTTGTTTAAAAAAGCTGTATTATTTTTCTAGGATGAAAATACAGGAAAAAGACATTCAAAGTAGATAGTCTCTTTCAGAAATATTTTCCATCCTTTTGGGTTTGTCTGTGTGTGTATTTTGATATTGTTGCAGTGTGTTTTTGTGAATACTAGTTACATGTCTAACGAAATGTTGATAATGTAGATATATGTGACTCTTTTACTCTGCCTGCACTTTCCATGGTTTAATTTTCATGTGTACAAATCTCCAGAGCTAGTCTGTTTAACTATATATGAATGCTTGAGGAAAACTCAGATGTGAAAAATGTGAGCACAACACCAAAGGTATTGAACTCTTATCTTCTCTAAAACAGAAGGGCTCTGTGTTCCAAAAGCAATAATAAGATCAATGAAGTTGTGTTGATTTTTACCAACAAAACATCTCAGACTAAGTTAGCCCCACTAACTTAGTCTGAGATGTTACATATATATATATAAATAGCATGTGTCAGACTTCAGATATATACTAGCTACATCAATAAACTGCTTTCTATGAGTTTTTATCAACTTTTGCAGTTAGCTGAGATACCACCTCCCCCCAGTATTTTTCCTGATACTTCTGATTTTTGATATATACATATATATATATATATATATATTTATCTTCTCTCCTCTGTCATTGATAAATATGCATTACTTCTTCTGACCTTCGGTCATTTAGCCATTCTATTTAGCCTCCTCCTCATCAGGACAAAATAGGACAGGATGCAAAAGATCATGGCTTGAAATAAAGACAAGAAAGTAATTTGCTATTTATTGTCATAGACAAAACCGATGACTTGGGGAACATTAATGTATTTTTTTTCAAATTGGAGTAGATTTAGGTAGTGTGAAACAAAAAGAAAATTTAAAACTACACCTTCCAGTCAGCTCCCCCTTTTTCCCAGACTTTCTCACTCCTTTGTTCCTGACACATCTATCCCTCCCCTAGTCATTTGCACAATGTAGAGTAGTCTGACTACTTCCTCTAAGTAGCTTCCATGTAGCAATGATAACAATAAATATGAACTAGTCAAAGGATGACAATATGCTCTGAATCAAGACCAAAATTTATACTTAAAGTTTCAGTTTTATTGTTCAATAGCTTAAGGAAAGTGTTATTTGTGCTTCAGAGTCAAAAATAGATGTAGACATGCTATATTGTATGAACATCATTATTGTAAAGAAATGAGTAACACAACTCTAAGTTCACAGATTTTAGTCAACATTTTTGCTAGCCAAAGGTCTGATAAAAATAGTATACTACACTCCAGTGTTACTCCAGTAACATCCTCTCATCTCTTCCTCACCATCTCACTAAAGATACTGTACTGAGAGGAGACATAGAATTTCCTTTACAAGAGTTGTGCCAGAAGGAATTTCACTACATCATGGCATTATTTCTTAAAGCTTGTCATATTTTTTGTATTGTTGAAATAAAGAATTAAAGATTTTTCTGCTTCATTAGGGAAAAAAAAATACTTATTTTTCTATGTGTCTGTCATATATTTTGGGGGAAAAAGAAAAAAAAAAAAAGAAAGAAAAAAAGAAAAAGAAACCTAGTTGTAATGAGCCATCTAAGAGTTAGTCTCTCTGTTTCTTTTAAAATTAAAGTGTTATTGCAGTTTCCCTTGTTGTGTAATGTAAGGGAAATGTTCTAATATTATTAATGTTCTGTAGCACACTCCATTGCTGCTCTTATTACATCAAAGGTTCCTTCAAATCATTTTTCTTAACTTCTAAATTATAATGCTTCTTGTCAAAAGAACACAAAAGAAGAATCACAGTAATTAAGAATTTCAGTCATGTTTGGAATTCCTATAAAGAATCATACATGCATACAAAAAAATAAAAATAAAAATAATAAAAAAATATATTTCTTTTGCATCTTCTTAAAGCATAAGTATTCTTGCATTTGAAAATAAACCTTCTTTTTCTCTTTTTCAGTTCATTATTTAGACCTCTTACTTAATTGTTTGAAACACATTCAGATGAACTGCATTACACTTTCATCTGAAATGTTATCATTAAATGCGACAAAAGATTGCACTCTGATGAAAATATTTTATTTTTCACTAGATCACATTTCACATTTCACTGCAAGTGGAAGATTTATTTATGTCTGATCTCATACAAGATTTTTTTTGTTTTGTTTTGGTTTGGTTTGGTGTTGGATTTTCTTGTAGCAAAGCTGGGGAAGAGTTTAAAGGTTTTTGAAAGACATCAGTGGAGTTCATTATGGATCATGTTGAAAACTTTTAACGATTTCAAATAAATAAAAAAAAGCAAATACTAAGAGTTGTCTTGCCTTTTGCAGACTAGTCACTGGTATAATCCACGTACTGTTTCTAGAAATTACATAAAGGAACTTCTCCTCCAGCTGGGTATAGTTTCCACATTGTTTTCATTTATCAGAGTCTCAGTACATAAAACAGTGTTCTTCACAGATGTATTTATCTGCATTGTAGTCTCAATCTTTAAATTTGACAAAGGATCTCAGAGGACATTTAGAAGCAAACATCTGTTTTGATTACAGCTGCTCAAATTTTTCTCATTTTTTGTAACCCTTGCTCCCATTTGAGGTAGAAGGGTCCACTGTGACAGAACTAAAATCAAACAGAAATATTTTAGAGTGCAATTAGCAAGACTATTAACAAATTCCTCTGGAACACTATACTTCAATTACATTATGTTTTGTATAGAAAGAAAAAAAATAAATAAAAAAGAAGAAAAATAAATCTAAAAAAAAAAAAAAAGCAGTGTAATTTCTCTCTCATCTCAGGTATGATACCATTATACTGACCATTATGTATGAAGCTATCTAAACATAAAATTAGAAATCCAGAATTAGAAATGCACCAGCAGAGCATTTATATACACTTAAGATTTCATTAGAGAAATACTTATTTTCACTCACCAAATGAATGACATAGAATGTTTTTTCCTAAAATTAAGATAAAAGACTCATTTTTTGTTGTATTTTTCTTTCTCTCTCTCTCTCTCCCCCTCCCCAATCCGCCTTCTACCTCCCTCAGAGATATGTCTCTTTTCTTTCCTTTATTCAGAATAATATTCTGAATGATTAACAATTTAATGTTTTATTTCTTAACTTTATTATTGGTAGATGTTATTGTCTTATCACAGAATAATTCCTTCATGAGGAGTGAAAGTCTAAAAACGGCAAAATAGTACTTTGATCTGTTGGTCATACTGTTTGATGATTTAATTATTTCAAAGATTAAAAATTGAGTATCTCCAGTAAAAATAATAATAATAATAAATCTGTGAAAGATAATATTTTTAAAAATTATTACTTAAAAAGCATGAAAAACTATCTCATTATTAAAAAACAATAAAGTTTAAATGACCTAAAAATGACCTAATCATGAGGAAATATTTTCTCAATAATACACATATTGAGCTAGGACTCATCTACAAATAAAATCATAGTCAGTGGGCATCAGTGGACATTAGGGAAAAAGATTTTTATTAGGATGAGACTTTCACTCTTCTATTTCCTCAAACCAACCAAATTTAAAAAATAAATAAAAATAAAAATAATAAAAAATAAAAGTTTGTTTTTCTTTCTTTTGAGATGTAAAACTGATATTCACGGTTCACTGTTTTTTAGTCCAAAATGCTGACTGGATTTTTTTTGGACTGCAGTTCTAGTATTTAATATCAGATTAAAGGTATTGTGTAATGTATTGTTTAAATTTGATATACATTTTGTCTTGGTGTTTAACCAAGAACACTTAATGAACACAGGTTTTTTTATTAAACTTGGTGAAGGTTGCTCTTAACAGGAACCATTACTGACTCTTTGAGCATTGATTCTGTTAACTAACTGATATTTTACGAGAAACAAAATGAAGGCAGCTGCTGATTTAGAGCACTGCATTTTTAAGGACTAATTGGAGATGCAACAACTTGTGAAATACACAAAGTTGGTAAGGCTTGAGAATTGTAAAAGGTTCTGTATCTTTGTGTGGCTGCCAAAGAACAACTGATGGTACCCTTATTAATTTGTGGTATGAGCTAGGCTTGTTATATAATTTTTATGGTGTAGCCGTTAGTCTGAAAGTATTACTTTCAAAATCAGTTTCATAATGGTATAATTACTTTCATAATGGTATAATCATATATATAAGTACAAGTTTCTTTTCCCAGAAGCACTTACCCTCAAAATCAGATTGATTTGTAAGCCTTGGGGTTACGTTTGTCTCATCTGTTATTATTTCTTATTCTTTTTCTATGTTTTCCAGCTACATTTCCAGTCATAACATTTTCAGTTGATTCATGTATCTTTTGACCTTGTTTTTATATAATAGTGAAATCTGATCCATTTTCCTTTCTGTGAGATACAGCATTAATGCCAATCCTAATTGTTACACTTAAGCCTAAGTATCTTTCTATTTCTTGGATCAGAATTATCACCAGCAATATGTTCCATCTTGCATTTTCACTTTTTATCTCAGAGATTGTTTCAGAATATTTAACCTGAGGTTTAAATAGAGAAACAGATTCACAGCCTGCTATACCCCAACCTTCTGCATTTTTGAGTATAAGTTTTAATTAGGTATTTCTACAGTGATTGAAAATGTTTCTTTATTATTTATACAACTAAAATACTTTATGTATGTACTAATACTAGTAAAATAATTGTGTATCTGCAATGTATGTAATTCTAATAATTTAGGACCACTACGAAGTACTTCTGGAATAAAAAATACAGTGATTTTGACATTTCGCACACTGTGATCAGAGTTCTAGTAGTTATTGCAGAAAGAGTTTTAGAAAATTGATCTGTTAGGAGGATATGAGCAAGAATAGTCCAAGATTTTAACTCCTTAGATATAAATTATAGAAATATAAATGAATATTAATGTTGAGTATATTAATGTATTTTCTGCTGTTAATGATTGTTGTGTGTTTGTAGAGAATATCATTCCCTCTTAAGAGCAAGAATGCTAGAAAAATAAAATGATAATGTAATTTAATTATTTGTTTTACATAATTATTATTCATCAATAAATAAAATAGTGATAATTATATACTTAGCTGTTTCTCTTATATTCTTTGGAAAGTGTTATCATCACATTTGATTTTTTTATTTTTTTTAAGGCTACCATTAAGAAAAAAAAATTGCTGCATTTCCTTGACTGGAATTGCCATTTGAGATACAAGTTTGTTTGGCTGAAAACAAATAGCTAAAAAGAGTGTTATGTTAGATTTCCCTGTACTTCTCCTAGTGCTTTTGACTTCACGACACAGGGGTTATGAAATCACTTATTTAAGTATAAGTTGCAAAACCCAAGAGCAAATGCAATGTATAATGCAGATGTTGTTTTCAGGAATATCTGAGTGTATTATCCATAGCAATACCAATATTATAACAGAACAAATAGGTTTATTTGAACAAGTAAAACAATGGGTTTCAAAAGTCGATTATAATGTTTGATTACCATTTTTGAAAAATAAATGTATATTTTTGAAAACTAAATGCCCTCACACTATAAAGTAGCTTGTGCTTTTTGTTGCATGAAGGAGAGAAATGGAATAAAGATCTCTTTTCTAACATATAAGAAGAAGGAAATTTTAATTGTAAACCAGTGCAAAATGGAAAATTATCTGTTTCTTTGGTAATGTTTCATAACGAAGTTGATCTGAAAACTCGGTCGTGTACCTGTAGTTCTTTTCTGAATACTAGGTGCATTCCTGGGCAAACTGACTTTGGGGACAATGGATTCAGAATATTAAATAGCTCACAAGTAATAATGTGGAAAACTGACTTTTTTTTTCCTCAGTAGATAAGAATAGAAAACATTAATTTTGTCCCTTCCCCCCCCTTTCTTTCCTTTTTTTTTTTTTAATCAGTTTTAACCTGATATTTTCTCAGTCCATTTTAATACTTATCTTATACATATATATATATACATATCCATATATATATACATATCCATATATATATATCCATATATATATACATATATATATACATATACATATATATATTTAATACATGTCTTTAATACATATCTTTTCTAGAATTTCTTCTAGAAGAAACGTGAACTATGTACTAAGAAGGCACGAGTCCAAGTTTCAATCCACTCTGATTTCAGTATATTCATGTACAAAACTAGATCACACAATATGATTTCAATATGAGGTGGAAAAAAAAATTGAAGTTCCTGCTGCTGATTTTGACTTAGTATAGTACAATCATTCCAATCCCTTCTTATTGACGTTGGAAGCAAAAAGTATTTTGCAGGATGAATTTGGCGTGGTTTGACCAAATTTTTATTTAAACCAGTTAATTGGCTTTAGATGAAAAAAGGGTCTGGAGCTGCCTGATTCAGACAAAGTGACTGAAAAAAAAAAAAAAAAAAAAGACATTTTCAATTTTTAAGCAACTACACGGCAAAAGCTCTTATGCTTAGAGACTCTCGGATATGCAAGGAGTTCTGCAGAATTGTTACTGCTTGTTGAATGGGACTTAAACTCTAGCCATACCAAGAACCCTAAAGTGCCAATTTTCATCTGGCTCACAGACTTAGAAAGTCCTTAAGCCCTTTAAAAGCCCTTAAGACAAAAGTTATTTGCTAGAGGAGTTAAAACAAAGACAGTCATGCCTTTGACTGTCCTGAAGGACTCCACTGGAATGAAGAAAGAACTGAAATAGAATAAAAGAATAAGACAGAAGTGAAATAAATAATAAAAATAGAAGCACTAGTTGTAAACGTAAGGCAAACAACACACATGTCTGGTTTTCAAACTCAGCATTTCTCCCTGATTTGAAAAAGATAGTTGACTTACCCTGGAGGAGGAAACTCTAACAAAGTAGACAAATGTGTCCAGCAAAAATACTTTATATAATAAAGTATAATAAGTATTATTATAATTAAAGTATAATAAGTATTATTACTTAATAATATAGCTTTATGCTATATTATTAAGGCATTTCTAATGTCTTAGAAATAGGTTCACACCCTAAAAATAGAGTGATAACCAAGGAATACTGATTCTAGGGATTGTATACAATACAGAATACAGAATAAACAATAATGCAAAAAATAATTGCAGAAGTGGAACAAATCACTCAAACTAAAGTTTTTCTCAGCTATGTTGGAGTAACCTTGAATATATGCCTTATAAATGTAGGTTTACATTTCCAAAGCAGGTTTTATATACCACAGAAGCATTTAATTATTAAAAAGCATCTAATTATTATCAATAGTTATGGTAACATTGGTGATAGGGGGATGGCTGGACCAGATGATCTTAGAGATCTTTTCCAACCTTAATGATTCTATGATTCTATTGTATTTTTCGTTTACATTTGCAGTATCCAAAAGTAATTAAAAATACCTGAGAACTGGAAAACTGAAAACTTTTTGTCATGTATTTCTTTCTTTTTTTTTTTTTTTTTTTTTTTCATAATGTGACTACATTTTACATTTATGAACTTAGTATAAGTTCCTTTTGAAAAAATAAGTTCCACAAGACTTTTTCCTCAATGGGAAACTGGTATCAGTTAGTGCATGTTTTCTGCTGATAGAGAAAAGTAAGGAGATGCAAATATTTTTCTCTGAGTTAACATATCATGCTAATAACCTTTAAAGAAGTTTGACCTTTATGTGACATGTTAACTACGTTTTGTGTAGCTTGGAGTACTTAGCTATATAACTCTGCCATTTTGCTCAACATGTCATTCAAGCTAATGTTGCAGCAGAATGTTTTTCTTGTTTTTGATGCTGCTGTGTATATTTGATGTTTAAAGAAAAAAAAAATTTTTTTTTTTTTTTAAGGACATTGTCTGTGCACCTTTAAACACATGCATGTTTCCTCAAGATGGATTTACAAAACATGTCTGTGTGATTAATACTATGAATTTCTGTGAAATACTGGTACTGGCTATTACTTGAAAAACATGTTGGCTATTACACTTTACACTAATGGGCAGCTAACATTGAAATAACCAGAATTAGCATTAACAGATACTGTGGTTTACAAAGCAATAGCAGATGTATTCTTTTTCCAGTGCTATGTGGAAGACTATAATCACCAGTCTAATCATATTCATGTATAAAGTAAGACAGTTCAACTGCTGTTTTCAGTGGTGGATACTTTCTGGTGAAAGAAAATTGATGAAATTGAGAGTATAGTGCAACAGTTTATGTAATTGATTTCCCACTGTGGTGCAAAATTAAAGCAAATAACTGATTAAAGTTCTCATGGACCCAGTTTATGTTCCCTTGTATTGCTGTTTATTTTCAGCAGAATCCAATTTAATACGTGAAACTGGAAAAGAAAGTAAGGGCAAAATCTTGAAAAATACTGGGGCATAAAGAAAATTTTAAATTATCTACATTTTACAAGCTCTTAAAGGAAAAATGCACTTAGATTTATACAGCTCTTGTTATTATGTATTATTTACACTTAGTATGTTTTTCCTGTAATAAATCTAACCCAAAAACATATTAAAATACATGCATTCTCAATATTTCAGTTTTGACTCTGTTCATTTCACATCTGCTCACAAATTTAAACATTACTATCAAACTTTTTGAGTTTCTACCTGTATCAGCATTTTTTTTTGTTATCTGAAAATATTTAATCAAATAGGTAGGTGATAAATATGAGACTTGATGACCCAAATACTGTAGAAATATTTTCTTTAGATCTTTAAATATGAATTGATATCTTTTGAGTACTCACAAGCTAAGACTAAGATTTCTGAAGATTTTAGTATTCACTTATTTTGTATTCACCTATGTAAGTTCAAAAATTTTAGGAAGTTCTTGATACGTGGAAATGCACAGAGTTGGAATAATAGCAACTTTTTAATTTTATTTTATTTATTTATTTTTTCTATGGCCCCCATGGGCCTGCCCTGCTTCCTGACTAGGGTGGTGAGACAGGACTGGCTGGTGAGGCTGCCTTCTGCTGTTCCCAGGCTGAACCACCCTGAGAGAATTTACCAGTTCACAGCCAGGGAGTCCCTAGCAGGGACTCACCATTGTGCCCTGACAACAATTTTCTATATGTCTTTCCATAGTTCCTGCTATAAGCGTTATTCTCATGAAACAAGGGGAAGCTATGCCTCATTCCACAGCTTCTACTTGTATTAATAATCATTTTCTGCCATGGCACTGACTTTATGAAATGCCCTTCAGAAGGTTAATATGAATCTCCAAAGCCTCTTTAGGTTTAAGTCCAAAACCTGGGATTATCCTAGTCTCAATCAAGGCTGTGGATTAATGAACATAATTTAAAGTTATTCATTTAATTGCAACATTGTGACATCTGTTCTCTTTGAATATAAGTTTACTACTTTAAAGAAGGTTGTTTTCACTTAATAAATTTAAACTAAAAATATATATAGTCATAAGTATATATACAAAATGTGTATCATTATATCATTGAAAACTATGCATTCAAACAGAATGAACAAAGGAATACTTTTTTTTTTTTTTTCCTAAGGTTAGGAGGGAGGAGTTTGAACAATTTTCATTATCTTTCTAGCATTTTTTTCATTCATTTTATGTACTGATGTTTTTAATATAACCCAATTACTGTTTTCATATTTCTGGGCATCTTAGGAAGAATTTCATTGCAAATAAAATTTCACTATAGGTTACTCAACAATTTAGATACTTTCGAATTCCTATTCTGAAATATACAGGGTACAAAAGTCTGAGAAATATCCTGTCTGACATTTTAAGAGAGATATACAAAATAAAACATTTTGTACAAATAAGCTTACAAAACAAAACAAAAACAAAAAAAAAGACTGCTGTATACTGATGAATGTTGTTTGTTATATCCACTTACTAATTATAGAAAAAATTAAAAAAAAAAAAAAAGAATAATTTCTTTAAGGGACAAAGGGAAAGCAATGGATAAAGATATGATTAATTTAAAATAATTATCTCAAAACCATAGTTCATTGCTTGGTCAAATAAACAAATAAGATCATTTAAAAAAAAAAAAAAAGGAAGAAAATCAGAACTAATTACATGATAACTTTGATTGTTATGTGCCATTTAGCTAGCAAACTCTGAAAGAGTATTTCAGAAGAATAAAAGAATAAAATTAATATTAATAATAATGAATAATAATAAACTTTAAAAATATACATTTCTGTCAAGTATTTCCATAGGAATGGCTTCTATATAAAGAGAAGATAAATAGAACTCTTTGTCTTGTGAAAAATATAAATAAAGACAAGATTTAGCAGAAGGGCATAAAACTGAACAAAATAAATAAATAAATAAAATAAAAAAGAGGTTAACAAAAACAAGTTTTAATAGTTCAAAAACATTTCTGTTTGGTGAAATTCTTTGACATTAGGTAAGGACAAAAGGGGAAAAATATATATAAAAAGCAAAGGAATTCTGTAATTTGGGAACTATTTGCAATAATGAGTCTAAAAATTCTTTGAGTATCTTCTTTAGCAACTGTGAAAAAAAAGTATTCTCATGAAATTCTCAGTTCAGGAGGTCCCTAAGACATCAACTACTGATCTCTGGGATGTTAACTCTGGGACAATTTAAGTATTCATAATCTTTTTTTTTTTTTTTTTTTTTTCCCAGTATTTTTCTCTTTCTCTAAGCTTTTGTTACTGGCCACTGTCAATAGACACAGGCTTAAATGGTCTTTTGAGTAGTAACTGTAGAAACATTATTCAAACTGAGTACAACTTTGGTGTGAAGTTATGCCTTTCCCTACATGTTTCCCTAATTCTAACTCCCACGACTAACTGTTAGTAGTTTAAAATGTTATTTAAAGCAAAGTCAAGAACCTTGATAATTTCAGTAAAATTAAAAACTAAATAAAAACTAAACTTTTAAGCATAGCTAATACAGAGACTTAATTAGAAAGCTTAAACTTGCACAGAATTGAAGGTATATACAGGCATATACAATCATGCTTGCAATATTGATCTTCCACAGTTCACTGAATATTCAGGATATTCTCAAATCCTTAATGGAGAAGAAAGAATGTGAAATGGAGCTACTTCCTCATGGGAAAATAATAGCCTGAAGCATATTAGTTAAAAAGTTAGAAAGAAGAGTTAGAATGTCTTCAGGCCTTTAATTTGTGAAAAAAAGCTAAATGTGGCCAACTAAGAACTGAAAGCCCTCATAAAAGTTTGGTATTTATCCAAAGTCTAGAGAAAGGGATTGGATTTAAAATGTAGCTTCTTATTTTACAGCTGAAGCAACACTCCTATGCTCATGCAGGCATATGCTTTGCACATCTTAGAACTATTTTTGGAATGTTTTTGGAATTATTTTTGGAATATTCTATGAATGTTTTTGAACAAGTTCTATTAGCACACAAGCTACCTTATAAGAGTATATTTTTGAATAAAAATTCTACATAATGGAAGTGTGATGTCAAACCACACATGATAGTATTCTTTGGAATACTATCTCAATTTTACAGCTATACATGTTCCATATTAAGCATGCTTTTGTCATTTTTCTTTGAAGAAATTCAGAAGATGTTTAATGGTAAGTACATACTTCAATAATTGCCTTAATAAAATCAAATCTATTATCAAAAGGTATAAACAAATTTCAATAATCCATTAGTCTGGAGTAGAGAACTTTGTGTTTCCTGCAACTAAATGAATGCAAAAAGAAAAGTGGTTTTAGTATGATTACTTTGCAAATGACTTCATTTTTTAAAACCTCTGTAGGCAAAAATTCAAAATATATACATAGATGATTTGAAGCGTTCACCCCTGAACTATTGGAAGGATATCTCCTGGTCTGTTACCATGCTCTTGAGACACAATATAAAGATGTCAGGAGAGCAAGGAAAGAACCTCAGTTTGAGACATTTTAAAAACATTTTTTTTATAGGTTAAACCTCTATGGTCTATGATCTTTATTATGAACTTTTGTGTTTTTCTTTTCATTGTGTAGTTGAACAGCCTCAAAGACACAAGAACAAGCAGTGTCTGTACTTATTCCCCCCTTCACCGCACCCCCCAATCCCAAGCCTACTAGCACTGAAATTAAGTTATGGGATATTGTTAGATTAATGTTTAATGGTCTAGAAAACTTCAAAACTTACATTAGTTCCACATCTAATTTGGATTTTTATCATTTTTATCATGGATTTTTTATTAGCTTTGTTCTATGGGGTCACAGGTCAATCAGATTTCATTTTAGTAAAGAATCATTAAGTGTATTTTGTAATTTAATTTTCATTGTATTAATAGCTATTCAGTACACATGATGTGTACAGCACAGTCTCCATAGAAATATCCATTACATAGCGTATTTGTCATTACTTAGTTTCCAGAATACAACATTCATTATGCACCCAACAGCACAATTATTCAGGATCTAACAGTATTTCCATTATAAAACTCTATTATGAGAGGATTTTTTAATACTTCCATAAATTTTCAGTCTTACTAAGATTTGCCACAGGATGTTTCAGCCTGGGTATTAGTAAGTATTAGCTGAATTTGTTAAAATTTCAATACTTAAAAATAGACTAACTAGAAATATATATTTTTATAATCCCAAATCCTTTGACGGAGACTAACAGTGAAAAAAATATACACTTCAAATAAATTAATTTTGTGTGAAATTATGAAAGCTGGATTACAGAAGTTAATATCAAATAGCTGTAGTGTTGAACTAAGTTTGACAGGAAATCAAAGACATCTTTCTTTCTAATCCAAGAAGCAATAAATCCTTTTTTTCCTTAATAATTTTTTGTTTTTTAAGAAATTGGTATAACTTTAGCATGTCCTAATTTTTATTATTTCATGCTTTGAAAATGATTTACACATTTAATTATTTTTTTTACACATTGTATAGTCAACACTATTTTTGGAGAGTTTCTCCTTTTAAACAACAGGATGAAGCAAAATCAACCACTTCAGCAGCCAGACAAATAAAGTAAGAAAACCAAAAGTTGAGAAAAAAAGAAAAAAAATTTTTTTTTTTTAACAAACAATTTGATGGATGCAAGCAATCGGCATTTCTGTTTTCTTAAGGACAGCAAGAATTAATGGAATGGTTTAAGCGTTCAGCATGATTTGGGATTATGAGACCAGAAGGTGATAAAATAACCCTTATATTGGAAGGACAAAGCAGAAATAGAAAGATAGTGCATTTATATCAGCATTAAGAATGCATCCCCTTAGTCCTAACGTTTGTGAAATCAGTTTCCTCTGAATCTCTGAGGGATAATTCACCTAAATTAACATTAGCTTTAGGAGGGAACTGTGATCTGAATGTTACTCTCAGTTTACTCCAACAGAAAAAAAAAAATAATTTATTTAGTGACCTTTGTAGATTTCAGACTTGAATGATTTTCTTTCATTTCAGTCCTTGTTAGACTCTAGGCAGGAACTACCACTTGTAAATGGTGATTGCCTTGTTTACAGAGATAAACATAGAGCCTTGGGGCTGTTTTGTTCTCCTCAGACAGTGTATGTGTATGGATAAGATAAAATGCTTAAAGAGATAGTGTTGTTGAAAATCAGTTAGCTAATGATTAAGCTAACTACAATTAAAATGAGCCTCTTTTTGAAATAAACAAACAAAATTACTTTTGAGAGGAGATTAAGGTGGGAAATCTTTAAAAATTAAGCTGTATTAAACAGGTTTGATTTTAGAGGAGCAGAGCACAATATATTTTAAAGAGATACATGGACCAGAATTATTATCCAGAATTATTATCCCAAAATTTTCCAATTTACATTTACCTTGGGAGCTTCTATATTATGTGTGGATTAAAAACTAATCGCAGACTTCTGTTCTGTTTCTGAAGAGAAGTGTTAACACATCTCAGTAAGTTAATGCTTGAGTCATGCCGAATATACACTGGATTCTTGAAATAAGTAAGTATCCTTCTAATTGCATTTTCTAAGAAAGTTTGGCATGATGAGTATTCACTAAAGCCTTATGGCTTTTCATGACTTCATGAAAAAAAATGCAATGGCAGCCATCAAGTTCTTTTAGAATGAGTCTGAAAGAAAAAAAGGCGACACTTCCAGATCTGAAGACCTGGTTTAAAATAAAATGGAGAAATAATCTTTACAACACTCTTGTCCTCAGTCCACATGCTAAATTTCAGTGTCTAAGCCTGGAGTTAATATTTGGTGTCAAGCTTGCTTTTATGAACATTTTTATAAACATTTATTTATCATGAATTATTTTTAAGATATAACCCCCCCCCCCCCCCCCCCCCCCGAAAGAAACAGGTCATACATCTCTAGTCTTCTTATAGACTCCCTTTTCTTTTTAACTTCTGATGATAATGAGTTAAGGGCAATGCCTTTTACTGTCAGCCAGGTTAAAACAAGGGTAAAGAAAGGATCTAAAGTACAGTACTGTACTCCACATTTCCTTATTAGTCATTTTAGATAACTCACTCACATGATGGCTTAAAAAGTTCTCTTTTTAGTGTGCTTTTCTTTTTGTTGTTTTTTTTTTATTTATTATTATTATTATTTTTATTTTATTTTTATTTTATTTTTATTTTTATTTCTTCGTCAATTCCACATTATGGTACTAAGCTTTGATAAGGCTGTGATAAAGACTTATCAAAACATGGGGGGACGGGTGAGGTGATGATGTTGGAGCAACTAGAAAAAAATCTAACCAGAGTTGAGTTGAATTGTATTAAGAGATTTGGATGCCATAAAGAGTTATTCTAGACTTGTCGGTATGCAAATAGCAAATTACTCAGAACCCAAGAGAGCATATTGTGAGGTTATTTCGGTTTCTTACATATAGTATTTATTAAACTAATATATATATATATATATACATAGAATCATCTGATAATCTATTAAATAAAATAAAATGCAGATTTATGAAAATTAAGTTAATCCAAGTTTTGGTATCTGCATAAATAAAATAATAACTGCATAATGGAACAGAACACCCACCAGTTATGTGTTCTTAAAGGGAAGGAGTAAAGGCAATTCCAGTTAACTCCTTGCTAAACCGGGAATTCTGTATGTTTTAGTCACTTACAGAATACTAAAGACTTTGTATCTCTTACATCTTGATCTTTGTTTAATTACAGATTTTCTAATTCAAATTTCATTAAATAGTTCACACCAAATGCATGTATGTAATCACAAAAATAAAGAAGCAACTCACTAGAGCCTATGTGCAGTAATCATTTATTATTCTGTAATCATATTTTTATTCTGAAAAAAAACCACACAACACCAACAACAACGAAAATTTTATTATCTCAGTTATTGTTCCACAAAAGTAGTTTTCTTTTTTTCTTCTTCTTCTTTTTCCTTTTTCACCTTTCTTTTTAAATTTTAGTTGACTCTTTTAAGTTGACAAGATTCTTTTTATTTTTAATATTTCTGTTGTCACTTGATTACCAAATTTGCATGGTTTCTAGATCATATCCGTTCTTTCTTTTACATCTGAAATACGTCTGTATGTGTTTTTATATTTTGTTTGTTTGTTTTATGTGACTAGCTATATTTGAAGTAGCCATAAATAAGTAGCCATAATTTCTGAATATGAGAACGCACTTGTTTAAGGAATATTAATAAACACAATTGCAACTAACTGAACACCTATTTATTTGACAAAAAATATATAAGTATAGATTGATTTCTTAAGATTTTTAATACGTTTTATATATAAAGGAAAGGATTCTGTGATGAAAAAATACAAATGTAGCATTTGAATTTCAGAAGTCACTTTCAAATGATTAACTTCTAAAAAAAAATTTTGCACAATTGTTCTTCAAAAGATTTAGAGCGAGATATTCAGAATGATTCAGAGAAACAATTAAGTTTATTTTGCTTTTCGTAAGGTAGTGTGGTTCTCAAAACCACATCAAGATTACTTTGAGTCTGTTTTTCTCTAGTGAATAACAGGAAGGGTACGAAGACTCTGAGAAAGTAAATGCAATAATACAATTCCATATAAAAATACTTCATTGCCTTGACAAAATACATTCTGCAGACATCTGTGTGTGAAACTTCACAGTTTTGTTTCACTGATGTTAGTGTGAACATTTTGTTAGGATTTGATCCATGTGGGTTGGCACCTGCTATCCTACCCTTTCTTCAAGGTTCACTTTGAGTTTCTAGGGCAAAGAAAAGTAAAAATACAAAATGAAAATCAGTCAAAATCACTGAATTTCATCTGGTTGAATGGCAAAACCATGAAGCTTGCATGATGTTCTCCTGCTGCCATGTATAACCTCATTTTATCTCAAAACTGGAAGTATACATTATACATTAATGAATTCCTAAGTAAATCTAAATTATATTTCATACTGCATTCTCTGTAAGGTCATTGATGTTCATTCTGTAAGGTCGTTCTGCTTCTGTATTTTTACATTTCTGTATGTTGGCACCTTGAAGGCTCACATAGGTCCTTCAAGAATAACCATCTAATAATAATACTAAATCAGAAAGCATGTGATAAACATTGATCTAGAAGGTGTTTTGTTTTTGTTTCTTTGTTTTTGCTTTTTTGTTTTTAGGAAAAGCAATAAAAATAACAAACAAACAAAAAAACACATCCAATGAATAAAGCGTCGATTATATACCCAATGCCAGGTGAAAGAGATCTTAATACACCACTGATCTTGCAAGTGACAGCTTTAAAATAGTCTGTTCTGGCCAAAAAACATAGGAAAAGGTGATTCAGATTCCTAAATAATTTTCATGTAAACATTAAAACCCAACATGCTTTGACAAGACTTTGCTTTTTTGATTAGTTTTGTTTTGAATTGTATTTGTTTTAGGGCAGTGACCATCTTACTTATACCACTCCCCATCAATGAAGTACATTTTAACAATGCACCAAAATACACAGAAAAAAAAATCAATGCATTTAAAGGCAAATTTTATTAGGTTTAGACACATAAGTTAATAACTTCATTGAACAGTATATGCACTGGTTTCTTGGAGATATGATACAAAGTTCTCCACAGTATCTTGCTTTATTGTAGGAGTGAGGGGGCTACACTGTATGGCATTCTACAGTGCATGATTTCAAGGTTATGAAGCAATATTACCTATGTGGGGTTGTGAGCAAACTGATAAAAAAAATGGTGAGGTTACAGTCAGTTTGTTCTTACCTTCAGTTGTTATTTGACTGTTCTTCAGTGTAAACAAATTCTTTATAATACTGTGTATTAGATACAACAAGGAGACTTGTTATGATTTACTAATCTAACATATCACATGTGATGTTTACAGCAACTGATGATTATATATAATTAAATTAAAATGGAATTATAAAACACATTCCTTTGATATTTTTTTTAATATAGATTTTCCAGAGATATAGCCTTTTCTTCATATAGCTAGCACCTGACTGTTGAAAAATTTAGTATTGTAGGACTCTATCTGAAAAACTTGTAATGGAAACACCTGTGAAAGGTTTTACACAGCAAACAGGTAGTCAAATATTTAAGATTGCTGGGACAGGCAGGCCTAAAGTATCTACCAGGCATCTACAATCCACCACTGGATGTTATAAATGATCCATAATCATGATCCATAATGGTGAAGACATTATATTTGTATATCAAGTCACCTATGTAAAGGGTGACAAGAGTTAATTTTATTCTTGTCACACAAAAGCTCAATTCAGATACTGTACATAACAAACTCAATCCTATCTATGTGTTAATTTTAAAAATTGGTAAGAAAGAGCTTTCTCATCAAGAAGAATGAACACTTCTCACAGTAGCTGTCCCCAGAGTTCTGAGATTTGTGATTTTCCTTAGATATTTATTTTATACCCATGACTTATGACATCCTGTGATTTTTGCTTCAGTGGGTGGAATGAGCTACTATACAGTCGCACACTGCAACCTATACAAGGAGCTTTAAGATAACAATCTTTAGGATTGAAATGAAGGTGAGAAGAGATCCCGGTATCAGCTTCTTTGACAAGGCTGCAGAGACATGAAGGGTCAAGTCAAAAGTTTAGTGGGATGAGTTTGACATAATAGGCCACTTTGGTAAACACATATAACTTGACAGTATAAAGGATGTAGGCACATCTATGACATTCTAAGATCCCCAAATATTGGTTATTATTAAAAGATTAAAAATAAATAAATAAATAAATAAATAAATAAATAAATAAACAAACCAAAAACCAAACCAAAACAAAAACCACCCTGACCTTATGATTACCCATGTAAATGAAATAAGTTCAAAATTCAATAAATCAATAGATTAAGCAAATATTTGTAAAGTCGAGACTGAAGCTGAAACATATTTAAAGTTATTTCTTATGCTTTAGTCATGATTGCTGTGACATTATTACTGCTGATCTAAATTATAGTCACAGACCTGCACCTTGGCATATAATTTATTTTCATTTTTTTCTTGTCTGTATTGATGAATATTCTAGCTATGTGCATTTTTTAAATTGATAGGCTTGAAGATATATGACCACCTTAAAGTTTTAGAAAACGAAAATACTTTTTTTTTTTTTTTTGAATAAAATAAACTCAAGATACTGGATCATGTTTTAAGAAACCTATAAAATCCAGAAGTTTTTGAAAAAGTGTGTGTGTTACTGCATTAATTAAAACTCATATTCCAATGCTTCTTGCCAGATATGTAAATTGATTTCCTCTAAAATTTTATTTAGTTTTTGATTAATAAAAACAAGTTATACTTTTTTATTTCAAGTTTTACAAAAGTTATGAATTTTAAATGTAAGCATTATGTTATCACTATAACCTGTTTGATATTTAAGAAATTAAATAATCTGACATGCAGTTATCTGTCATAATTATTAAAAGTGGAATGCTGAACCTCCCACAGAAAGCCCAACACTTCAAAGTTGGTACCTCATAATTGGTACCTCAAAAGCTGGAGACAGAGTTGGTTTAATATATTAATATTTTAATAACAGATATTTATCAGGAAATTGTCTAGCATGTAGTGAGGCAATACACTGGAATTCAGTAGCACGGTAAACGTTCTCTTAAAACTTATGCTCAGGCAAGCTGTGACTCTGTTCTGAGCACTAACTTGAGAAAGACATCCTATTTCTGTCTGAAAGCTTTGTGAACAGTCAGCTTTATTTATTTGATGTTTGTGGGCTGAAATATTCAACCTTTATTTTAAAAACTGAGCTGATTTTACAGAGTACTGAATAAGCTTTCTATGTTTATCATATGTACAGTTTTTTCAGTGGGTTAAAATTATATCATTGTGCAATTTATTTGCTTTTTAGTTTATTTCTTTTTCTTTTCAACTCTGATGCAGTTAACCTCTGTAACTTGTTCAATGAGAAACTCCAGTGAACTGTATCACCACACACAATTAATGGTTGAGCAGCCTGTAATAAGTGAAAATGCCATCATGGCTTAGCAATTAGTGCATGGATCATCTTCAAAAACTTACACTCTTTTCTGTCTGCAGAATTTAATTTTGCTCTGTGATTTAAATTATATTCAAAGTGAATGGCAATATTCAATTACTGCAGAAGAGTATTATGGGAAATTGTCACAATTGTGATTAATAGCTGTTATGGAAAACAATTAATTTTATGTCCTGTTGCTAGGTCAAGTATAAAAGCTAATTTCCTGGAAGAAAGAAATATGTTTATCAGCATATCTTGTTTGATGTTTTAATCTGTAACACTAAGTGCTTCATTCACTGTAAAAAAGTTTTCTTGCATATATTAAAAATGCTTTTATGGTATTAAAAAAGTGATAAAAAAAGACAGTTTTACTGATGCATATGTGAGGAAGACAAGAAGGACCAGTATTAAAAGACGACAGTTCTATCAATTTATATCATGGGAAACTTTTCACACATGCATTGACACAGACAAAACTAGTTTAAAACCAAATGAATTACACAATTTTAGTTAAAATGAAAAGCTAAACACACAAAGAGTGACTCAGGCAGCTCAACCTCCCTTTCCTTAAAACGTATGGCAAAGGAAAAAAAATAAAAAATAAGGTCTTCCCTTCTTCCCTCTGAAATTAATTATGAAAAGAAAGGGCTTCTTCCCTATCATAAGTCCCCCCAAAACAGGAGAATTCATTATCTACCACCATTTTCCACCACTGTGTCCTAGCTTTCTGTCTTCATTAATTTATTTCTTTAATCTGTTTCTTACTCCTTCTTTAAGGAAGTACCCCACCCAAGGCTAATGAAGAAGCTGGCATATGCTTTGCTGGGTAAAAAACTGGCTGAGTGGTTGGGCCCAAAGAGTGGTGGTGAATGGAGTTAAATGCAGTTGGATACTGGTCACCAGTGGTGTCCCCTGGGTTTCAGTATTGGGGACAGTTCTCTTTAATATCTTTATAAATGACCTGCATGACGGGATCAAGTGCACCGTCAGTAAATTTTCAGATAACACCAAGCTAGGAGGGTGTGTTGATCTGCTTGAGGGTAGGAAGGCTTTACATTAAGGCTGGATCAATGGACTGAGGCCAACTGCTGAGGCCGAGGAGTTGAACAAGGCCGAGATTCGACAAGTCTAAGTGCTGGGTCCTGCACCTAAGGCACAACAACCCCACGCAATGCTGGAAGAAGAGTGGCTGGAAAACTGTTTGGAGGAAAGGGACGTGGGGGTATTGGTTGATAGCTGACTAAATATATGCCAGCAGTGTGCTCAGCTGTTAACAGTATCCTGGCTTGTATGAGAAAGTGTTGCCAACAGGGAAGTGATTGTCCCACTTTACTCAGCTCTAGTGAGTCTGCACTTCAAATACTATGTTCAGTTTTGGGTCCCTCACTACAAGAAGAGCATTGAGGTGCTGGAGCCTCTCCAGAAAAGGGCAACAAAGCTGGTGAAGGGTCTAGAGAACAAGTCTTATGAGAAGCAGTTGAGGGAACTGAGGTTATTTAGTCTAGAGAAAAGAAAGCTTGGTGGAGACCTTATTGCTCTCTACAACTGCCTCAAATGAGGTTGTAGCAAGGCAGAGGTCGATATCTTCTCCCAAGCAACAAGTAATAGGACAAGAGGAAATGGGCTCAAGTTGTGCCGGGGGTCGTTTGGGTTAAATGTTAGGAAAAATATCTACACTGAAAGGGTTGTGAGGCATTCAAACAGGTTGCCCAGGGAAGTGGTTGAGTTACCATCCCTGGAAGTATTCAAAAGACATGTAGGTGTGGTAGTTAGGGACTTGGTTTAGTGGTAGACTTGGCAGTGCTTGTTGGATTTGATGCTTGTAGTGGTATTCTGTGAGTTTCTTCCTTTAGTTTTATCCCTTGACAAAACCACTAATCTCAGTAAATATTTTCAAATGGTTAATTAGGTACATAATATCTCTAAGTTAAAATACAGTTTTTCTGGAGACTTCAATTACTTAAATATATTATTCATTTTGTTTTCTGTAATGTTTATAGATCGTTTGTTCTAAAAATACAAAGATGCAGGATGATATATTTACAGGATAAACATATTCATGAATATTTATTCCACATAACTCCAGGCATCTAAATTATGTGCCTGAGTTAGGGGAAGAGTTCCCCAACAATCCCCTTTTAATCAGTTGAACAGAGCAGGGCCCTAGCATACCTAGCATACCTAATTGCCTATCTTTCTCCCTCTCCCTCTCTGTTGTATATCTAAGTACTGTAAACAGACTAGCCTCCTAGTCCAAATTATATCCCTGAAGTTATCAGTATTAATCATTGTGGTGGTTTTACCGTGCTGGGCAGCTAAACCCCACAACCGCTCTCTCACTCCTCCTCCTTTAGATGAGGAGGGGGAGAAGTAAAGCAAAGAACAACTCACGGGTTGAGATAAGGATAATTTAATTAAAGGGAAATAATTATAATAATTAAATAAAGACTACCATGAACTAAACAATTTAACTAAGGGGAAGTAAAAGGGAAAAGGGGAAAAAGGGAGGAAAACAAACAAACAAAATAAATGAAAGCTATATGGAAGTGCAGAGGAAAGAAATTACTCTCTACTTCCCACAAATGAGCGATGATTGACCACGTCCTTGAAGCAAGGCCTCAACGCATGCAGCCGGTGTTCGAGAGGAGGACAGACGTCTTCTCAACGAGAGCCCACCCCTCCCCTCTTCTTCCTGTTTCCACCTTTTATTGCTGAGTGTGACACCACATGGTATGGAATATCCCTTTGATTGGTTTAGGTCAGCTGCCCTAGTGATGTTTCTCTCCTCACTTTTTGCCCACCCCCTAGGAGGGTTAGAGAAAGGCCCAATGCTGTGCCACTGCTGCTCAGCAGTAGACACAACACTGGTGTGATAACACTGCTGTTCCAGCTACAAGTACAGAGTACGGCACTGAATGGGCTGCTGCCGGGAAAGTTAACATTCCAGCCAGACCCAGTACAATCATTCACATCCTTTCTACGTTTTGCCTGCACCAGATTTTTATGAGCATTATTTCTATCTGAAGTTTAAATATTATTGACAAATAAAAATAATTATTACATGTTATTGACCTTCTAGCACTAAAAGCACAGAGTAATCTTATTATACTTCAACACTGGGTTTATAAAATCAAAACATGGCAGGTATTTCAAATAACAATAATGCTAATCTATCTGGCCAGAACTATTTTTCACTACTTCGGTTCAGAAAAGGAAATGAATAAACAAACAATGACATAAGTTATTGGAGTGGGGGTGTGGAGAGACAAAAAACAATTTCCCTGTTTATAAACAATTTCTCTGTTTATAAACATTATATTTGGATTATTTGTTATTTTTATTATTTATCATGTATTATTAATAAATTAATAAATAATTATTAATTTAAATTATTATTAAATTATTATTTATAAATATTATTTATTATTATTATTAATTATTATTTATTATTTTTGTTATATTTGTAACATGTTATTTGTTATTTGTTACTTGGATTATAATGTAGTTATTATAGTTGTGGCTATAAAGCTGATATTTTTCTGATACGTTTTAGAATTTATGAAATGCTTAAGATGTCTTTTTCTGTTTGTTTGATTGATTGATTGATTGATTGATTGTTTTTTGTTTGATTGTTTTTGCCTTAAAAAAAGACACACACTATATTTTTAGGATACAAAGAGACTCACAAAATACAATGATAATAGCCTGTGTCCCTCTGGAACAATTCCACAAAGGATATTTTTTTAAAATAATCTCAGTGATACAGTGCTAGTAGAACCCGGTTACTACTATCTATGTAACTCAACCAATTAGAATAGAAAGAATAGAAAGAGTAGAAGGAAATCTACTTCTTTATCTGGC
Source organism: Aythya marila (assembly GCF_965140915.1). Lineage (NCBI taxonomy): Eukaryota > Metazoa > Chordata > Aves > Anseriformes > Anatidae > Aythya > Aythya marila. The sequence goes on along the minus strand of NC_139045.1, from coordinate 55,279,446 downwards.
ATTATATATATATATATATATTTTTTTTTACATAGGTAATCAATGATAAAAATACTCTTATTTAAAGATCTTGATTTATCTTTTCATTTTAACAGCCTATGCTAAAACACTGTGCTTTGTAATTGTCTTTTTCGTTTTGTCAGTGACTGGTAAGAGGATACTACTTTAAGAGATTTAGACATAACACAAGGGGTGCTTGAACGTTAGTAATGAAGGTACGTTACCATTAAAGTTTTCTAAATGGCTAATTAAAATGGTCATAATCCAAATTCGTATCTTTAAAAAATAAAAAATATTAATAATAAAAATCATAGGATAGCTATTACAGTTCGATACTAAAATAATTTCTTCCTTCTCCTTCTCTTTCTTCTTCTTTCTTCTTGGAAAGTGAGGAAATTCAAAGGAAGAGAAAAAATACATATTCAGGAGTTAGGAACAAGCATTTTAAACAGAAGATAATGTTAAAATAAGTTAATGAAAACAAATATAGGGTGTGACTTGAAGGTTATTTTTATTTTAAAAATATTTGAAGTTGGAGAGGAGGCTTTCAAGCATTTATGGCATAACCAGATCCAAAGGCTGGAAAGTGAAATTAAGTATTTCAGTGTATATATTATTATATCATTATATATATATATATACATACATACATATATATACACACACATATGTATATATATATAACTACATACACTTATTATATATAATATATGTAATATATTATATATTATTATATGTTATTAATAATATATAATGTATATGATTGTATATATTAAATGATATATATATTGTATATATGTGTGTTATATATATTTTATATAAATATACATATATATATATAATATATTATTATATTATTCAGCTGATATAAGATAATTTCTGGCCCTTAAGAAAATTTCACAGTAAAACAACCTTCCATGCAGAATGTGGATTCCTCATAATCTGAAGGATAAAATATAGCTGTATTTTAAAATACATGACTGACAGTAGTTTTCAGTCAATGGAAGCCAGAGAAAAATTGATTATCCAATATTAAAGGTTAAGAAAGACTATTGCCCCCATTTCAAATTATCAGGGACAGAAGGGAAGGGAAAATCATGAGTATCTGGATGAAATTTCAGAGCTATGATACAAAAATGATATCATGGTCTGGGATATTTAGGTCAGCCCTGGTTTAATGATCTCCTTCTTCAGAATCTTTTAACCAATAGAATCTATGTATAAATTCTTTATTTTTATATTCTCATATGCAATTTTTTTCATTCCTTTTATTTATTGTGAAAACTCTCTGCCTAAATTCTATTGTGACACTAAACTTGGTCTGAATGCAAAGGTCTGGGATTCAGGAGCTTGGAGGTCAGACAAAGCATAGTCAAAGTAGAACTGACAAAAGAAAGTGAATTCTTCTATGATATTGGGCATAACTAAAACAAGAATATTTTCTAAGAATTAAAATGCATTATATTTATTAAATGCTAGAAGAGAGATTTCTAAACAAAGGGATTCAGCAGCTTTATAATCACACTCTTACTGTTTTGAATTTGACATGGTCTGATTTTACAAACATAATAATAAAGCAGTCTGCCTGATTATCTGATTCCATTTTCATAACCACTTACATACTGGGGAATTTTTGCTTATTCTTATATTTATGAGATTATATATATTCTTATATTCTTATATTAAATCAAATTAGTCAAGTCTGTTTGGATGCTTATGTTGTAAGGTTTTTATTCTAGAATGAAATTGAAAATTGTTTTAATGTTTTAAATAGATGTTTCTGTTCTGTTACAAATAGACACTTCAGTATTCTTCAAGAGAGGATCACCTCTCTTGATCTGCTGGCAGTACTTTGCCTAATACAGCCAAGAATACCATTAGTTTTCTTAGCAGTTGTTCTTAGCATTGCTGATGCATGTTCAGCTGTGTGTTCACCAGGATCCCCAGGTCCTTTTCTGAAAAGCTGCCTTACAGATGGTCAACCCACAGTGCCTAGAGTTATTTCCAGGTGCAGGAATTTGTACTCCCACTTCCTGAACTTCATAAGGTGCCTGCCAGCTCATTTCTTCAGCCTGGAAACATCCTTGTGGATGGCAGTGGGACCATCTGGTGTATCAGCCACTTCCCACATTTTCATGTTTTCCACAAATTTAAAAGGGTACACTCTATACCATCATTTAGATCATTAAAGAAGATGTTAAATAATACCTGGTATTAACCTCTGGGGCTTGTCAAGTTTTATGGAAACTGCAAGATTTTCTAAATAGAGCATTAGAGCTTTCTCTTGCTCCAGAAACTATTTGTTATTATTAAAAAAAAAAAAAAAAAAAAAAAGGAGAAAAGGGAGAGAGAGGGGGAGAAAAAGAAAAGTGTTTCACTATAGAGATTTCTTTATTTCTTGCTTACTTTTTGGACTGAAAGCTACTTTATCCCTATGTAATCATACTTCCTTAAAAAGCAGGAATCTATAACAGAACAGTATTTAAAGTTTAAGTGTAACAAAATCACATAATAATCTTCTTGTTCTTCCTTTTTCCCATATCTATTTATCAGAAAAATTAAAAAAAAAAAATAAAATTATAGGTATTCATATAGAAGTAGCTCTAAACAGTATATGATATTCCATGAAAATATAGGTACTGCAATAGAACTTTACATTCTGACTTCCCTTATATTAGCAGTAAACAAACAAACAAACAAACAAACAAATAATGTATGTTCTTCATGTATAGTAATTTTAGAAGGCCTCAGAAAATACATAACCATTTTATTACTATTAATTTATGCATACAATTAATCATAAACTACAAAGGATTGTTAGTTTTGAACCCTTAAGCAAAATATATGAGGTCAATTTTTAAAGAATTATTCCTCTGGGCTGTAATTAGTATTTCGTAGCATATGCAACCTGATGTTACTGTAGGAAGCAATTTGAACATCTGGGTGTATTATTTGAAATATTTAATTCCCAATAGTCTTCTTACTTTGTAATGCTAGTGTGCATATTAGACAAAATAAATAAATAAATAAAATAAAATAAAATAAAATAAAATAAAATAAAATAAAATAAAATAAAATAAAATAAAACAAAACAAAACAAAACAGACTCTAACATCATTTTTGAATACTGAGAAATACACAAATGCTTTGTCTTTTGCTTTGCTTCTTAAAATATTTGAGCATATGGGTCCATAGATTTAGGCCCTAAATTGAAACTTCATTTATTTCAGATTCCACTTCAACTATTTCAGGAGTTCTTCAGTTCTTCAGAGTTGTGGAAAGACACAATATAGATTTTTTTAAACAAGTAATATATTCCAAAACTAATTGCAAAGATATGTATATATACTTTACACTTAGGATTCAATATATTGTACATTGAAGCCATAAACCCTCTCATTTTTAAGAGTAACATTTAACCTAGTGGGAATTCAGACAGTATGAAGTGTCTCATTCATGCATTACTAGGCATTTCTGCAATCCTCCTGCAGATTCAACAGTTCTAGGTTGTGATTCTGCCCTGAAGTCCAATAGGGAAGAAACACTGAGTTAATGTGTAAATCCACTGAAGGAAACAGAATTTCACAGAACCATGGAATGGCTTGGGTTGGAAGGGAAGTTAAAGATTATCTTGTTCCAACCCCCTACCATTGGCAGGGTTGCCACCCACCAGATCAGGTTGCTCAGGGTCTCATCCAACCTGATCTTGATCACCTCCAGGTATGGAGCATCCACATCTTCTCTAGACACCTTGTTTCAGTGCCTCACCTCTGGAAGGGGTGGTGGTGTGGCTCTCTATATCAGAGAGAGTTTTGATGTTGTGGAACTTGAGGCTGGGAATGATAAGGTTGAGTCCCTGTGGGTTAGGATCAGCGGGAAGGCCAACAAGGGAAGCATCCTGGTGGGGGTCTGTTATAGTCTGCTGAACCAGGATGAGGAGACTGATGAGGAGTTTTACAGGCAGCTGACAGAAGTTGCGAAATCGTCAGCGCTTGTTCTTGTGGGAGACTTCAACTTCCCAGATATATCCTGGAAGTACAACATAGCTCAGAGAAAGCAGTCTAGGAGGTTTCTGGAGAGTGTGGAAGATAGCTTCCTGACACAGCTGGTTGGTGAGCCTACCAGGGGAGGTGCCCTGCTAGACCTTCTCTTCACAAAAAAAGAAGGACTGGTGGGAGATATGTTGGTAGGGAGCTGTCTTGGGCAGAGTGCCCACAAAATGGTACAGTTCTCTATTGGCAAAGTCAAGACTGGGATCAGTAAAACTGCAGTCTTGGACTACCGTAGGGCTGACATTGAGCTGTTCAGGACACTGGTTGATTCCCTTGGGAGGTGATTCTGAAGGGCAGAGGAGTCCAGGATGGCTGGGCGCTCTTCAAGAAGGAAATCTTAAAGGCTAAGAAGTGGTCTGTCCCCACGTGCCCAAAGACAAGCTGGCACAGAAGAAGACCAACCTGGCTGAACAGAGTTGTGGCTTGAGCTTAGGAGGAAAGAGAGGGTTTACAATCTTTGGAAAAGAGGGCAGGCCACTAGGGAGGACTATGAGGATGTTGCGAGGCTGTGCAGGGACAAAATTAGAAAGGCCAAAGCTCATCTGGAGCTCAATCTGGCTACTGCCATTAAAGATAATAAAAAATGTTTTTAAAAATACATCAACACAAATAGGAGGACTAAGGAGAATCTCCATCCTTTACTGGATGTGAGGGAAACTTAGTTACAAGAGATGAGGAAAAGGCTGAGGTGCTTAATGACTTTGCCTCAGTCTTTAGCAACAAGAGCAGTTGTTCTCTGGATACCCAGCACCCTCAGCTGGTGGAAGGGGATGGTGAGCAGAATACGGCCCTCATAATCCATGAGGAAGTGGTTGGTGATCTGTTAAAGTACTTGGATGCACGCAAGTCGATGGGGCCGGAAGGGATCCACCCAAGGATACTGAGAGAACTGGCAGAGGAGCTGGCCAAGCCGCTTTCCATCATTTATCAACAGTCCTGGCTATCAGGGGAGGTTCCAGTCGACTGGCAGCTAGCAAACATGAGACTTGTCTAAAAGAGGGGCCAGAGGGGCCAGAGGGCCATAGGGCAGACCAGGGAAACTATAGGCCTGTCAGTCTGACTTCAGTGCCAGGGAAGCTCATGGAGCAGATTATGTTGTGTTATCACGCGGCACTTACAGGGCAACCAGGTGATCAGGCCCAGTTAGCATGGGTTTATAAAAGGCAGGAGAGAACTGGAGTTGTTTAGTCTGGAGAAGAGGCTCAGGGGAGACCTCATTGTTCTTTACAACTACCTGAAAGGAAGTTGTGGGGAGCTAGGAATTTTATCACACAACTCTGAAAGATGACAATTCAGGACTATACTTTTCCAACCTAGTCAAAAATATTGAAACACGCAAACAAAACGCATTTCATGGAGCCAGTTGGTTTTGACCACCACAGAAAGTTCAGCACTTAGGGTGACACTTCAGAGTTAATTTTGATGCCCAAGGACAAAAAATTGCCACGAGTAATTTGTTTTTATATAGAGCAAACTCTCTGACTTAAATGTAATTATTTCCAATTTACTGTCATGTGAAAATCAGACCCTTATTATAATGTTTTTTTGATTCACTTCCACCAGTAATTCAAAAGGGTATCTAGCACATTGACATTACTAATGCAAATATAGCCATGTACTTTGAAAATGGCAGAATGTGGGCTTCCTTTATATCTAGAACGTGACTTTTTGAGATGAAAGCTACTTTCTGTCCTGGACAGAAAACTACATTTGATACAATGAATGTCTGCTGATCTCTGTGCATTGGTATGTTTCATTTCTTTTGCTCAGGGAGAAAATTCATAGACACATTCCTTTTTCAGAAGGCAATTTGTTAAAATAGATAATATATTGGGATGGATTTATAGTGCAATTTTTGCTGTTTTTAAAAAGAAGCATATAAATTGTAAAGATAAATCCGACATAAATCCAAGATAAATGCAACAATGCACCTATTCTCAGAAATAACATTTACAGAATAGCCAATACATCTGTATCTAAAAAGTAAAGCACCTGTTCATACAAATGACATTTTTAATTTGATAAGAAATTACTTCAGTTTTCTGGTTGATACATAGTATCCATTTCAATGTGCAATCTTTTTTATTTGCAGGTTTGAGTAGGAGATGCCTATAATATATGTTCCAATAGTCAGCACAAATGTTTCAGTAAGATTCAAGTGTGATGTATTGGATTCAAGAGAAAGACTATCTCCTGTGATGGATAATTTATAAATACATTTCAAAAGATATTCTAAAGATGATATATATCTATGACTTATATGAAATTTACTAAACGTGTTTTGTTGTTGTTGTTTGTTTGTTTGTTTGTTTTTGCTGTGTGTGGCGTGTAAGATTTCTTGATCTTAGTAATTCATATTCAATATTTCAGATAGTATTTTAACACATATCCATATCACTTGCACTTTTTTTAAGTGAACAACAAAAATGTCAGAAGAAATAAAACAGCAGCTGCAACAAATTCAATTCAATATTCCATTTCCAGATCAAATGTCATACCCCAACTTCTCTATTAATATCATGGCATTGTATTATCTGAAGCAATTTTTCACCTTAAACACTTTGTAAACTTTTTACTAGATTTTTAAGATAAAGTTTATGTTAACAAATACTTTAAAAAAATAAGGGAAATAGTATTCTTAAAAATACAATACTTATATTTTATCTCCCCAACCTGCAATGGTAAGAATGTATTTTCTAGTGAAAGTTTTGTTACAGTTTTTAAAGAAGTTTTAGGTAGTTAAAAACCTTCTACATTAAACTCAAATATCACGAGGTTATAATCTATTTGATCATTTTTGAGGTTGCCAAATTCAGTTTAAGTTAGATCTTATTCCTATTGTCATTTTTCTGTGTAAATGTCTTGTGCTTTCAGTCTGGTAACAAACAGTAGTAGTGTGGCATGGGAAGAATCATAGAAAAAATTAGAAAATATGCCATATTCCACCACATGTGTTGTGCTTCTTGCCTACTATTCTTTCTAAGGTGGTGACAGATGCAATTTAGGAAGATTGTGCAATCCTAGCCACTAAGTGATGTCTGTTCTCGTTGGCACTCTCTCTCTGCTCCCTTCTCAGAAAGCACACAATAGGTGGTTTAGAACTATTAATTCCTGCTAATTCCCTTTCTTACATGCTTCCAGATCTTCTGTTCATGAATTTGTCTAATCCCTTTTTGCACCTCCAGATACCGGCTGCAGTCTGCAGAAGTCTCCTGTACAGTCTACAGCAGCAACAGCAGGATCCAAAAATTCACTTACTGCTCAATAAAAAATAATATATATATAAATAAATAAACAAAAAGTGTTATCTTAACAGTTTTAAGCTGATCTTGTCCTACTTTACTAACTGTCTCCTAGCTCCAGCATTGTCAGATTGTGTTCTACATTCAGCTTGCATATCACCTGTTTGATTCCGATAGCCTCAGTGTGCTTTTCTTTCTTCTCATATTGAGAAGTCACAAACATATTAGTATCTCCTCACAGAACATTCACTTCTTCGAGTGCCTTTCTCTGTACAATCCTGAATTCTTGTACTTTATTCTCCTGGATTTTGTTGGGATAGAGTGCATTTTCTTCCTTGCAGCTGGTATGGTGCTGTGTTTTGGATTCAAGATGAAAATAATTTTGACAAAACACTGATGTTTTATTTGTTGCAGAGCAGTGCTTACACTAACTAAACAACTTTTCAGTTGCTCATGCTGTCCTGCCAACAAGGGGCTGGGGATGCACAAGAAGCTGTGAGGGGACACAATCAGGACAGCTGACCCAACTTGGCCAAAGAGATATTCCATACCGTATGATGTCATGCTGAACAATAAAAATAGGAGGAATTGTGTTTTGCTTGCTTTGTATATTCTTTTTTCATTGTTATTATTTTCCCTTCATTTTCTGTCCATATAAACTGTCTTTATCTCAACCCATGAGCTTATTTACTTTTTTTTTTCCTTTTTGTATTTTTTTGTTTGTTTGTTTGTTTTTGTTTTTTGTTTTTGTTTTATTATTATCTTCCTTATCCCACTGGGAGGTGAGAGGGCGAAAGTGAATGGCTGTGTGGTACTTAGCTGCCTGCTGGGTAAAACCAGTCCTTCTGGCACCCAGTGTGCAGGTTGAGGATTGAGATGACAGATGTGACCAGAGTGTGTTAAAATTAATTTGTTATAAGCCTTATATTAGTTTAATAGTTGCTGGTCACAATGTTGATTTATTTGCTCTCAGAACTGTTGTGCTTGTTTTTAGAGTCATGTTGTGTTACAGCTTACTTGCTGTTTGTGCTCCCTGTTGTGCTGTTTATCACTTCTGGGTGCTGGCTTAAGGTTATCATTTTGCTGTACTGTATAATACTGGTTTATGACATGATAAAATTACTGGTCATAAGACTAATCTGGTATCTATACTCGGTATTGCCATTGTCTCTGTACTTCAGAGTACAGAAACAGAGTAAAGAACCATCTTTCAGAGACTATTAATAATTACACTCTCCATCTTTATACCATGGGGAATCCACATATGGCGGAGACGAAGAAGGACCCTTTCCCCTGCCCCTTCACCTTAGGTCAGAGGTTGGACTCGATGATCTTGAGGTCTCTTCCAACCTAGAAATTCTGTGATTCTGTGATTCTGTGAAGTCCATCATGGGAATAGGAGAGGGAAGAGGCAGAACTCATAAATGAGGCAGTAACCACCCGATCACTATCCTTGAGTAACCTGTACAATATTTGAAAAGATTTCATCTGTCGTCCAGGAGAGTGCATGTCACCTGGCCGCTCCAATTCTGGGATAACAAGGCAAGTAGCATGGAATTAGAGGGCAAGGAAGCTTAGGCTGTGTGGGTTCTATAGACTGGCACATCAGACACACAGGAGTATAAGACTAGTGAATAGTGGATCCTAATGCTATCAAGATATGAAGGGACAGACCTCATCTGTATTTCTGGAGTGACAGGGGGATCCCAACAGCTAACTATATTGGAGGTTTTCACTTGCGAGGTGTGTTCAGTACTACTGGAAATGACTGCGTCAAGGGTAGAAACACAGCCCTATCATTTGCCATAGACTGATTCACACTGCACTGGAACGGGAACTGTAGATCCTGAACACCTGCAATACATTGATGACATCATCACGTGGGGCAACCCAGCAGAAGTTGTTTTTGAGAAAGGGAAAGAAATTGTCTGAATCCTTCTGAAAGCTGGTTTTGCCATAAAACAAAGTAAAGTCAAGAGACCTGCACAGAAGATCCAGTTTCGGGAATAAAATGGCAAGCTGGGCATCATCAGATCCCAATGGATGTTGTCAACAAAATAACAGCTATGTTTCCACCAACTAGCAAAAAAGAAACACAAGCTTTCTTAGGTATCGTGGGGTTTTGGAGAATGCATATTCCAAATTAGTCTGATTGTAAACCCGCTCTATCAAGTGACCTGGAAGAAGAATGATTTCAGATGGAGCAATGACAAGCCTTTGGACAAATTAAACAGGAGACAGTTCATGCAGTAGCCCTCGGGCCAGTCCAAGGAGGGCAGGATGTAAAAAATGTCCTCTACATTTCAGCCAGGGAGAATGGCCCTACCTGGAGACTCTGGCAGAAAGTACCAGGGGAAACCCAAGGTCATCCCCTAGGGTTTTGGAGTCCAGGATTCAGATAAGCTGAATCCTGATTCAGATGATTTGCTATACTCTAAATGAAAAATAGATTTTGGCAGCACATGAATGTGTCTGAGATGCTTCAGAACTGTTTTGTACTGAAGCACAGCTCCTGCTGGCAACCTGACTGCCGATGGGGGGCTGGATGTTCAAAGGGAGGGACCTTCTGTACCTTTTGCAACAGATGCTACATGAAGTAAGTGGGTTGCATCTATCACACAGCGGACACAAATAAGAAACCACAGTCAGTCAGATATTTTGGAAATTATCATGGACTAGCCCAAGGGCAGAGACCTCAGAATACCATCAGAGGAGGTGTCATGAGCTAAAAAGACTGCGCTGTATAATAAACTACCAGAAAATGGGAAGTAATGTGCCCTGTTCACTGGTGGGTCCTGTCATATTGTGAGAAAGCACTGGAAGTGGATTCTGCTGTACGGTGTCTTATATAGCAAGTTGTAGAAACTGCTGAAGGAGAAGGTGAACTGAGCCAATTGCAAAAGTGAAAGCCATTGAGCTAGCTTTAGATATTACTGAATGGGAAAGTGGCTGGTGTTATATCTCTATACTTGCTCATAGATGTAGGTAAATGCCCTGTGGGGGTGGTTACAGCAATGGAAGCAGAGCAACTGGAAGAGCAGAGGGAAACCCATCTGGTCTGATGTATTGTTGCAAGGTATTCCTGCCTGTGTAGAGGCAGGTTGTTGCCTGGTTGTAAAAGGACACCACATAGATGCTTATGTACCCAAGTCAGGCCATCAAAGAATATTAAAACAACCAACAGGCAAGTTAGGCTGCTAAGACTGAAGTGGCTCAGGTTGATCTGGACTGACAACATAAAGTTGAATTATTTATAGCTTCGTGGCCCATGGTACCTCAGTCCATTAAGGAAGAGATGCAACACATAAATGGGCTTGTGATTGAGGGGTGGACTTGACCATGGACACTATTACACAGATTATCTATGAATGTGAAACATGCACTGCAATCAAGCAAGCTGAGTAGTTGAAGCTTCTCAGGTATGGAAGATGATGGCTGAAACAGAAATATAGAGAGGACTGACAGACTGATTATATCACACTCCTAGAAACCCATGATGGCAAACACTGTGCTTACAATGCTGGAAGCAACCACCAGATGGCTGGAAACAAATCCAGTGATGCCCATGACATCACCTAGAATACTATCTTGGGCCTTGAAAATCAAGTGCTGTGGCAGCATGACACCTCAGAAAGAATTGAGTCAGAAAATGGATCAATTTCTGAAACAACCTCATAGATACCTGGGCAAAAGAGCATGACATTGAATGGGTATGTTTACTTTGAAATGAAAACACTGAACTCACATATCAGTAATGGTCATTCAGCAGGCTGTTCTTTCTGACATTTTGTTCCAGTTATCTGAATGTATTTCTAGTGAGAGGTCTGGTCACTTATTCTGTTCATGATGGGACCTTATCATACAACCACTTATTCCAGACTGATCATCTGGAGTTTCCTTGAAGAGTCTAAAGAAACAGGACATATGCATGTGTGTCAAGAAGAGCCAAGAAAAGAGACAAGTGCTCTAGAAAAATAAGCCTGACTTTTTTGGATATGCTGCCTTGCTAGATAAATAAGATTTTTTTTTTTTTTTTTTTTTTTGGGGGGGGGGGGGGGGGGCGGGGGATGGGGAGAGAGGAGGGAAACATAGTTTTCATTCTGACTTATTTCTTATCTGTCCTATGACACTTATATTTCAGCTCCCAAGATCCTAAGATAACATGCTAGTTGCAGGAATGACAGAACTTTAGTTTAACACTAAGACGTACCAAACCTTTGGAGGTATTAACACTGTTAGTGTTAACCTGCTGTGCTATCTTAGGAAGTGATTTGCCTTGCTTCTGAATATAAAACCTCATTGCTCCTCATTTTCTAGAAACTGTGGCTGAGTAGACAGTGAAGTATAAGACTCGCAGTTAACAGGTTTCTGTTTAACGGTACATGCACAAAAGCTGAAAAAATGAATATAATTAGCATGCTTTCTATATATCGCATGTTTTATGTAGCCTTAAAATTCAAGTTTTTTGTTAGGTCACTCCTGGTTATTATACAGAGTGCTTACATGGACCTAGTGAGGTTTTCTAAACTGTCTAGAAAAACATTAAAATTAAGCAGCATTAAAAGGTTACCTTTTTCACATTTTTAATTCATTAACTGATTTTCAAAACATTGGTTTAATTTACTAAGGTGGTGGTGGTGGAAATTCTAGAGAATATTTTTTCTTAAAAATGAAGTTCAGTTTAAAATGTTTACTATGAAGTATTTTTAAGAGTATTTTGGAAGAAAGGCTGAAAGCCAAAATTCAAACAGGATCCACTTTTAGTGTTTATTGTGCTTTCTAGTCCCTAAAATACAGCAATAAGATGTAAGATCTTAGAGAAGTACAATGGGAAAATGCCAATGAATTTTGAAAGTAATTTTTAAATCTGCAATTTCAAATAAATATACTGTCTTATTAAGAAATTAATCAAAATAGCTCCAAAACCAGAATATTCTCCTTTAAAAATGTGTGTTGAGCTGTTTCTCTTAATGCAGGAGTTTCTATGCTATTACTTTAACATGGGAATTTTGTAAGTTTTTGCTCATTGAGGTTTTATTAAAGGACTGTGTTCTACTTTTGGAGACATCTCTTCTACTTACTTTTCATCTTTAAGCTCTTCAAACTCTTCCTTTTTGCCTTTCCCTTTCTCCTCTCTGAAAATACACTACCTGGGTTGATCGTAATTCTTTGATATGCTTTTCATTTATCTATAAGTTTTCCATGCAATCTTGTTTTATTCCATAAAACCAAAAAAGGGGTGTTTTGCCTACAGTACATTTGGCAACACTTAGGTTGCTGGTGCCTCATGGTGAGGTAGGTCATCTTATTGTTGCACTGTATTTTTCTCTCTCTGAATCCACACTTCTCAGACTGCAAGCCTGTTGAAGAAGCTATTCTCATTTTGTAAGGTACACACTCCAGCAAGTCTTGAACAACGCAACATTCTGCAATCTGCTTCTAGGATGTATATGGTACCATGCACATTTTGTAAAGCAGAAGACACAGAATTAATCTTGTTATATCCTAAGCAAAATAGAATGTATTTCCAATTTCTGCAGATATCTGTTCATCTATTATTACTGGAGGTTTGAATCTGATATGCACAACTTTGGAAAGAACATGGGGTCATGAGGCTAAGGCCTGTCTTAGAAATTTGATCTCCTTCTACAATAAGGTCACCCACTTAGTGGATGAAGGTAATCTTTATTATAGTGGTGGAGGTAATCTTTATGGATTTTAGTAAAGCCTTTGATACCATCTCCCCCCTTTATCCTTCTGGACAAATTGTAAAACTGTGAGATGGACAGGTACATGCTACTCTGCATGATGAAGTGGCTTACTGGTAGGGCTCAAAGGGTTATAGCAAACGAGAGTACAATCTGTCTGGCATCCAGTCACTTGTGGTGTTCACCACTGCTTAATTCTAGGCTGGTTCTGTGCAATATTTTTATCCTGATCTGGATGCAAGAGTGGAATGTACACTTAGCAAGTTGGCAGATGAGACTAAATGGGGACGTGCTGCTGACTATGTGGAGGGACAAAGGACTTGCAGAGGAATCTAGATAGACTGAAGCATTTGGCAATCAGCAACAGCACTACATTAAGCAAGGGTAAATGCCAGGTTCTGCTCCTGCAACAACATAATGCTAGGTACAGGTACAGACTGGTAAACAAGTAGCTGGAGAGCAGCCCTGAAGAAAGGCATCTGGGGATGCTGGTGGACAGTAGGCTCAGTATGCCTCAGCAGTGTGCTTTGTCAGCCAAGACAGCAAACTGAATTTTGGTGTACATTATACACATCATAGTCAACAAGTCTAAAGAGGTTATTCTTCTGCTGTGTTTAGCACTAGTGCAACCTTCCCTTGGATATAGTGTGCAGTTCTGATCTCCATAATAAAAAGGGATATTAATTTACTTGAAAGTGTCCAGAAGTGGGCAAGAAAGCTGGGAAAAGGGCTGGAAGACACATTCTATGAAGAAAGGCTGAGGACACTTGGGTTGTCTAGTTAGGAGAAAATCAGGTTAAGTGGTGACCTCATTGCTCTCTACAACTTCCTCAGGAGGAGAAATGGATAGGGAGGTGCCAGTCTCTTTGCCCTGATAACCAAGGATAGGACACACAGGAATGGCACAAAACTGTGCCAGGGCAGGTGCAGACTAGATCTTAGGAAAAATTTCTTTACTGTGAGGGTGGTAAAACACTGGTACAGGCTTCCTAGTGAGGTATTTGATGCGCCATGTCTGTTAGTGTTCAAGAGGCATTTGGATAATGCCCCCTTTAAATGCTTTAACTTTTGGTTAGCCCTGAAGAGGTCAGGTAGTTGGACTTCATGATGTAGGTCTCTTCCAATTAAACTATTCTTTTTTATTTATTTATTTATTTATTGTTATTATTGCTGTATGGGTTTAAAGTGAAGAACAAAATTGCAAAAAAAAAAATTTTTATACAAGAAGTAATGAGTACTTTATATTCAGATAATTTCCTATTAAGTCACTGTGTATTAATATAACAATCAGAAATTTGTAAAATATGTGTACTGTGCAGGTTTTTGACCGCATCATTTTCCTGAGAATAACAGCATTGATCACTTCACTGACTTAAAAATGATACTATCAAAAATTCTCTGTATTTTTAAAGCTTTTAATATCAAACCTTGATTTGCTGAACATTCAAGTCCTGCTACAATCTTTATCATCAGTTTAAGAACAACAAGTCTACTCAAACTTATGCACACAGGGTACTCTTAAATCTCACCTTTATGATTTCATTAATGTTCTCTTTCAAAATCAATGTGCAAATGGCACAAAACTACAGTGCTTCTGTTTATGGTTTAACAAAGTAGGAGTTGAAGCCAAATTTATAACCATGTTGTGATGACTAAATATTGAATGATAAATGTCTTAAAGTCTAATTCTTGATGGTTAATGAAAAGAGTATTATTTAAAGAAAAATCATTTATAACTGTAGCTAGAGTTGCAAAAAAAAAAAAAAAAAAAAAAAAGCATTGAAAAGAAAAAAACAAACTAATTATTCAGAGTACTTTTAAGCAAATATTCAACAGGGTTTTCCTGGAAATTTATGAAAACTAAGAATAAAATAATAAATAATATGAAATGGGCTTTCTTATAATCCATTTTACAAGTTCTTATGTGTAAATGAATATCAAATCATTAGTAGGAAAGGTATAAATGACATCCTCCCCAACTCTTCTTCAACAATAGTCATTAACACTGTCTGTCAGTTACCTGAAAAAAGCACTAGAAATAGCTTAATTGTAACGTAGATGTCAGTTACAACCACTGGTACAGTAGACAAAACAATGTCACTACATCTGAATGTAATACGTGATCAGCCTCATTGAGCTATGATTTTTGATCAATTATAATCAAGAATAATCAGATCATTTTAACAGAGATGAAAGCATTAACTGAGGTGATAGAAACTGGGTGAAAACTACCAAAAGAAGAAAATATAAAAATATTAGCTGAGGATTCACTGCCTCTTCTACACATTCACACACACCTACACACTCCTGCAGCAAGTTTTTTTTTGTTTGTTTGTTTGTTTTTTTTTTGCTGGTGATTATTGTAAATAGCTGAAAACTGTCTGAAAGTCACCAAATACATCAATACATCTTCTTGGAAGGATTCTCTTCTTTTGAAAACAGTTAGCTTTTCATGGAATATTTAAATTATATAGGTCTACAGCAATAAACAGGATAAAGGAGAGAAAGAATGAACATACAGTTCTTTCTCTTCGTGACTAAAGTATTTTTCAGATGAGGACCTTGTGGCTCTTCGTTTGATATTGCTCCACATTTTAGAGGAGTTTACTGAATTGTATAGCATGCCATGCTAACAACAATATAAAAAATATGGATGATGTATTCCTGCTTCTGAACTCATATTTAGTTACATTCATTTTTGCAGCAATGCCCATTTTAATATTTTTATTGCTGTGCAAAAAAATTTACATGGAGGGGATACACGGATAATTTTTCTTTGTGGTATAATAAGGGGAAAGACATAAGAAGAGACATCAGGTCTTTAGGTCGCATCAAAGATCTGCTCAGTTGAGTGTGTTCATCCACTCTCTTACAATAGCCTTGGAAAAAATACCAAGGTATTTATGTAAAAAAATCATGCTGGATTCTTCCCAGAATGCTTTCTGAGTCCATAATAGTTTGAAATTCAGACATTTTCCAAGTCAGAATTTGCATGCTTGCATTTAAGAGTCCCTGGGAGAGTTTTTTTGTTGATTTCTGAATATATGAAAACTTTTACATCCACAGTATTCTGTGAATATTACAGAATGGTAAACTTATGGTTACACCTCAAGCTGTTGCACGGTCTAACATTTTATGTAGTGAATCATCTTTCTTTGCTTTCTTTTCTTGAACATGCCTCCTTATAATTCCACTTTATGCTTCGAAATTCTACACTAGAGGATACAATTAACAAATAGTGCTTTCTGTAAAAAAAAAAAAAAAAAAAAATCTCTTTTAGTTTTTCCTTCTAGCATCTCTGTAATGAGAAAGATGAGCTTTAAATTATTCCCCTTTTTGAGATTAAACACAAATGAACAGAAATCCAGCTTTCCTAGCTTAGGTAAATAAGACCATTGAAAGTGTAATGGTGGATCTCACTGTCTATCGCCACTTTGCATAGTATAGCCACACCATGTACCCTGAGGATTGTCTCCTCTGTTTGCAGTTTATCATTTTTATCTGCACATCTGGAAGGAGTTATAGGTACACATCCTTCTTTCCACGCAGTTGTGTTTACCTTGGAATGTATTTCCCAACAGGACAACTAGGGGACTGGAGCAGCGTACACATTACTGATGGTATCTGTTCTGCAGTCTATAAAAGTATTTGTGGTGGATTGACCTCATCCTTCTTCCAGACTCCCACTTAGCTGCTCTCTCACTCCCCCTCTCTTTAACTGGACAGAGGATGGAAAAGCTCTGTGGTGGTTTTACTCGTGTGGGCAGCCGAGCTCCACCACAACTGCTCTCTCACTTCCCCTCCTAAAAGAGGAACGGGGAAAAAATACGATGAAAAGGACTCAAGGGTTGAGATAAGGACAGGGAGATCATGCAGTAATTACTGTGATGGGCAAAACAGACTCACTGTAAGATTTATTGCCTATTACTAACAAGCTAGAGAAGTGAGAAACAAAAGAAAGAAACCAAAAGCATCTTCCCCCCCAACCACCCTCTTCCACCTCCTCCACCTAACTGCTTAGGGGAACGGGGGATTATGGTTAGTCCATAGCACTTCTTCACCGCTGCTCCTTCTTGGTCACTCTTGTCCCCTGTGCTGTGGGGTCCCTCTCAGGGGATGCAGTCCTTGGTGAACTGATCCGGCATGGGCTGCCCACAGAACTGCTCCAGATATGTCCCTGTACCATGGGGTCCATCCATCTGGATC
Source organism: Aythya marila (assembly GCF_965140915.1). NCBI lineage: Eukaryota > Metazoa > Chordata > Aves > Anseriformes > Anatidae > Aythya > Aythya marila. Next base: position 55,262,238 of record NC_139045.1, on the reverse strand, counting down.
ACACTGCTCCAATCTGGATCCCACATGGGCAGCAGCTCTTTCCAGGTCACCTGCTCCTGCGTGGTCTCCTCTCCATGGGCTACAGGTCCAGCCCAGAATCTACTCTGGCAGGGGTCTTCCACAGGCCAGAGCCTCCATCAGTGCAGGTCCACCTGCTCCACCGTGGTCTCCATGGGCTGCAGGGGGACAGCCTGCTTCACCATGGTCCTCACCAGAGGCCACAGGGGACTTCTGCTCCAGTGCCTGGAGCACCTCTCCCCCTCCTACTTCATTGACCTTGGCACCTTCAAGGCTGTTCCTCACTCCTCTCACTCTCCCAGCTGCTTTTTTTTTTTTTTTTTTTTTTTTCCTGTCTTAAATATGCTCTCACAGAGGTGCAAAACAACATCGCTTATTGGCTCAGCTCTCGTCAGCAGTGGGGCCCTTACCAAACATGGGGCAGCTTCTCACAGAAGCCACCCCTGTGGCCCCCTGCTACCAAAACCTTGTCATGTAAACCCACTACAAGCTCATGAGTCAAGATAAATACAGAGAGATCGCTTACTTATTACCATCATGGGCAAAACAGACTCAGCTTGGGGGAAATTTATTGCCAGTTAAAAACAGGGTAGGATTGTGACAAAGAAAAAAAAAAAACTCAAACACTCCTTCCCACACATACTCTTTATTCCAGGTTCAACTTCATTTCTTCATTCCCATTTCCTTTACCTTCTTCCTGACGCAGAGCTGAGCAAGTAGACAGGGAATGAGAGGTTGTAGTCAGTCCAGCACAGCTCCTCTCTGACACTCCTTCCCCACACTTTTGCCCTGCTGTAGTGCAAGTGCTTCCCACAGGCTGCAGTCCTTCAGTCCTCCAAGAAACACACACTGCTCCACCATGGTTTCTCCATAGGCTGAAAAGGAATCTCTGCTCCAGTGCCTAGAGCACCTCCTGCCTCTCCTTCTTCTCTGACCTTGGTGTCTGCAGGGTTGTTTGCCAAACTTTTTTTTTTTTTTTTAATGCTCTTTTTAAATATGTTTTCACAGAGACACTACCAGCTTAGCCTTCTTGGGTGTTTCTGTAGTGGGTTAATTGGAATCGACTGTGTCTGACATGGATTAGTACTTGGTCCCTTCTCCTACCTCTGTAGTCCTGCTGCCAACACCTTGACACTTACAGTTCAGTATTAAATTCAGAGTCCTGTGGATGAGGAAGAGACATAGGGGAAAATTAACAGAAATGAAAGAGAAGGTCAACAGTAATGAAATAGTAGAAAAAACTATATATGATATAATAATCTTAAAATTGTTATACACTTACTAATATCACCTTCTGTCTTCCTTTTCCCTTGATGTAATTTTCTTCAATTCAATGTCTTCTGGGCCCTAATGTTGACAGCACCAGTCTTTAAGCCTAGAGATAGTGGGAAGTCACAGAATATCATCACCTTCCACACTTCTTTGCTGCTGGTGAGGGTCCTTTTTTTTCTCAATCTTGTCTGTTTGGGACTTTTTTTTTTTTAATATTATGATTGTCTGCTTTCTTCTGAGGGATTATCAGCTCAAATTAGAAAGTTTCAAAACAGTGTTCTCCAGCCTTCATTGGCAGGAAAGGAAATAGTCTGCTACACTGTGACTACCACAGTTAGTCAGACTTAGTACTTAATTATACTTAATATAATAAGGATAACATTCTCACAGCTTTAGCTGTAGCTTGCAAAGCAGTTCAAACAACCTAAAACAAGCTCAGGTCAAAATAAACCCAGACCAGCCTTAAGACCCTGCACTGTCAGTTCCATACAAAGTCTTCAACTTTTCACTAAAAATGGCCAAACTATATCTGCAGCACTACAATACATTTGCTTGTGGAAATATAAACGAAAGATGCACTGCTCAGAAATGGATCCAAATTCTAATAGCTTAAGATATGTCCCTCACTCGCACAAATACTTAGTGCATTTGTAACGAACAGGTAAAATGAATGGGTTGGAAATATGTCTGTGCCTTATAGATTATGCATTTTTTGTTTAGTTGGTTTTGCAAAACTCTGAAACAGGCATCCTTTCTCCTACCAAGGAAAGGATGGCTATCTAGTAGGTAGACTGAAGATTAAAAATAAACTCTGCTACAAAATACTGAAGATAATTTTGATACAGCAGAAATTTAAATGCAGAGGAATCAAATATTGTATGTATAATAGCCACTACCTAAGTAGAAATCTTGTTATTGCTACACCCACCACATAAGAAATCATACTTATGGACAGTCTGAGGTGCTAAATTAGATTTTCTAATTAATCTTGTGTTGACAAGGGCTTACCAGCTGAGAAAAAAAGTAAAAAAATAAAAAATGACTTCATGCTTTGAGGGCTTTCCTACAATATCTTCTTCATAAAGCAAAACAGAAAAACAAATGAACATGCAGCCCTTGTTCATCTAAGATTTATTTATTTATTTATTTGTTTGAATCGGACTGTTGATTCTGAGATTTTGCAATTACATTAGCTTAACCTGTTCAATGAACAAGTTTTATTTAGTAAGTCAAGTAGTTTCTCTCACGCCTCCCAAATCACTTTTTATGCAAGTGCAATACAATACAATCTTTTAATATTAACTTCATTTACATAAGATGTTTCTGAATCATGACTAGCAGATCCATACTACAGAGCAGAACTGGTTGTACGTTCATTGTGTCACCTCTGATGAATGGGAATACAATTGTTTTGACTGATTGAACTAACTACTTGTTTATGCATACACACAAGAACTTGTCTGGCACTTTTTCTCATAAATTATGCAGGATTATCATCTTGACATGACTTTCCCAGTCGGACACATCAAAGCTTTAATGCATGTCATTGATTCAGATTTCATAAGGCTTAAATAAAACTCAATCTAATTTGTGAACAAACAAACATAATTTTCCTTGATAGTGAAAGTTATGAGTTGAAAGGCTGTGGAAAATTTCTGTAGTGCATAAGAGTTTTGTTTTAACACTTGAAAATAGAATGCATAACACCAGGCAGCAGAATATTTCAGAACCTGTACTTGGCTCTAAATGTCTGAAAATCATTAAATTTGGACTGTAAAGTCCTACAAATTAATGTCTAATATGTGTTGAAGTGACATAACATGAATCTTTTAAATTCATGATCTTGCAGGTACAGCAAGGTCATGTTTTTTTAGGAAAAAAAAAAAAAAAGCAATTGGGATTGAAGCCTTTTTTCAGTCTCAGTAAAAGAAGCAATTTAAATGTCTTTTAGTTCTGGTAAAATAGTGTCTTGGGTCTGTCTGGGATGGAGTCATCTTTCCCTGCAGCAGCCCACACAGTGCTGTGCTCTGCACTCGTAGCTGGAACAGCACTGATATCACTCCATTGTTGTATCTATTGCTGCATAGTGCTGGCACAGCATCAGGACTCCTTCCAAGCCCCCAAGAACCAGCAGGCTGGGGGTGGGCAAGTGATGGGGAGGGGATATCGCCAGGGCAGCTGACTTAAACCAATCAAAGGGATATTCCATAACACCTGATGTCACACTCAGCAATAAAAAGGGGGGCTCTCGTGCGGGAGGGGGCTGTTCCTCCTGAACAACTGCTATGCATTTTGAGGCCCTGCTTCCCAGGACGTGGCCAAACATCGCCACATATGAGCAGAGAATATTTTTTTTTCCTTCTCTCTGTGCTTCCGCGCTGACTTATTGTTTCTTTTGTTTCTTTTTCTCCCCATTCCCTTTCCCTTTAATTAAATCTTTCTCATCTCAAACTTCGAGCTCTCTGTGTTGTATTTTCTTCCCCTTCCTCTTTGAGGAGAGGGGGAGTGAAAGGGCAGTTGTGGTGGAGCTCAGCTGCCCACCTGAGTAAAAACACCACAAATAGAGAAACAAACAAACAAACAAACAAAAAACAAAAACAAACAAACAAACAAACAAAAACTTAAGGAGTCAGATTACCTAAGGATTTTTTTTTTTCCAAATTTAATTATGAAGTTTATAATCTCAATAAACACCAAATTGCGTGAATGAAACAAAGACAAAGATTTGGTTGTATAGATACATAGGCAACTTGCAAAAGGAAGAAACTATACACTTTTGCAAAAAAAAATAATAAAATAAATAGTTTTTAAATGGACCTACACCACTAAAGATATTTAAGTCTGCAGCCTGAAAACATGCTGCAAGGGAGGAATACAGGTACATTTCTCTTTGAAGCCTTTTAGTCCAGTCAATCCAAATTGAAGCAAGTACTGCAACTTTTCTTGCCGTCAGTTATACTTTCTTTGAAAGGAAATAATTTGCAATTTTAGTAGTGCAGAATAAGTTGTAAGTGTGCCTTTTTAACAGGCAATAACACAATTTGTCAGTAAATCTATTTCAGTGATAAATATTGTATATTATAAATTCTGTTATAAGGTTATTTGGGGAAAAGAGAGATGAAAACTAATAAAGCATTCTACCAAATAGTTTGAATGTTTTGCTAAAGTAAAGTTTTACTGGTTAAGAATTTGGAAAATATGTTATTTATTGATCAGGACTGTTCACTGTTTGCTTTTTTATAGACTGTTAGAGCCCTGTCTGTCTCCACGCAATGGCTACTTTGAAAAGACTACTCACGTTTTTATTACTGAGAATGACACTATACAGTACAGAATATCCTTTGGTTATCTCAAGTCTGCTGTTGCACCTATGTCCCCTCCTAACTTCTTGCCTACCTCAGCAGATTCATTGAAAAGGCCAAGAGAGAAACAAAGAAGATCCTGCAAGCACTGTTCAGCAAAACATTGGTGTGTTCTCAATATCGTTCTGGTCACAGATCCAAGAACACAGCACCATACCTATGAAGAAAATTAACTGCAGGACTCAGGTCCTGTACACTTACATCATTAAATAATTATCTATATTGGTAGTTCTAAAACAATATGATAAATAAATAGAACTGAAAAACAAATCAAAACAGTTAACCTAGTTGCCTGTTAATCCAGTATCTCTAGTACTTTGATTTATTTTTTTATTGGGTCATTTCTAACAACTTTTTGGCTATGACATGTATGAAAAATAAACACAAATGTCACAAAAGAATGTAATCTGAGAAAGGCTTTTTGTCTGTCTCCCTACCAGTACAGGTACCCAACAAATATCTGTATTCTGATTCATGTTCATTGAACTGTGCTTCTCACATCACATACTATGCTAAATCCCTACTGGCGATTCTAAAGAGTCTACTGTGATTATATTCTTCAAGGTTCTTTGGATAATTTGCAGTCAAAAATTCCCTTGTTCCTGCTTCTGACAACCACCATGATCACATATGAAATTTGACCTTTTCACTAGTATCAACTAAAATAGTCCTTAAAGAATAACTATTGAAAGAAACAAACAACACAAAACAATGTGACTAAGTGAAATCAAAGCTAAATTCCAAGTTCATTTTGCTAGATCCAGATGCTTTAATAGCCCATTAAAAACTTCTGCTTTTGTTGTAGAAAGCTCTTGTGGAAAGGGAAGACATCACGAATGAGAGATAAATGAATTCTGCTCTATTAGTTTAATCAAGATGTATCTTCTTAGTAGAACTTGGAGCAGAGGATAACTTTTTGCTTTCAAAGTATGGATTGCCTATTGACAATAGTAGAATGAAATGAGCTATTTTAAAGTTTGATTTTTGACATTGTGACTCAAAATCCCATCAGCGAAACTCCATTTGCAGACAACCTAAACAGTGTGTCCTTTCAATGGTAAGAAAAATTCAGTGAGAAAAGTCAGAGGAAATACAGCATAGCCTATATTTTGAACTTGGGAGCAAAACTCCCTTACTGTTTTTAGAATTGTATACCAAGGAAACTGTTTTCCATAGTGCCACGTTTACTCAACCAAAGCTTTACGTGTTTGGCAGCAACAATACTCTTCTTGGTCACAGAATCATAGAATCACAGAATCATAGTTGAGTTGGAAGAAAATCATCTAGTTTGAGCTCCCCACCCCCACCCACCATGCTCCACCAGGGACTCCTGATCCATCAGATCAGGTTGCTCAAGGTCTCATCCAGATGGACCTTGAAGACTTCTAGGGAGGAGGAATCCACAACTTCTCTGGGCAACCTTTGCCGTTATCTAACCACCATCATTGTAAAGAATGTCTTCCTTATATCTGATTTAAATCTACTCTCTTTTAGCTTAGAATAGTTACTCCTTGTCCTCTCACTACATAACCTGGTAAAGAGTCTTTCAAAATTCAATTTCATTCCATTTGATTGTATACTTAAATTATTTTAAAAACAGAATGTTCCAGAGGTGATCAAACATCTGTGATTCATATTTGTTTGCTCATCAGGAAAAATCATAGCGTATCCCAAGTTAGAAGGGACACACAAAGATCATTGAGTCCAACTTCTGGCTCCACACAGGACTACCTAAAAATTAAACCATATGTCTGAGAGTGTTGCCCAAATGCTTCTTGAAGTTGGACTAGCTCATTGCTGTGACCACTTCCCTGGGGAACCTGTTCCATTGCCCAACCACCCTCTCAGTGAAGAACCTTTTCCTAACATTAAGCCCAAACCTCCCCGACGCAGCTCCATGACATTCACTTGTTCCTGTGGCTGTCACCAGAACTGATCACAGGAATTTACTGAACAGGCTGCTTTCAGAAAATATTCATGTTACAGAGACAGTGAATGATACAATTATCTCTATCGATTTACAACAAATAAGGTGAGCAACGATAATATTTTACTCTGGATCTGTGTATCACAGCAATCCAGTAACCATTTTGTAGCTGCAGGATATAAAGAGGATATAAATTAAAAATTAAAATATTGTCAGCTGAAAAACAAATGAAGTATGTAGTAATATGCACATTAAGAGGTCAAATCAATTTATAAAAAAAGATCAGTAAATAAAAAGAGTAAGTAAAAAGTAAATAAAAACCAGTATGTAAGAAGATCAGTAAATATGACCCCTCAACCCCAAACCTCAAAGACAACAAAAATACCATGAAAAGGCCTGACAGTATCTTTTCTAGCAAATTTCTTTAATTTGCTACTCAGCAGAAGATAGTGAACTTTGCTCTGTCAGGATTATAATTAAGAAAGTACACAAACAGTGTGCAATGAGCTTTCATGCTCTAGGCTACATACTTTTTAACACAGATCAGTAGGGAAAGAAAAAAAAATGAACAAACAACAACACTGCATTTTCAAGAGTTTTGCTGTTCGTTTTTGTTTGTTTCTCCTTCAGAAGCCTACACTTTACTAACATGCTGTTAAAAACATTACACACTAGAAATCCATAGCTTTTAAAAACAGAAGATTTGCAGGCATTGATTTACAGAATTGCTTAAAAGGTAAGCTTACAACTCTAAGCAATGGGTTTCAGATACAGGCTCTGCCAATTTCTACTTGCAGTACATGTAGAATCTCTGAAGAAAGTTACAACTCGTTTTCTCAGTACTTCAATAAACCAAATTACAGCCTAAAAAATAAAACAACAACAAAAAAAAGAAGACTACACAATTAAAAATGCCTTGAGTGGCTAGCATCAATGATATTTCATAAAAAAATCCAGGATAAAGTCCTTTCAGGTACAAAGAGAATGAAGTAGTCAAATAAAGACAAGTAGAACAAGGCTGAAAACTTTTCTTTTGACAGTGCTAGCCATGTTTTCTCATAGACAATGAGTCTGAACACAGTCTTGTATAACTTTCTACAGAGCTGATTCTATGGATTTAATTAACAATAAACACAGATTAAAATTAAAAACACATTTTTCCCCTGCAAATAATACCAAAATCAGTGAATTTTCATTCAACTGAAACAAAGCTAGCTAATGTTATGTAGTTAAGGGTCAGACACTTGACAATACTGTTTTTCACAACTAATTAAATCTTGAAGGTCACACTATCCCGATATCATAAAATATCTAGGTCGCAGGGACTTGTGTAGAAACTTGTTTAGTTTCTATTTTCTTGGAAATAATGAAATAATAAATGAACAGGGCATCTTAACGTATAACTGTTTCAGTTGCATTTTCTTTGCACTGTGTATTTTGTGCATCAGTGATACTTAGGTCTATTGACTGAAACGGTTTTTTGATATTACATTAATCAATTATGAAGGAACTTTATATTAGAATATATGGGTTTATACATCTCTTTCTTATTACCACTTACTAACTTTTCCTTGCAGTAGAGTCTCCTGTGCATTTTAACTTTTTCAGCAATGAAGAAAAACAAAACAGAAACAAAACAGTTTGCTTTTATGAGACTAACAGCAAACACTGAATCTTGTTTTCTGGCTTACCTATCAGTGTTGTCTTGCTGTCCAACATTAAAGAAAAAAAAACAGCTGAATATATAAGAAACCCTAGTAGAACCTTGCAATGTTCAAAATGTTGCAGAAGTCCTATGGTTAGATCTCATTACAATCAATGTAGTTTATCACTCTTTAATGTCCCTTTACAGATAGCCTAAAATAATAGACAACAAGCATTATTACAGGAAAATAGTTCTTAAGGAGTTAAGGGTGAAACTGACTGCATTGAAAAGGATCCTAATAATAATGCTGAAATAGAAGGACTTTTTAATAAGTCTCCAACAGATTTCATGCCAAGTCAATTTACTGGGGTATTCTTCTTCAGATAGATTTTCGAAAAATAAAATTAAAAAATTAAAGACATTATGATTTATTTATTTATTTATTTTGAGTGAATAAGAATGGATGGACGGAAGAAGGCAGACGTTAGAGGGGAACTCCATACAAGTGTTAATAGAGTCAATGCACTCCAATGGTAAAAAATCTACTTTCCTCTTAAATAGATACAGTGAATTAACTAAAGTCTTCCTCATCTGAGGCTAGTCAAGGTGGTTGGTTTTGCTTTTTTTTTTTTTTTTCATCGGTGGATATGGTATTATGTGAGGTCTTGTTTGTCTGTTTTAAAACACTATGTTTCTTTTAATGACTGTCATATTCTATCTTCATTCACTTTCATTAGAACTTCTTTGTATTATATTTGTGCTATATTGTTTACTATAAAAAGAGTTACCACAATACCATATCTGTTATTTATCTCTATACTGGCTAGATAACCTGAGAACTTAAAGGTGAACGCAAGTTGAATATACGGAACACGGGTTAATCTTATTCTCTTGTTTACTATACTACCAGTCTGCAGCTTCAAGAAAGAAAAAAAATCTGTAAGGAGCTCTGGTGTGTGGATGTGGGAAATAAGTACCATTCCAGCACAAGCAAGCAGTACATTCAGGCTGCTCAGTGGTTTCTTGGTAACTTACATTTGTTAAACCTCAGGCAGACTTCCTCAGCTATAGATAATCTAGATGTTTTCAGAGACTTTTATATGTTTTCTCATTTGCTTTCAATGCTTTCTCATTTGCTTCTGCTTAAAGTGCAAGGAGTTTCCAAAGAGCTTATTTAGTAGCATTCTTTAGATTGCCAGACCAGATCTGGTATCCCATGGCCACTGTTAGTGTGCTAAGTTAAGTCAAAGCTCAATTTACCAGTTTTCCTTTTAACTGATTATAGGTGCAGTCATTGTTCCAGGGGGCTATTGGACACTGAAACAGGCTCCCCAAAGGCATGGTCATGGCACCAAGCCTGTGAGCATACTAGAAGAGTTTGAACATTCTCAGGCATATAGTTTGATTTTTGGGTAGTCCTGTGTGGAGACACAAGTTGGGCTCCATGACACTTGTGGGTCTCTTCCAGCTCAGGATATTCTTTGTGTTGTGTTCTGTTCTGTTCTAATTCTATCCTATCCTATCTTATCCTATCCTATCCTATCCTAGGCTAGGCCTAGGATAATTATTATTATTATTATTATTAAATATTTTAATTATTGTTATAATATTAATACTATATTAATATATTAATACATATCAAATAAAATATATATTAATATTTTTAAATATTATTAATATTAATAAATATAAATTGAAATTATTATTTTGTTTGGGTAGGTATTTAACCATTGCCTTCCTCAGCAGGAACAGAATCCACAAAACAAATATATAATTATGTTTACTGCCACCAAATGCTTACAAGTCAGCTATATGTTTAGGTGAAAATGCAATCTGACTGGCCTGTTAAGCCAATTTAGACTATATATTTATATATTTTGTTTATTCAGTACACTGTGATATTTTAACTGTGCCTGCTTTCGTTTAGGAAAGGCCATGCTTATTTAATGCCTGTCCCTTCAGTTTATCCCAAGGCTGACCATTTTGACTATTAAATGCTAATTTGTTTATTTTGATAGGACTTTCACAGGGTGATCCAACATTGTGTAGGTCAGCAATGCCTTGGCTTTCAGCCTGTGTATTTTATAAGGCTCTAAATCTGCCTGTCAAGAGAAAGAACAGAAAGGTAACAACTGCTAGTTAAATCAAATCACTTCTACTAAATTGGACAAATTTGGTTAGCCCCTGATGCTCCCTGGCCCAAGTCCATGTCAGTAAGAATGATTGTGTTCAATCAAGGCTAAGCTCATGGGTGAACAAAACACAGTCCAAGAATACCACAGAACATGCTATCTGCAAGCACATATTTTTATCAGCAAAACGATATTACTCAGACAACATATAGCTATGGCTGGAAACAAACACTTTTGATGATAATAGATCTCAGTGTATAAATCTAATAAATTAAAAGAAATTATTTCTTGTTATTTTAGTCATGAGTTTCAGATTTTTAATATATTCAACTTACTTTTATATTTCCAAGACATTTTTATTTTGCTCTGAGAGATAGACACAGTAGCAGGAATACCCAATGCAGCATAATCTAGGAATTGAAGGTTTGTTGTTTTTATCATTTTGGTAAATAACATTGTGTTTACCAGTGCATCACACCTTACAAGTATTTATCAGTATTATAATTTCTGTAAATATCTGGTATATCACCTACACTGAAAGCAAGAATTTCCACTGTGAAACATGATCTGTCTAACACTGTAGTTATATTTCACAACATTTTATTACAGGCATAGAAATGAAATAAATTTTCTACATTTAAGTGAAACAAGAGGTGAAATTTAAGTTGACTTGGTTTAATAATTTAATAGAAATTTAACTCTATTTTTTAAACACACTTTTTATTTTTTTTTTTTAAGTTTCTATGCATATAGTATTATTATAGCATATTTAATTACATTTTTGGTGAAAACAAAAAAAATGACACTTTAAAACAATCACCCATGATTAATAATCTCATTTTTCTTATCGCCTTTCTTCCAGTCTAGGCCTTAACCTAGGTCTGTTCAGTCTTGCCTTGCTGTTTTGAGTGTACACAATCTTATGACAAGACTCATTTATTATGTTTGGTGAGCCATAAGTTATCCTTCTCCATGTGATAAATAAGAATGTTAGAAGTTAGAAATATAGTTTTAATGTTAAAAGGGTAACATTCTCAGCTATACAATGATATGATTAGCACAGCATTCGTTACAGCTGATCATCAACTACTATGGAAATATTTTGCCTGTTAAATGTTCGAAGACCATGCCTATCAGACCAAGCCTATTCAGCTCCTCCATATTCTTCATCTATGTGAACATACGTTGTGTAATATTAAAAAAAAAAAAAAAAAAAAAAAAGAGGTTTATAAACTAGCAAAGTATAAAAGACCACTTGTTTCCTTAGCAAAAAGAGTAGCAATGAGTAGGTAGCAGTAAGTCTTCTCTCCACACTTAAGAAGGCTTGAAGGTTTAATACTTATGCTAATATATATATAAAACTTTTTTTTTTTTTCAGCAGTTCCTTTACCTTTCCTAAAATCCTGAAGATGTTTTAACACTGTTTACCTTTTGCCTTGTGCTCTAATGGTGAAGCTTCTCACTTGTATTTGTGATGGCTTTACGTGCTTTTTCTCCAAAATTACCATTCAGCTACCTTCTGGGTCATGGGTTGGATAGAAAGGCAACAGTGACTGAATCACAAAACTGTATGCCCATCCAAAAATGTTTATTTAGACCTCAATAGCGTTATTTCATGTTGGTTAGGGAGAATCCAATCCCTGTGACCTTAGTAACTTGATAAATGTTTTGGAGTAACACAGTAAATGGAATAAATGTGTAAAAGACAAAACAAAAACAAACAAACAAACAAAAAGTTAAAAATAATGGTTGTGGAGGCCAGGTACTACATGAGCTAAAAATTTTATAAAATAACAGAAAGAACTGCAATACCAACTATGGAAAAACAGCCTAATTTAAGTGTAAAGAGACTTACATAAACATCACATAGAAGCTAGTACCAGGTATAGGGTGTCAGTGTCCAGGTGCTGGCAGTGGGGGGCAGCAGATATGACCTCTGTGAAAAGAGACCAGGGTCTGCCCTAGGTCAGAGTCAGCAGGTTCCAGCAAGGTCCTCATCACTGTTGAACCCATCAGCCGAAATGCCAGCAATTCTGAGAAAACAAATGCAAGAAAGGGAAAAAAAAAAAAAAAAAAAAAAAAAGGACAATGAGAAAATGGGAGGCAGATGGATGGAACAGCAAAGCAAACACCAAGGTCACACTGGTGTTCACAGTGCAAGCCACCAAGGAGGCATAGGATGAGAAGGAAAAAGACAATGATTATGTATAGAGATGTATACAAATGGCTGCCAACATGATGACAGCTCCTTGATGGGGGAGAACAATTGCAGTTTAAAGTAAAAAGCTTATAACTTCCAGAATAAATAGATAGAAAGAGTAGATAGATAGATTAGATAGATGAGAGAGAGAGAGTGACAGAGAGAGCGAGAAATCCACACACTATATTGTGCTTAAAGTAAGGCCAGAAACAGGAACAAAGGAAAAAAAAAAAAAAGCATATCCCTTAACCATCAAGATTTTCAGGAGGTCTTAAGCAGTTTTCAGCCATGAAGTGTCACATTCCTGGACAAATGGAAGTCATTACTCCTTCATGGAAAAAAAATATTTCAGCATCAAAAAGATTTTTTTCCATGATACTAATTCCTGGTTTATCAAGCAGCCAAGCCATCTTCAGCTTACCACAGCTGTACCAGATTGTTGCCACTGTTTTTTTACAAATACACTCTGTAATTGCCAACACATATGTATGTAGCAGTAAGATTCCAAATGATCTATGGATCATGATACCAAAGATAATTCCCCCTCCTCAGAAAGGGAAGAAAAATAAAAATTGACTTTCTCTGGCAATTTGGTCCTGAAACTCTACACTGAAATGCTCACCAAATCACCTTACAAGCAGGCACTCTGGACTACTTAAGCAATTCCTGTCATTTGCTCCCACATAGAAATGGAATGCAAAGCCAAGGAGAAAGAAGAACCCGGATACAAGATTTCAAGAGATGGCTGTGGAACATGCAAAATACATACATACTGGTTGCACATAACAAGCATAGGGACAGTATATGTTTTCAGACTTAGGCATCAGAAAGCTGATCTTTTACTTGACCCTTGTTTGAAAAACATCATGCACTGACTGCCATGGTAAATAACATTTTATATCCACACAAAGAGATTAGACTGCCAAGGCAAACTGCAAGCCCTTATCTGGTTACAGCTTCTATCTTTTTCACTAGTACAGAAGAATAAAATAACCTGGGATACAATGATAAATTATCCTTTTCTTAAATATTTAAGGTTAATCCATAACTAGAAATTAAAACTCATTTTCAAAACCAAGCAAGTTAAATGCATAATTATGTAGCATATTATAGTGATTAGTTGCTAATTATACCTTAAAATGATCCTTATTGCTTTATAACCTATATTATTTTCTAGCATTCACTTGTAATAGTGAACATCAACAATAAAATACCCGTGTATCTAACTTTGGGTTTTTCTTTTTTTTTTTTTTTTCTTTTTTTTTTTTTCTTGACCTATTTTACCATCTAGAGTCCTTTTGCTATAATATTTTCCACGTAATTCCAGAAAGTCTGTTTTTATGGTATCTGTTCATTCCCTCTTCTACTCTATTTATGAATAATAACTTTACCCTATATTGCTAGTTTTCATTCTTCCAGTATCTTCCTCCTTTATTTTAACATCTTCATTCAGTCTTGAATGTGTAGGGGAAGTAAAAGGAAATAAGACTGAGTCTACTTCATAAATGCAGCAGAACCAACATTAAGAGTTATGTTTCTCTCCATACAATACAATCACCTATACATATAATACAATAGTTGTGTCATACCTTAAAGACTTCATTAATTGAATGTTAGTCTGAAAAATGGCAAAAACTTCTGTCATGAGATTTCATATCATATTTGAAGGAGTTATAACGGACATGTATAGAAGCCTTCCAGAACTTATTCTTTTCAGGAGGTCCCTAAGAATTTCATTAGGTAGAAATAAGTGCTCAGTAAATATGTGACATGCAAATTTGTATATGGCAACTTCATGAAGTTTGCCATTAGTCACTCAGTTTAGAAAAAGCACTGCTAGCTTTATATCAAAAGAGATCTTTTACACTTTGTCATAATTTATTTTTACTTTAAATATTTTCCTTTTCCTGCAACAATTGAATAATACTTTGCACATATAGCCTTCTTTAGCGGTCTGATTAAAAAAAAAAAAAAAAAGTTTACTAATAAAACAAAAATCCATTACAAAGTAGTTTTTAAGAAGTGCCTGATGCAGCTACTCTTGAGAACTTGATCAAGAGTGAGTATATTTTGCTTTTAGTTTTCTGTCCTAATTTAGAAATTTAAATATATGACCAGCAGAGATTTTCTTCAAATGACCTCAGGGAGACCAGATCAGATAAAACTAGGTCTGTGATGTGGTGCTTTTTTCTAAGAACTTCTTGAGGAAGCTGGTTACATTGGTGGAAGGCTTCTCTCTAGAAATATTTCTCCCCTCCTCGTTTCTCTTGAGGTAATGAGATGCAAGAAAGTCATGCAATGTTCATTTCAATTGATACTTTTAGTTGATGTTTTAATCATAAATAGAATATTTATGCTGCAAATAAGCACCAATAAGTTAGAGAGAAATACGAGAACTGGCCCTTGAGACATGCACAGACATGCACAGAGACCTTTGACATAGAAAGAGAACAAACATGACATGATGACCTTTGGAGAGATGTTATGATATTTGTCAGAGAACAGCTACAATGTTTCAACCTTTCAAAGAAAACAAACATAAGTGTAGATATTTTAAAAATATAAATAGCTTAGAAACTTTCATGTATATATTTTAAATATTTTCCAAAGTGACGGTGGCCAGACAGTATATATATCTCTGCATTAATGATACTTCTGCTAGTTCCTAAACTCTGAAGAAACTGTTAATCTAGTAGTTTTACTTCTGTCTAGTAATCTATTAGATTATGCTTCTTTAGGCAGATTCAGTTGTTCGAAGTGTGTGTCATAATGATTGGTACTTGTGCACTGAAATAATCTTTGGGAGCCTGTCCTTGTTTTCTCCCTTTGATGTGGATGACATTACATGCTGGTGTGCCCAAAGTATTTAGGAATGAAATCATCTGTAACTTAACACTTCCTATATAATTTTCTTCAAGATACAAGGAGAATGTCTTGCCAAATATCACACAGAAGCATGGCATGCTAAAAATCAATGTGACCCACCACTACCAACAACAAAAAAAGAGAATACAGGTAAACTCCTACTTCCATTTTTTTTTTAATTAAATCTTTAATTTCTCATTTAAAATTTGAATATTTTTTACATGCTATGTTGTATGTTGTTTTAGAAACAGTTATTAAATGAGAGCTATAATACCTGTATTTCTTCTCAGTATAAACTTTAACTAAATTCATAAATTGCTCTGCATCTTAACAAGCAGCGATAAAAATTCCTTGCTGATATCAAGCTATAAACAGAACACAAGGATAAAGATATTTAAAAGTGCGGTAGAAAGAAAGACAGGAAAAAAATAAGAAATTATGTTATACTTTATACATCAAATAAACCCTGTATATTATACCAACATACAAAGTCTAAGAATGCTGTTTTCATCTCTACATAAAGATACAAATAATCCTCAAATAACCATATAAACTAAACAGCCTTATAAAATTACTACAAAATGTTTATCAAGAGTATACCAGAGTATCATTCAATACAGTAGTGAAATGAGCCAATATTTGAGGATGTTTTGTAAAGATATCCACTTTATCTTCCAAAACCTGTAGGGGGATTGTCAAAAATGAGCTGGCAAAACATATATAAGATTTTGTAGTTCATTGGAAAACCTTTTCATTTTGTCTGCTTTGATCAAGAATTGAGTTCTTATGTTTGACAGATATATTAACAAGTGCTTCAAACAATACTAGCTTCCTCAAGAACTTCAAATTAATATGCAAAAGTAATTATCAAGATCTGCTTCAGGTTGCCAAAGCAAGTAAGTCTGGTGGCTTTAACTTTGTTCCCTTTCTTTAGCTCCTGGTTTCATTTCATTTTTTTTCCTTACGTTTCTGTTATCTTTCTACTTACTGTAGTAGTGCTGATTGTCGTATCTAAGACTATTCCTCGTCTATTCTTTTTCCCCTGTAAAACAGTACTACAAAAAGCAGGGTATTTTTCATATAAGGGCACATTCCTATCTGCAAAACAAACAAACAAACAAACAAAAAAACCTAGTCAACCTTCTCCTTTTTAACAATATCTGAAGGCAAATTGATCAAAACAACCTGATATATGCTAACAATTACTTTGGACACATCCTCAGGAGACCATTCTATGCTATGAATTCTAAATGGGCAGGAGTTTGTTACCTTGGAGCCTCGGGGTACATCAGCACAATATAACTGTGATCGGTACAACTCTAAGCTTACAATAACAAGCCCTACAGAGAGACAGAACATAATTGCACAGGCTTACTACCAACTTTATATGCAGACACAGTTTACTTTGCAAGTCTAGACTCAGCTTGCTTCTGCCAAGAAAATAACACATAGATGTACCTTAAATAGAATATCTCCAGTCTGGAGGAGTTGACTTTGCACTCATTATTGTGTAAGCAGAGGAAGCCCACTACTAAGTGTGCTGGATGTTGTGCCTTTCCATCATGAATGGAACTCTGCTGAAGTCTGGCCCAAGCAATCTGGATATAACTGGATATTTTGCCTAGTCTTTTAGCTTCCAACCCATGTATTTTAAACTTAAACACAGTACTTCTTCATAAAGTAGGATACCAGTTCAAAATGAGAGAAGCAGGGGATGTAGACAATACTTCTTCATATGACTAAGGTTGTAAACAAAAGAAACTCAAATGAAATCAAGTATGTTGTGACAATAAATAAGTGCAATGGTGTTTTAAGACACCACAAAGCAGATCTCCCTTTAAAATATATCATTAAAATATTAGTTGTATTATTTTACTCTCTTCAGACACTATTCTATATTACTGCAGAGATTTTTAATAGACAAAGTACCCAGCACACATGGTGTGGCAATGATTACTTACTGCCCTGCCTTGCAAGAATAAATTGGAGACTGCATAGTTTTCTGGTCCCTATTGTTACTCAATGACAAGGAAGTAGTTAAGAGGGTCAAAAGCTTCTTGAACTTCATAGAAAGATACTGAAAACAAGAGCTTATAATTTTTGTTTAAATAAACATCTAATTAATAATATATTACTAAACCATACTATACAATAATGTATTGTAGTACATACCTCCAAACCAAGAGTGGCATTAGTACATTATTTTTGTCTTTTTCCAGTATTAGTTGTCTACAATACTAAGATAAATAATATTAAAAATATTTTGTTAATTGTTTTATCTATAAATATATACCTTTATGAAGAAATATTTTCAATATTGGTAGATCATTCATCTGAAATATTTAGCTAATTTACCAACAGCTTCTCAGCACAGTTGAAGAAAACAGAAATATGTATAAACTTAATATCTGTTTCTTGTCCAAGAGGCTATAGAAGCTTTCCGACAATTTTTCTTTATAGAACTCACAGCCCTTTTTCCATTTTTCTTCTCTCTCCTATAGCCACCTCTGCATCATCACTTTATGAATACTGAAACACAACACTGAAGGAAGCAAACACAGTTTAGCAAATGTTGCCTTACCACAGAGTTTGTTAAAACAGCTAATCACAATTCTTGCTGGCAGTCAACCTTCAGCTGTTTAAAACAATGACATACAATTTTCCACTTTTTTTTTTTCTATAAGAGCACACCACTTGTAATGGTTAAGTTTGTAGCACAATTATAAAAGTGATTTGAAGATGATCCTGTTTGTTTGTTTGTTTGTATTTGACCAGCCACCCCCCCAGTAGCTTGCAAGACCGAAACCAAAAGCAGCAATAAATGTTCCCAAGGAAAATTCAGAAAATACGGTCTCTTTTTCAGTCACAGTTCTTTCTGAAAAATAAAATCAATTATTTTATTATGTATAAGATTTAAATTTCAGACATCTTCACTGGCAGATAAATAAAACAATTCAGATGGTATTTGATACTATTATTTTTATTATTTTTATTTATTTCTATAACAAAAGTATGCAAGAATTACTGAGTAGGTTAAGACAAACCAGTTAGATTTTTTCAGCTGTTCTTTTAAAGTCTGCTTAAGTTAATAAATACTAACGAGCTTCAGAGCTTGGCTAGTTTTCAATCATAGTTTAAAAAAGTGAATTAATTAAAAAACACACCAGTTAATTTTTTAAGATTCTTGTTTCAAGTGTGTTTATTTCCATGTTAGATGCCTTCTGTAAAGCTTCTTTTATTAAATTTTATTTAAATTCTTAAATATTTACTTGATTTTTCTTATTTCCAGTTTGTCTAGGCTGAAAAATATTTAATATATTCAGGGTTGTAACTAGATTTATTGGAATAATGACATTATTGTTGAAAAGTGTTTGTGAAAACTTAAGCTATTTCATGTTTTTGTTTTTGTTTTCCAAAAATGGATTTACTTAAAACAAGGGATGTCCAATTACAGTTAAAGTTGAATTAGCATTTTGTACTTGTCATGTTCTCTTTGTTGCTGAATACCTCCTAATATTGAAATTGCTTACTGTCTTTTTAAAAGATTTTGAAAAATAAAAACCAGAAAATACAAGTTGGTGGCATTAACCACAACTCCCACTGGATCACATTTTTTCCTCTTTCTAATGAAAAAGAATATTAAATATTGCCAAAAGGCTTGCATCCATAGGAGTGGAAGGAAGTATAAAATCTTGACTCTCACTGAAATGAGTGGCTTCAGGGCAGATGCATTCTGCAGCGGAGCGGGAGATCGCAGTGTGCAGGGGGTTTCCTACATAGAGGGCCCTCGAGGCAGCCATGGGAGCTACCAGGACCTGGCAAGGCAGCCCTTGCGAGGGTGGCTGATGAGGCTTGGCTGGAGCCAGGAGCACCCTCCCCTCCCCCATCATGCAAAGGCAGCCCCTAGGAAGAACAAGTGACCAGGGCATACCTTGGCAGTTTGCATAGCAGTGTGCACAAGCAAGGCAGGAAGCAGACTGATCTCTACCTGCTATTATGGGGGCACCATGAAGCAACTTTCCTGTGAGACAAAAGTGGTGTCCGCTCTCCCTATCTGCCAGTCTGAGACTGAAACCCAGACAGAAGGGCCACAACCCCTTCAAGCAGACACCTCTACCCAGACAAACCTCCCAAGGACTGAAAGAACAGCCCAGACCATCAGTTGCAGGAAACTATAGCATCTAGAGGTCCCCATAGTGCCTGAAGGCAGAGTTATGTGTTGTGGGTGCAAGTGTGAACGTATAGATGCACTCTCTGAGCAAGTTGCCAGGTTCTGAGAGGAGCTTGGCAGGCTGTGATGCATCCAGAAATTCTGAGCAAGAGATCAATGTGTGGTATCATGTGCTGGCATGGGCTGATCAACAGCCTTACCTTAAATACTTGCAAGGGGGTGGTTAAACAGCTTCCAACCGGAAAACAGCAGACTTGACAGACTTGCAAGACAGGGGAAGCTGGACCCTTGTCTCTGCTTGGAGCAGAGTGAGGAATCTATCCCTTGAACCTGAATTGCCCCTATACAAAAGATATGATGCTCTGGGGCTCAAGAAAAGGAGAGGGTGTCAACAACAACAATGGTAATGGTCAAGGCCCAGGAAAGGGCAACTGCAAAAGGTAGACCAGCAAACCATTTGTATAAGAACCAGAGCCCCCAAAAAAGCATGGACAGTGTTGGTAGTTGGAGATTCCTCAATGAGAGGCACTGAGGTGCCCATCTGCCACCCAGACAATCTCTCTAGAGAGGTTTGCTGCCTGCCCAGGGCCTGTATTCATGACATCACAAAGAGGCTACTCAGCTTGGTCAAGCCAGAAGACTATCTTGCTCTCTCACGTAGGGACAACTGAGGTCATGACAAAGAGACTCCAAAACATCAAAAGGGACTTTATCTCTCTTGGAAAGATGCTGAAGGGATCAGTAGCACAAACAGTGTTCTCCACAATCCTCCCTGTCAGACATTGGGACCTAAGGAGGAGGAGGTGTACGGATCAGGTGAATGACTGGCTGTGTAGGCAGTGCCATGTTCAGGGTTTTGGGTTCTACGATCTTGGGCATGCTTTTGAGAGACCAGACTTGGTGACACAGGATGGGGCACATCTGGCCAAGTGTGGCAAGAGTGTTTTGGGCAGCAAGCTTCCCAGACTCATTAGCAGGGCTTTAAACTAGATTCAGTGGGGGAAAGGCATGTACCTGTGACTCAGATGACCCACTGAATGCCAATACTTTGGAGAACAGCAAGGAAACACCTGTGAATCATCCCATGGGAATTAGGAAGAACTCCTCTAAAAAGGTGATGCAGCCCAGAGCCCAGATGAAGTGCCTGTACACTAATGCATACATCATGTGAAACAAGCAGGAAGAATTTGAAGTCACAGAGCAATTAGAAAACCATAACCTAATTGTTACTACGGAAACATGGTGGGATGAATCACACATCTGGAACATTGGAATAGAGGGCTATGAGATTTATAAGAGACAGGTAATGAAGAAAGGGTGGGAGTGTTGCCCTCTATTCACAGAAATGGATAGATTGTGAAAAGTTCCCTCTAAGAAACATCCAAGAGCAGGTTGAGAGCCTGTGAGTAAAAATTAAGGACTGGACAAACAAAGGACACCTTGTGGTTGGAGTCTACTACAGGCCACCCCACCAATGGGAGGCTGTGGATGAGGCCTTCTTGCTCCAACTACAAGAAGCATAGTGATCACAGGCTCTCTTCCTCCCGGTGGATTTCAACCACTCATATGTTTACTGTGAAAGCCACGCAGCTGGCAGTAAGCAGTTCAGGAGACTCCTGGAGTCCACTGAGGACAAATTCATCCTCAAGGTAATAGACAAACCAACCAGAGGAGAAGTGTTACTGGACCTGGTGCTCACCGATGCTGAAGAGTTCATCAAAGAGGTTAAGACTGGAGGAAGCCTGGGTTGCAGTGATCATGCTCTGGTTGAGTTTGTGATCTTAAGGAATATCACAGAATCACAGAATTTCTAGGTTGGAAGAGACCTCACGATCATTGAGTCCAACCTTTGACCTAACACTAACAGTCCCACCTAAACAATATCCCTAAGCTCTACATCTAAACATCTTTTAAAGACTTCCAGGGATGGTGACTCCACCACTTCCCTGGGCAGCCTGTTCCAGTGTCTAACAACACTTTTGGTAAAGAAGTTCTTCCTAACATCCAACCTAAAACTCCCCTGGCGCAACTTAAGCCCATTCCCCCTCATCCTGTCACCAGGCACGTGGGAGAACAGACCAACCTCCACCTCGCTACAGCCTCCTTTGAGGTACCTATAGAGAGTGATAAGGTCACCCCTGAGCCTCCTCTTCTCCAGGCTGAACAATTCCAGCTCCCTCAGCTGCTCCTCGTAGGACTTGTTCTCCAGGCCCCTCACCAGCTTCGTCGCCCTTCTCTGTACCCGCTCAAGCACCTCCATGTCCTTCTTGTAGCGAGGGGCCCAAAACTGAACACAGTACTCGAGGTGCGGCCTCACCAGAGCCGAGTACAGGGGGACAATCACTTCCCTAGCCCTGCTGGTCACACTGTTTCTTATGCAAGCCAGGATGCTGCTGGCCTTCTTGGCCACCTGAGCACACTGCTGGCTTATATTCAGCCGACTATCAACAAATACTCCCAGGTCCTTCTCTGCCAGGCAGCTCTCCAACCACTTATCTCCCAGCCTGTAGCTCTGCTTTGGGTTGTTGCACCCCAGGTGCAGGACCCGGCACTTGGCCTTGTTAAACTTCATGCAGTTGACCTCAGCCCATCGGTGCAGCCTATCCAGATCCTCCTGCAGAGCCTTCCTACCCTCAAGCAGATTGACACACGCGCATAGCTTGGTGTCGTCTGCAAACTTACTGAGGGTGCAGTCAATGCCCTCGTCCAGATCATCGATGAAGATATTAAAGAGGACTGGCCCCAGCACCGAGCCCTGGGGGATGCCACTAGTGACAGGCCTCCAACTGGACTTGACTCCATTTACCACAACTCTTTGGGCCCAGCTATCCAGCCAGTTTCCAACGAAGCATGCGCCAGCCCTAGCCAAGAGCAACCAGTTTCTTGAGGAGAATGCTGTGGGAGACGATGTCAAAAGCCTTGCTGAAGTCAAGGTAGACCACATCCACAGCCTTTCCCTCATCCACCTAGCACGTCACTTTGTCATAGAAGGAGATCAGGTTTGTCAAGCAGGACCTGCCTTTCATAAACCCATGCAGACTGGGCCTGATCGCCTGCTTGCCCTACAAGTGCTGCGTGATGACTCTCAGGAGGATCTGCTCCATGAGCTTCCCTGGCACTGAGGTCAAACTGACAGGCCTGTAGTTTCCCGGGTCAGTCCTCCAGCCCTTCTTGTAGATGGGCATCACGTTTGCTAGCCGCCAGTCAACTGGGACCTCCCCCGATAGCTAGGACTGCTGATAAATGGTGGATAGTGGCTTGGCCAGCTCCTCTGCCAGTTCTCTCAGTACCCTTGGGTGGATCCCATCCGGCCCCATCGACTTGTGCACATCCAAGTGCCGTACCAGGTCACCAACCATTTCTTTGTGGATAGTGAGGGCCACATCCTGCTTCCCATCCCCTTCCACCAGCTCAGGGTACTGGGTATCCAGAGAACAACCGGTATTGCTGCTAAAGACTGAGGCGAAGAAGGCATTAAGCACCTCCACCTTTTCCTCATCTCTTGTAACTAAGTTTCCCCCTGCATCCAGTAAAGGATGGAGATTCTCCTTAGTCCTCCTTTTTGTGTTGATGTATTTATAAAAACATTTTTTGTTATCTTTAACGGCAGTAGCCAGATTGAGCTCCAGATGAGCTTTGGCCTTCCTAATTTTGTCCCTGCACTGCCTCGCAACATTCTTATAGTCCTCCCTAGTGGCCTGCCCACTTTTCCAAAGATTATAAACCCTCTTTTTTCTCCTAAGCTCAAGCCACAATTCTCTGTTCAGCCAGGCTGGTCTTCTTCCCCACCAGTTCGTCTTTGGGCACGTGGGGACAGACCGTTCCTGCGCCATTAAGATTTCCCTCTTGAAGAGCGCCCAGCCTTCCTGGACTCCTCTGCCCTTCAGAACCACCTCCCAAGGGACTCTGCCAACCAGTGTCCTGAGCAGCTCAAAGTCAGCCCTCCTGAAGTCCAATACAGCGGTTTTACTGGTCCCCTTCCTGGCCTTGCCAAGAATAGTGAACTCCACCATTTCGTGGTCACTCTGCCCAAGACAGCTCCCGACAATCACATCCTCCACCAGTCCTTCTCTGTTTGTGAAGAGAAGGTCTAGCAGGGCGCCACCCCTGGTAGGCTCACTAACCAGCTGCGTCAGGAAGCTATCTTCCATGCTCTCCAGAAACCCCCTAGACTGCTTTCTCTGGGCTGTGCTGTGCTTCCAGGATATGTCAGGGAAGTTGAAGTCCCCCACGAGTACAAGTGCTGAAGATTTCGCAACTTCTGTCAGTTGTCTGTAGAACTCCTCATCAGTCTCCTCATCCTGGTTTGGAGGTCTATAACACACCCCAACCAGGACGCTAGCCTTGTTGGCCCCACCGATCCTAACCCAAAGGGACTCGACCTTGTCATTGCCAGCCTCGAGTTCTACAACATCGAAAGACTCCCTAATATAGAGAGCCACACCACCACCCCTTCTGTGCTGCCTGTCCCTTCTGAAGAGCTTATAGCCAGGCATTGCAGCACTCCAGTCATGAGACTGGTCCCACCACGTCTCCATGATGGCAACCAAGTTGTAGCCTGCCTTCTGCACGATGGCTTCCAGCTCCTCCTGTTTGTTACCCATGCTGCGTGCAATATGGGCCTGGCTAAGAGCAAAGTCAGGACCCTGAACTTCAGAAGAGCGAAATTTCAGCTGTTCATAGAATTACTAGTCAAGATCCCATAGGACAGAATCCTTAGGGACATAGAATATGATCAGAGCTGGCAACTGTTTAAGGATATTTTCCTTAGAGCGCAGGAACTCTCTATTCCCATATATATATTTCCCACGGTGGAAACAGGGCCATGTATCTTGGGAAGAGTACAGAAATGCTTTTGGATGTGCAGGGATGGGATCAAGAAAGCCAAGGCATAGAACAAAACTTGGTGAGAGATGCAAAGAATAACAAGAAGGGGTCCTACAGGTATATTGGCAACAAAAGAAAGACTAAGGAGAGCATACCACCTCTGACAAATGAAGACAGAGAACTGGTAACAACAGATGTGAGCAAGGTAGAGGTACTTAACAACTTCATTGCCTTGGTCTTCACTAGTGGTCAGGCTTGCCAGATTCCTCAGGTCCCCGAACCTCTAGGAAGGTGCTGGGGGAGCAGAATCCCTCAAATCGATTAAAGTGCCTTTTTTCCAACTGTACTGGGGTTTTAAGCCCTTAAAGTTCCCAAGGTTATTAGACAGAGATAATAAATCAACCAGGTAGTTCTCTACTGCTAATACTGTTAATTACGAGCAAAACTGCTTAACAACTGAAGTAGAAGAATAACAAAATTTGAATTGTGATATCAGTTTTGAGTAGGAATTTCAAAATAAAAATTTTTTGAATGTGTCATTTGGGGAAATTTAAGTTTTGTTAAAATATGCCCTAAACTCTTGAAATATAAACTGGTATATAAAATAGATTCAATATAATTCTCAATGAATACCATTATATTCGTATTCACCAGATCAAATATATAATGTTAATTACTTCCTATTATTGCATTAATATATATTTGAATAAAAGTGTATGTAGAATATATAATATTCATATAAATGGTGTTCCCTTTCTCAAAATAAAAATAGCTCAGGATGGGTATTCTTACACATGTATTTTTAATTTAAAAATTTAAATTAATCTTGTTTATAAAAAAAAAAAAAAAAAGTGTTGCTGATATATTTCATAAGCTTAGTCTCTGAATAATTTCTCAATCTGGTATACTGTTATTTTATATCAGTATCAAATTTCCAGTATTACAGCAATATTCTTGCAGGCTCAGCTCTGGACATATGGCACATATGATGAACAACATGAATGCCCTAAGCCATTTTTTTATGCCCGTTAAAAACATCATGAATGGCTGACAGGTAGGCCACTGAAGTGTTGTAAGGACATGCTCAGGGCAAATCTTGAACTGTGTGGTACCAGCTCCACAAAGTGGGAAGCTACAGCTAAAGACCATCTGTTCAAATAAAGATAGTGCACCATTGCCCTGAGAGCCTTTGAAGAAGACTGAAGCAACACAATGACTCTGCTGTACTACTTCACTATAGAAATAGAGGCACAGTGTGTTAAACAAGCAGCATCTGTGGTAGTTAACATGCTGTGGCAGTCTGACTGATTTTTCAATAACCAAGGCACAAAACAAGGAATACTCATTTATTAACAGAAAATATACTTGTTATGTGTATTTTGATAAAGATTTTCCCATTCTAAGTAGATTAAATTACAGTCTGCTGTATTTAAATAACACCCAATGTAGCAATATTTTGTAAACCTGACTCCCAGATTTCATTTGAGTTCTACTCTTCAAACATCCTAAATACAGACTGGAAGAGCTGCTGTATTGAAAACAGTTGGGAACACAAGTATTTGACTGAAGATCTTAAGCTAGTTAGGATATGCCTTGCTTTTTGTGTATACTGAATGACGTATATATACATATATAAATTTATATATATATTTTTTTTAAGTGTTGTGACTTTGTTTATATATATATATAAAACACCTATCACCACATTAATAAGCACTTTCTAGAAACATTCTGATGGCAGTGGTAAAAACAGGAGTTGATTTGTTAGAAAGTGTTTGTTAGTAAGTGTTTGAAACACTTCTTTTTCCAATCAAAAAAAAAAAAAAGCAAAAAAAAAAGCAAAAAAAAAGCCACAAGACTGTTTTTTTTTTTTTTTTTTTTTTTTCCTGATTGCACTATTATTTTTACTGTTAATTTCACTCATAAATTTTCTTTCAAACAACTGAATATCCATGAACACTACTTTAAAAAAAAAAAAAAAGTTTAAAATTTTGAACATTTTAAAACTAGACTTTATTGAAGTTAGGGAAGAGAGGATGATTTCTTTCATACTACCTATGATTTGTGTATTTCCTTTCTATACTGAATACTTCACAGCAAAATGAAGACAAGTAAGCATGACAAGCACAGTATTTAATGTACATTTTTGTTTAATTTTTCATTCTTTTAGATCCCTGTGAGCAAAACAGATTGTTTTCCCTTTGTAAAGTAAATCTCTAACAATATGAAAATGGTAGAGACAGTGAAAGTGGTCACCATTAGTGATCATGAAGGTGTGGTAAATATATGGTGAAGAACAAATCCTTGGGTACTGACTTGTCATGTGATGCTATTTGATAAAAGACTGAATGTCATTAACATGATAGCATATCATTCATATCATACGTTAGCATATGATGCCAGAAACCCTAATTTATTCTGGAGTATTGTATAATTTAAGAAAGGGAAAAAAAAATGCTGCGCAAAAGCAGCTGGGAGAGTGAGGAGTGAGAAACAGCTTTGCAGACCCCAAAGTCAGTGAAGGAGGGAGGAGTTGCTCCAGGCACTGGAACATAAGTTCCCCTGCAGCCTTTGGAGAGGCCCCTGGTGGAGCAGGCTGTCCCCCTGCAGACCATGGGTCCCACATGGAGCAGATCTCCATGCTGCAGTCCGTGGTGGAGCCCCTGGTGGAGCAGGTGGGTGTGGCCTGGAGCAGGCTGCCACCCTTGGAGGACCTGTGCTGGAGCAGTTTGCTCCAGTTTGCTCCTGGGGGATGGACCAAACAGTATGGACCCATACTGGAGAAGTTCTCAAAGAGCTGCTGCCTGTGGGAAGCCCACAGGATCAGTTTGGGAGGGATGGCATCCTGTGAGAGGGACCCCACGTTTGATCAGTGGCAGAGAATGACCGTAAAGGAGCAGCAGAGGAGAAGTGCTGTAGATTGACTGCAACCCCCATTCCCCTTTCTTCTGTCCCTCAGAGAGAGGAGTTAGAAGAGGGTGGATGGGGGGAAGGTGTGTTTATTTACTTTGTTTGTTTTTCACTTCTCTAGCTTGTAAGTAATAGGTGATAAATTCTACTAATCTCCCTATGCTAAGTCCGTTTTGCCCGTGACAATAATTGTTGAGTGCTCTCCTTGTCCTTTTCTCAACCCTTGAACCCCTTTTATTGTATTTTATCCCCCTTTCCCTGTGAAGAGGGTGAGTAAGAGAGTGGTTGTGGTGGAGCTCAGCTGCCCACCTGAGTAAAACCATCACAAATGGAAATATAAATCATGGATAGAATACCTCTAGTAGTCAAAGAATAGTTATAATAAATTATACTGTTCTGTGTATAGACATTTATGGGCATAAAGGTAAAGTAATTGAATATACTATGTACACATATATATGTATATGTTTGTTTGTTTGTCCAGACTCTTTAAATATTTTATTACCACTATCCTTACCCTCAAAGAATTAAGCTTTACCTCACTGATTATGAACCAGCTTGTAGAAGCTGAAGTACGAATTTCACATGAAAATGTGAAATTTACTGAGTACTGCATCCTTTCATGTCTGTGATATATCATGAAACAGTACATGAAGGAATATAGTTTAAAGCTGCTTTATTTTCTTTCTGCTTTCTCTCTTTTTTTTTTTTTTTTTTTTCCCCTTTGGTTGTTGTGGCTTAAAGAAGGAAGCTTACTATTTATGCAACCACAAATACTCTGGGCATGTCTATTTATTCCAAGTCAGTGCTAGTCCAGGTAATTTCCACAGCTTCTGATTTATTTCAGCTTGTTTGTCACTATTCTAAAATTAGATTGATTCTCCTTTTAGAAAGCAAAGCTTTTTAACCTTGCAGATCTCATCCCCTGAGATCAACTGTTTTCTGTAAAAGTAAAAGGTTTTGGTAGTCTTCTTCCCTATAGAGAATCAGTCCGCTCCAAGAGCAGCACTCCAACAGGTAATTTACTTTTATAAACAGTATAAATAAAGCAAAAATAGAAGAAAATATCTCAAAACAGGGCTTCCTTACAGCACCCTTGTTGGTTTATTTCCTTTATTGCAGAAGGTCCACAAGCTGTTGCAGTTGACTATCGGTGGGAGGTCCTCAAGCTGTTCATGAAGAATTTAAGTAAGTAAAATTACAAGTTTTTTTTTTCCCCTTTTCACTAGCAGAAGTAAAAGTTAAGAAGCTACCAGAAAGAGTTACTTAACAACCTACTGTTTCTTTTCAAAATGGTGAGTTTACATTACAAAGGTGTACTTTCCCATAAGAATGCTAAAAAATGTTTGTGATCTCAATTCACCTATCTGAGCATTACATCACATTATTGCATGAATGTGTTTCCAGTAAAAATGAACATAGCAATATTTATTAAGAATAATTTCATGATGTTCCTGTGTGGTTAGTGTCAAATCACAGTTATGATCTTTCTGAACTTGACAGTACATATTGAAGTTTACAGCAACTCTACTTCAAATGTGCCTTCTTAAAAGTACATTATTCTATGGAAGAATCAAAAGAAACTCCTCTTTAAAGGAAAATACAAACATAACTGAATTGCCCTGCAGTTAAGACCTTTGAGTTGAAGTGCTGAGATCTTTGGTAAATATACAGTTTTGACACCATTGTCCAGAATTATTACATATTTTCTGTAATTTCTGTACAGATTGCAAGCCTTCTGAAAGTTCTGTTGTTGCTGGTAATGTGTGTTGTTTTTTTTTTTTGTTTGTTTGTTTGTTTGTTGTATTTTTATTTTTGTTTTTGTTTTTTAACAAGTAGCTTAAAGATGGATGCACCTGTCAATATTGCTGAAAACTAAAGTAATTCATTAGTAAAATTTAATTTGTTCTATACATTTATGAACATTAAAAATTAAACTGTAAACGTACATTTTTTCTCACTCAATAAAGTGAGTTCTGTTAAGAATAGGTTTCCCTTCTGTTTTTGATGCTCTCTCCCAAGTATTTACAGCAACGTACTAAGAACACCACAGAGGCCTTAGATTGATTTCAGCAGGGGACCTACATTATCAGGTCAATGCCTATCACTTAGACAGTAATTTGTTTTCACTTTCCATTTCCCCTTCTCCCAAGTTCCCTTTGCCGTTTATTTCTACTTATTTCCCCAGACAACATTCTCTTGCTGATACAGCAATACATATGCAACCAAGGGACTAAAAAAAAAAATAATAAAAAAATAAGATCAATTTCTTAAGAAAGTACATCCCTCATATTATCCAATGTTAAGAAAGAGAAAAACCGTGCAGAACACAAGCCCTAGAACAGAATAGGCTTATATTACAAAGCACCAGTCCAGTCGGTCTTTGGCAAAATGCAGCACATAGTAGTAGGAGTAACTGGGCTTGCTCTTCCTTGTCATATTTCTGTGATAATCTTGCAATAAGGGCTTGCTATAGGGCTATTTACTATTTGTAAAATTAAACGATAAAAGTAAAAGCAGACAATAAATAGGCAAAAGATCACACAAAAACATGCTGAAATATTTTAAGTCTAAACGCATGTACTGGTTTTACATAGAAAGGTTTTGGTATTGCGGGGCTGCAGGGCTGGCCTCTGTGAGAAGAGTCCAGAAGCTACCCCATGTCAGATCAGATCTAGTTTCATCTGCATCCAAAAGGGACCTGCTGCTGGCCAGAGCTGAGCCAATAAGTGACATTGGTTGCTTATATGAGCAAATATGAGAGCATATTTAAGAAAGGGAAACAAAACAAGACAAAACAAACAAACAAAAACTGCTGTGTAACAGCAGCTGGGAGAGAGGAGTGAGCAGTTCTTGAAGATTTGCTGCCTGTGGGAAGCCCATACAGGATCAGTTAAGGAAGGGTGGCAACCTGTGGGATGGATCCACATTGAGACAGGGGCAGACAGTGACCATGAAAGAGCAGTGGAAACAAAGCATTATGGACTGAGTGCAGCCCCCTTTGCCTGTTCCCCTGCATCACTCGGGGGGAGTAGGTGGAACAGGGTGGATGGTGGGGGCAGTGTTCCTGGTTTGCTTTTAGTTTCTCACTGCTTTAGTCTGCTAGTGATGGACAATCACTAGCATATTAGTCTCCCTATGACAAGTTTGTTTTGCCCATGACAATAATTATTGAGTGATGTCCCTGTCCTTATCCCAACCCATGAGCCCTTTGTATTTTCTCCCCTTTCTCTATGAAGAGGGAGTGTGAGAGTGGTTGTGTTTATGCAGCAGCTGCCCAGCTGCATAAAGCTACCACATCCCATTTGTGACATTTTTGTCTATAAAAAAGCACTTGTAATCTCTACTATGAACTTTTACAGAAAATATTTGAAAGACAATTACATCTTTCTCACCAAGATTTTTCAAGTTTCTACACATACTTTGAACCCAAAACATTTAGAAATGCTAGAATATTAGAAATTCCCATTCTCAAAGTTCATTCTCAGTATTTGAGGGCAGAGTTGTTTTTTTTTTTTGTTGTTGTGTTGTTGTTTTTGGTTGATTGACTGTTTTTGTTGTTGGTTTGTTGTCTGTGGTGGTGGTTTTGCATGTACTTTTGGTATTTCTCACAGACTGCTCTCAAACTAAAATCTCCAAAACAGGTTGATAAGTTTAAAACTCCATAAGTGTCCTATGAATAACAATTCCTTTTGATTTTTGTTTTCACATGGAATTACAAATAATCTGTAGGAAAAAAAAAAAAAAAAAAAAGAATCTGTACTATCTGTACTGTAACCATACTGTTTTATCTATGCTATTTTGCCATATATGGGGAGCAAGGGAGATGGAGTAAAATCCAGGTATATATTTCTGAGTTGAAATTATTCTAAAATGATTTCTTTACTAATGTGGTCTGAAGAAGACCCATTTTGAAACTGAAAGATTTTCAAATTTCCCTGTTGTACAGTTTATCGCTTTTTGGGGCTGGTTTAAGCCCCCAGAGCTTCTGGTTGTACTGTGTAGCACTGGCATATGATATGATAAAATTACTGGTCATGAGTCTAATCTGGTATTTGTACTCAGCATTGCCACCATCTTCATACTTTGGGAACCAAACCTCAGAAATTATTAATAATTACACTTTTTACCTTTTCTGCAATCTGTGGTAGAGACAAGGGAGAACACTTTCCCCCACTCCTTCCCCTTCCCCTTCTCTCTTAGGCTAGAATGTTCCTATTGCTGTCTAATGAGTGAGTTTCTAGTTTTGTTTATGGTTAAATAACTAAGGATCTGAGGAGCCCTGCCTCCAGCCACCTGGAGAAAAGGCACAACCAGGTTTATTAGACTGTGTGGATTCCATGGCCTGGCACATCAGACCCACAGGAGTATAATACTCTAGTGGACACCAGTTCACACTGTATCCTAACACTATCAAGACATAAAGGGACAGAACTCATCTGTATTTCTAGAGCGACAGGGGGATCCCAACAGCTAACTGTATTGGAAGCCAAGGTGACCTTACATGGGAATGAATGTGTGGCAAAAGCACCCTATTGTGACTGACCCTGAGGCTCCGAGGCTCCATGCATCCTTGGCATAGACTACCTCAGGAGACCCCAAAGGGTTCCCATTGTTTTTTTTTTTTTTTTTTTTTTTTTGACGTAGCTGCCTTGGAGACAAGAACTATCTTGCCTGGTCTGTCAGAGGACCCTTCTGTTACACAGTTGCTGAGGGTTGGAGCAGGTGCCAGCTGCTACCACAACGGTGCACTGACAGCAATATTGCACCCAGACTCACTGATTCATTGACTGGAGAGTCAAGGAATGATCAGTAAGACTTGCTCACCCTTTAATAGGCCTGTATGACCAGTGGGAAAGTCTGACAGAGAGTGGTGACTTACAAGTGAACTATTCTGTGGTGACTAATAAGTGAACTATCCTGGCCTGAATGAAGCAGGGAGTGTCGCCATGCCATGGTATGCCACAACTGATATTGCTAAGCATTTTTCTGGATCTCTTTAGCAGCAGAGTTCAGGCTACAATTTGCTTTCACTTGCAGGGGTGCTTTCAGTACTCCTGGAATTGACTACCCTAAGGGTGGAAACACAGCCCTATCATTTGCCATAGACTGATTCACACTGCACTGGAACGGGAACTGTAGATCCTGAACACCTGCAATACATTGATGACATCATCATGTGGGGCAACCCAGCAGAAGTTGTTTTTGAGAAAGGGAAAGAAATTGTCTGAATCCTTCTGAAAGCTAGTTTTGCCATAAAACAAAGTAAAGTCAAGAGACCTGCACAGAAGATCCAGTTTCGGGAATAAAATGGCAAGCTGGGCATCATCAGATCCCAATGGATGTTGTCAACAAAATAACAGCTATGTTTCCACCAACTAGCAAAAAAGAAACACAAGCTTTCTTAGGTATCGTGGGGTTTTGGAGAATGCATATTCCAAATTAGTCTGATTGTAAACCCGCTCTATCAAGTGACCTGGAAGAAGAATGATTTCAGATGGAGCAATGACAAGCCTTTGGACAAATTAAACAGGAGACAGTTCATGCAGTAGCCCTCGGGCCAGTCCAAGGAGGGCAGGATGTAAAAAATGTCCTCTACATTTCAGCCAGGGAGAATGGCCCTACCTGGAGACTCTGGCAGAAAGTACCAGGGGAAACCCAAGGTCATCCCCTAGGGTTTTGAAGTCCAGGATGCAGTTGATCTGAGGCCTACTATACTCCAACTGAAAAAGAGAATTTGGCAGCATAAGAATTCTTGAAGAACAATAGAATTGTGAGAGGCTGTCAGGAGCTGGGGGAACCACTGGTCAGGGATAGGCTGTGCATCAGTCAGTGGGTGGTGAGCAGTTGCATTTTGCATTACTTGCTTTATATACTTCTATATCAACTTTGTCATTATTATTATTATTATTTTACCTTTCTTTTCTGTACTATTATACCTATGAGTTCTGTCCTATCTCAACCCACAACTTTTACATTTTCAATTCCAATTCTCTTCCCCTTCCACTGTGGGGAGCAGGGAGTGAATGAATGACTTATCTGCCTGCTGGGTTAAATGACAATAAGCCCCTAAGTGAAGTAATGACAATTTATATGAAGATTTATTTCCAACATCAGTGAAGCCTGAATCCCTGATTTGGAAGACCATAACTGTGGGAAAGATAAACTCCCAGCCAACTCCAGACGTATGCAAGCTTTTCTGCTCCAGCTGGATGCATATAAGTCTATGAGGCCCAATGGGATTTATCTCAGGGTTCTCAGAGATCTGGCTGATATTATTGCAAGACCTCTCTCAATTATTTTTGAACAGTACCAGGAATCTGGATAGGTTCCAGTTGACTGGAAGCAGGCAAATGTCCCAATTTTCAAGAAGGGTAAGAGAGAAGACCCTGGTAATTACAGGCCTGTCAGTCTCACTTCAGTGCCTGTTAAAATTATGGAGAAGATTATTCTGGGAGTTATTGAAAAACACTTGAAAGAGAACACAGTCATTGGTCACAGCCAACAGAGGTTCACAAGGGGAAAGTCCTGTTTAATGAACTTAATTTTCTTTTATGACAAGGTTACCCATGTAGTTGACCGAGGAAAGCCAACTGATATAATCTTTTTCGGATTTCAGCAAAGCTTTCAATACTGTTTCTCACAGTATCCCTCTGTACAAAATATCCAGTATACAGATAGACAGGGTCAGTGAACAATCAGCTGATGGATCAGTCTTAAAGTGTTACAGTAAAAGAGGTTACCTCAAGCTGACTTCCAGTCACTAGTGGGGTTCCCCAGGGTTCCATTTTAGGGACAGTTCTCTTCTGTGCTTTTATAAATGATTTGGATGCAGGACTCAATTGCATACTAAGTAAGTTTGCAGTTAATACTAAATTAGGAGAAGGTGTTGACTCCAGAGAGGCCTTGTAGAGAGGTCTTGACAAATGCGAGGACTAGGCAATCACCAACTTCTTGAGGTTTAACAAGAACAAGTGCTAGATTCTGCACCTGAGATAGGGCAGCCCTGGATATACATACAGACTGGGCCTTGAGTGGCTGGCAGTGTGCTATGGACAGCCAAAAGGTCCAACTTTTTGGGGTGCATGAAGTACAGCATTGCTAGACATTTGAGGGAAGTAATTGTTTTGCTCTACTCTGCACTAGTGCATCCTCTCCTCAGTACTGTGTGCAGTTTTGGGCTTCACAATAGGAAGGGCATATAACCGCTAGTGTCCAAAGGAGGGCTACAAAGACAGCAAAAGTTCTAAAGGGAATGACATATGAGGAACAGCTGAAGTTGCTTGGTTTGTTCAGTCTACATAGGAAGAGACTGAGGGGCAACCTCATTGCAGTCTTCAGCTTCCTCACAATGAGAAGCAGAGAAGGAAGCAGAGAGGAAGGAAGCATTGTTTTAAATGAGTAAATTTTTTTTTTCTAGTGAAGTTTTATCTCTTTATATTTTTATTTCTTTATATATATATGCGTGTATATATATATATATATTAATATAGCAATCTGACATTTCTTCTCATGATTATCCTCTTTTTATACTTGTCCATCCTCTTTTTTTTTTTTACATATATTAACTGGCATGTAACTGCATTCTTCTTTCACTTCCAGAAGGATAATTGGAGCTTATTAGAGCTTAAATGCATTACAGTTATTTCAGCTGTTCATATACTAGAGGCATAATTTATCCAGTTCAGATTTTAAAAAAAAAAAAAAATCTTAAAAAAAATAAGTACGCTATAGTAAAATGTGTTTTTACCATATCTATATACTTAGAATAATTTAACATTCTGGTATAAAGAAATTTTCTATTTAATTTCCTAAAAGAAGAATGACCTTGCAAAGTGGCTTTTTCTCCTGGATGTTACACTAGCAGAATAAGAACCTTGTTTCTAATTGATTTGAATTAGAAGATTTTAACTGATTTTCTCCTAAATAGATGCATTGAGTTTACTTACTTGGGTTATTTGTTTTGTATGTTTAGAGCAGTAACTTCAAGGCTCTCCAGCCTGTATCACTGACAGTTTCTTTTATTTTCAAGTGGATTTGAAAAGGTGAGGTAAACTAAAATTTTAGGTAAATTCTGTATTTTATATATACACATGTAAGTCTTGAGAGATCACAAATGTATTATTTTGCAAGATAAATCACTTTCTTTGGAAGGCTAAAAATAGCAAAGCTGAGGGAGCTGGTTGATAGTAACTAGGAGAGCCTAAGAACAAGCCTTACTGTGAGGTACATTTTGGCTGCTAAAGAGTAGGACCTCGAGTTTGCAGTTTTGTCCATGTGATTCAATGAAGATTGTTGTACCTGATCACTGGTACACAGTATAACTCCACTGACTGAACTGAAATCTTTACTCTCTTCTGATATGGCTATTGCAAGACCTAACCTGAAGAAAGGCAGAGATTTGTGGAAAACTGTGGAAAAAAATATTATTATGCATTGAGTGAAAGACTAAGGAAAATGGATTTGGAATCTTACCGCTGATTAGGTTCTGAAGTGCCAGTAAAAACTTTAAATGGCATATTATCTGTGCCACAATGAGAAGTAGTTTATTTTAGCACAAGAATTTACATCCACTTCACCTACACCACACTGTGTAAATTAACTGATAAAATCTTCCATCTCTATACAGGATTTCTTTAAGTGGAGGCAAAATAATAAAAACCATACCTAGGAAACAGGTTCCCTTGACTGTGTTTGTTCTAAAGAAAACAATAGAACCAATAAACTGTGTTACAGCAGAAGAAAAAGACCACACAGGTGTGGGAAAGGGCTTACCACACAGAGCACATTTAAAATTTCCAAGTAGCTAGTTCTTTAAATTAGTTTAAGCCTGTAATGAACCAAATACCTCTTCTCAAATTGATGTCAAAGATTTTGGAAATGCAATGAAACCAAGAATAAATCTGATGTTCTAGGTTTAATTCACAGAATCACAGAATCACAGAATTTCTAGGTTGGAAGAGACCTCAAGATCATCGAGTCCAACCTCTGACCTAATGCTAACAGTCCCCACTAAACCATATCCCTGAGCTCTACATCTAAACGTCTTTTAAAGACTTCCAGGGGTGGTGACTCCACCACTTCCCTGGGCAGCCTGTTCCAATGTCTAACAACACTTTTGGTAAAGAAGTTCTTCCTAACATCCAACCTAAAACTCCCCTGGCGCAACTTAAGCCCATTTCCCCTCATCCTGTCACCAGGCACATGGGAGAACAGACCAACCTCCACCTTGCTACAGCCTCCTTTAAGGTATCTGTAAAGAGCAATAAGGTCACCCCTGAGCCTCCTTTTCTCCAGGCTGAACAAGCCCAGCTCCCTCAGCCGCTCCTCGTAGGACTTGTTCTCCAGGCCCCTCACCAGCTTCGTCGCCCTTCTCTGTACCCGCTCAAGCACCTCCATGTCCTTCTTGTAGTGAGGGGCCCAAAACTGAACACAGTACTCGAGGTGCGGCCTCACCAGAGCCGAGTACAGGGGGACAATCACTTCCCTAGCCCTGCTGGTCACACTGTTTCTTATGCAAGCCAGGATGCTGCTGGCCTTCTTGGCCACCTGAGCACACTGCTGGCTCATATTCAGCCGACTATCCACCATCACTCCCAGGTCCTTCTCTGCCTGGCAGCTCTCCAACCACTTATCTCCCAGCCTGTAGCTCTGCTTTGGGTTGTTGCACCCCAGGTGCAGGACCCGGCACTTGGCCTTGTTAAACTTCATGCAGTTGACCTCAGCCCATCGGTGCAGCCTATCCAGATCCTCCTGCAGAGCCTTCCTACCCTCAAGCAGATTGACACACGCGCATAGCTTGGTGTCATCTGCAAACTTACTGAGGGTGCAGTCAATGCCCTCGTCCAGATCATCGATGAAGATATTAAAGAGGACTGGCCCCAGCACCGAGCCCTGGGGGACGCCACTAGTGACAGGCCTCCAACTGGACTTGACTCCATTTACCACAACTCTTTGGGCCCAGCTATCCAGCCAGTTTCTAACCCAACGAAGCATGCGCCAGCCCTAGCCAAGAGCAACCAGTTTCTTGAGGAGAATGCTGTGGGAGACGATGTCAAAAGCCTTGCTGAAGTCAAGGTAGACCACATCCACAGCCTTTCCCTCATCCACCTAGCACGTCACTTTGTCATAGAAGGAGATCAGGTTTGTCAAGCAGGACCTGCCTTTCATAAACCCATGCAGACTGGGCCTGATCGCCTGCTTGCCCTACAAGTGCTGCGTGATGACTCTCAGGAGGATCTGCTCCATGAGCTTCCCTGGCACTGAGGTCAAACTGACAGGCCTGTAGTTTCCCGGGTCAGTCCTCCAGCCCTTCTTGTAGATGGGCATCACGTTTGCTAGCCGCCAGTCAACTGGGACCTCCCCCGATAGCTAGGACTGCTGATAAATGGTGGATAGTGGCTTGGCCAGCTCCTCTGCCAGTTCTCTCAGTACCCTTGGGTGGATCCCATCCGGCCCCATCGACTTGTGCACATCCAAGTGCCGTACCAGGTCACCAACCATTTCTTTGTGGATAGTGAGGGCCACATCCTGCTTCCCATCCCCTTCCACCAGCTCAGGGTACTGGGTATCCAGAGAACAACCGGTATTGCTGCTAAAGACTGAGGCGAAGAAGGCATTAAGCACCTCCACCTTTTCCTCATCTCTTGTAACTAAGTTTCCCCCTGCATCCAGTAAAGGATGGAGATTCTCCTTAGTCCTCCTTTTTGTGTTGATGTATTTATAAAAACATTTTTTGTTATCTTTAACGGCAGTAGCCAGATTGAGCTCCAGATGAGCTTTGGCCTTCCTAATTTTGTCCCTGCACTGCCTCGCAACATTCTTATAGTCCTCCCTAGTGGCCTGCCCACTTTTCCAAAGATTATAAACCCTCTTTTTTCTCCTAAGCTCAAGCCACAATTCTCTGTTCAGCCAGGCTGGTCTTCTTCCCCACCAGCTCGTCTTTGGGCACGTGGGGACAGACCGTTCCTGCGCCATTAAGATTTCCCTCTTGAAGAGCGCCCAGCCTTCCTGGACTCCTCTGCCCTTCAGAACCACCTCCCAAGGGACTCTGCCAACCAGTGTCCTGAGCAGCTCAAAGTCAGCCCTCCTGAAGTCCAATACAGCGGTTTTACTGGTCCCCTTCCTGGCCTTGCCAAGAATAGTGAACTCCACCATTTCGTGGTCACTCTGCCCAAGACAGCTCCCGACAATCACATCCTCCACCAGTCCTTCTCTGTTTGTGAAGAGAAGGTCTAGCAGGGCGCCACCCCTGGTAGGCTCACTAACCAGCTGCGTCAGGAAGCTATCTTCCATGCTCTCCAGAAACCCCCTAGACTGCTTTCTCTGGGCTGTGCTGTGCTTCCAGGATATGTCAGGGAAGTTGAAGTCCCCCACGAGTACAAGTGCTGAAGATTTCGCAACTTCTGTCAGTTGTCTGTAGAACTCCTCATCAGTCTCCTCATCCTGGTTTGGAGGTCTATAACACACCCCAACCAGGACGCTAGCCTTGTTGGCCCCACCGATCCTAACCCAAAGGGACTCGACCTTGTCATTGCCAGCCTCGAGTTCTACAACATCGAAAGACTCCCTAATATAGAGAGCCACACCACCACCCCTTCTGTGCTGCCTGTCCCTTCTGAAGAGCTTATAGCCAGGCATTGCAGCACTCCAGTCATGAGACTGGTCCCACCACGTCTCCATGATGGCAACCAAGTCGTAGCCTGCCTGCTGCACGATGGCTTCCAGCTCCTCCTGTTTGTTACCCATGCTGCGTGCATTGGTGTAGATGCACTTCAGCTGGACCATTACCTTATCCCCTGGACTTGCTATTGTTCCCCGCTACAGCTCCAACAAGCCTTGTTTCAGCCCCATCCCCCTTCTTACTTAGTTTAAAGCCCTCTCAATGAGCCCTGCCAGCTCCTGGCCCAGGATCCTTTTTCCCCTAAAAGATAGGGACCCGTTGTGGCCATCAGGCTGGGTGCCGAGTAAAGTGCCCCATGGTCGAAAAACACAAGATTAATGCATTGGCACCAGCCCCGGAGACACGTGTTTAACAGGTGGCCTTTCCGTGTCCTCTCTGTACCCCTCCCTGCCACCATAGGGATGGATGAAAACACCACCTGCACTCCCACTCCATCCACTAACCTTTCCCAGCCCCCTAAAGTCTCGTTTGATAGCTTTCAGGCTTCTCTCTTCAATGTTGTCACTACCTGCCTGGACTATCAAAAGAGGATAATAATCAGAGGGGTGTACCAGGTTGGGAAGCTTCCTGGCAACGTCTCTGACCCTGGCCCCAGGGAGGCAGCAGACTTCCCTACAGGTAGGGTCAGGCCGACAAATAGGGTCCTCTGTTCCCCTAAGAAGAGAGTCTCCCACAACAATCACCCTTCTGTCTTTCTTGATGGAGGCAGTCCTGAGGTGTGGAGTCGATCTCCTCGCCCTAGGCATCCTCCTGGGAACACTTGCTACCTCTTCCTCAGCTACCGGTGTCTCAAGCTCCAGGGCCTCAAACCTCTTGCGTAAGTGCATCTGGGAAGGTGGGGCCGGAAGGGGAGGGCATCACCTGCGATGTCGAGCAGGGACCTGTTTCCATTCCTCCTCAACTCCCAGATCCCCTCCCTCTGCCCGACGGCGACAGGGCAGGGGATCCACCCCCATTTGGGGTGTCTCACCTTGATACCTCTCCTTGAGGCCCTGCAGGGAGTTACTCCATCAGTCTATCTCCCGCTCACACTCCCTGATATCCCTCAACCTCTCCACCTCCTCCTTGAGCTCCACCACCATGCGGACCAGGTCATCCACCTGCTCGCACCTCATGCGCGCAGTTTCTCTGCCTTCCGCTGATGGCAGCAACAGGCTCAGACACTCCCTGCATCCGGTGACCTGAACTGCTGCATTTTTTAACGGGTAGTGGGTCTGGGTGTGTACCGACTTCCTGGAGAGCGCACTGTGCCTGGTGGAGACCATTATCACCTGGCTAATGGCTGTCATTAAGGAGGTGTTCGTATGGGCGGGGGGAGCGCTCTGCCCTTCAGCAGGGTTTCCCTGCCTGCAGGAGCTGCCGCGCTAACTGCCGTGCCACTCCCTTCTGACGCGCCACGCCCTGTTTGCCCGCCCTGTTCGCCGCGCTCCTACTATATGCGAATCACAGAATCACGTAGCTTAGAAGGGAACTCCACAAGTTTTCTAGGTCAACCCCAATCTCAAAGCACGTCAAGCTAGAAGAGGTTGCTCTGAGCTACGTCCAACCAAGTTCTGAAAATCTCCAGGGATGGAGAGTCAAAACCTATCCAGGAAACCTGTTTCTATGTGTGACCACTCTCACAGTAGTTTTGTTGTTGTTGTTGTTGTTGTTTCTTTTTATTTTCATTTTTATTTTTATTTTTATTTTTATTTTTATTTTTATTTTTATTTTTATTTTTATTTTTATTTTTATTTTATTTTTATTTTTATTTTCCGTCTAGTGACTTGGAATTTCTCATGTTCCAAGCCTACTTCCTCTGTTTCTTCATCTTCTGTTCCAGCCTCTGCCTGCCTTAGTGGTCCTCCACTAAACTTGTTCTAGTATGTTAATATCTTTCCTGTGCTAGGAAGGCCAAAACACTGCAAATATTTTCACAAGTGGTTAATAGAGATGAATAAATTCCTTCTAGAACAGACCAATATGGAACTGGCCTTTCTTGCTCCAGGGATGTGCTGCTGATGCATGTTCAACAAATTCACAACAAACTTCAGATCTTTTTCTGTAAAGGTACTTTCTAGTTGTTCACTTCCAGGCCTGTACTGTTTCGAAGTGCTAGTCCATCCCTCATAAAGGCACTTTATGTATGCATTTGTTGAATTCCATATATTTGCTCTCAATGTAAAATTACATTTTTTCCAAACTGAAAATTCTAGTTTCATTAAAAAAAAAAAAAAAAAAGAGTGGGAGCAAACATTTTAAACAGATGACATTGCAAGTAATCATTTGTTGTAATGTTCCTGAAAAAGATATTCCAGTTTCAAAGTGAGGAATATGGCAACATTTGTCCATGACGACCTTATTCACAAAAAAAAATGTGATTGAGAAATGTTAACTTGTAGAAATGTAGAAATGAAATAACATTCTTTCTTGCTTTCTAATGATTTTTCTCTGTGAAAAGAGAAATGATCATTAAATGAACTGGAAGATATTTTTAGAGTAAATTAATTATAAGACCTTCTTGACATGTTACGCAATGTTTTTGATCTGTGTCAACACAATTTTCTTGGGCTTTGGATATTTTAATTAAGCAGAAGATGCTTAAGTGTGCAATATTAAGTGTGACCTTTTGGGTGTTTATGGTAAGAATTATTCTGCAGTGTCAAGAAGCCATTTAAAGAGCACAATGAAGATAATAAACATAACAAAACAGTATTGGTTTTGTTTATGCAATGCAGTGGCCATTTCTCTTCAGTTAAAATGTCTGACTATATTTAGATTCTACTAAAGTATCTTCCTTTATGCTATGCTCATAGGGACTCTGATTTTCTGAAACTTACCAAATTAAAGCTAAAATGGGATACAGGATTTCTGGATTCTTATTTATTTATTTATTTCAACAACTTCTTTGCTGTTTGTTTTGTTTTTCTAGGAATTATATCAAAAATGTTTTATGAGTTGTATAATAATGCTTCAACGACCTTGAATGCTTGATTTTACTTCCTTTGCTTCTTAAAAGCAAAGCTCTTATCATCTTTCAAATATCTTCCAACAGATGAAACAAACCGTGAAGTACTGTGTATTTCTATGTCTTCAAATTGGCTTTTTTAGACCAAAGCCAGGAGAAAAATAAATAAATAAATAAATAAATAAATAAATAACGTGTCATTGTCTTTTGCTATCTTCTGTTGGCTGAGATTTTAGCTCTTTAATTTTTTTTCTGCAGAAGCAGGGTTTTCAAATAAGAATCCTTCTCAGGCCTCTCTAGCCTCACTTCTATTTCCTATTCATGGAACATAATATCTTTTACACAAAATACAGTAATCTTCCCCCTACCAATCTTTTTGTTCTAGTCTTATGGTAACTCCCTCTAGTCCTGACCTATTTTTAAACCAGCCTATTCAAAAACTTGTGCTCAGGATAAATCCATGAAAATTATTAAATCATGGAAACTGGCTTTTGTGTATTTTTTTTTAACTCTATTGAGTCTTTTGAAGAAAACCCATAGCTTATTTAGCATATGATTCAAAGCACTTTTGGCACACTGTCTGACTCCAGCTTGTAGTAAAACTTTCCCTGACATTGAATGCAACTGTATGCATGGATTAAAAACGCATAGCACCCTTCTTCAGTGTATAATAACTGTCTGGACTCTATGGAAAAGCAAATTTCTATTCTAATACAAGTTATAGTAGTTTTAAGAATTTTTTTTTTATTTTTTTGCAAATAGTGATGATAACTAGACCATTTAGGTAAAATGAATATATTTACCGACCTAACCATCAACTGAGTTATGTATGTACAGAACTGTTTTTAAGAGCTACAGAATTATGAATAAAAGAATGTCATGAAATCCTTTGGAAGTTCTAGAATGTATGTAATCCAAGTAAAATTGAAGTGCAAGCACAATTCCCAAAATGATAAGTAGTCTGTCAATTCTCTATTGCCTGATAGTGAATTGATAGTGAATTAAGGCCTGAGCATCCTTAAGCTCTTTACATATTTTTTAATACTCTCTGGTTAAGTGCATAGGTCCTCTACAAAAAATGAGAAATGTCAAAAACTATAATAGCTACACAGAATACCAACAAAATGAAGTGAAAATAAGAAAAATATATAATTTTATTATAATATTCTATGAACATGCTAATAACCTCTAAAGAAATCAGTAATAAGTAAAATAAGGATAAATTTAGAACATAGCTTTCTCAGGGTTAGATTCTACAAATAACTTTTGATATTATTTGTGTTATGGTACTAGGCAGTGATATGAGAGTATTTCAGACTATTAATCTGGA
Source organism: Aythya marila (assembly GCF_965140915.1). Lineage (NCBI taxonomy): Eukaryota > Metazoa > Chordata > Aves > Anseriformes > Anatidae > Aythya > Aythya marila. The sequence goes on along the minus strand of NC_139045.1, from coordinate 55,218,949 downwards.
TAGGTCAAAAATGCTTTTTTAAAAATCATTCTTAACCTGGTATATATTTTGTGAAAGTATTTATTATGTTTTACAGATTGCACATATAGATCATGCTGCACTTTTTCCTGTTTTCTACTTTTTTATTTTATAGTAGATATGTTCTTTAGGGCTCAATAATATTCAGGAACACATGCTTCTGTGCACTGAATAAAATTCAAACAGAAACTTAAGACATCAGGGACATTCTGGGATTCTGGGTGCTGACTGGTGGGAGAGTAACTTTGGGATCTGTGAGTCTTGAACTTCAGCCACCAGTGTGGTCTTGCAGCAAAGAAGACTAATAGTATATTGGGGTGCATTAAGAAAACCATGGGCGTCAGGTTGATGAAAGTGTTCCTTCCCCTCCACCCAGCACAGCTGAGGCCACACCTGGAGTCCCTGTGTCCAGCTCTGGGATCCCCAGTACAAGAGACATGGACATACTAAAGGGAGTTCTATGAAGGACCATGAAGATAGTGAAGGGACTACTTCATTCCTCATATGAGGAGAGGCTGAGAGATGTGAGGCTATTTAGCTTAAAAAAAAAAAAAAAAAAAGCCTGGATAGTAAGGAAGACAGACTCTTCTTAGCATTGTCCAATGGCAGGAAAAGAGGCAATGGGCACAATCTGAAACACAGGAAATTCCACTTAAAAAAAAAAAAGATTTTAATTATTTTATTTTATTTTATTTTATTTTATTTTATTTTATTTTATTTTATTTTATTTTATTTTATTTTATTTTTTCACTGTGAGGGTGGTCGACTACTGGAACAGATTTCCCAGAGTGTTTGTGGAGATGTTCAAAACTCAGCTGGACCTGGTCCACAGCAGCCTGCTCTAGATACACTCCTAAACACAGGGGAGTTCCACTAGATGATCTCCAGTGAACCCTTCCTACCACAACCGTCCTGTGATTCTGTCATGCTTTATTAAGAAAAGCTATTAAAACATAGGGCCATTACCTTAAATTTAACTATGCCGACATCTAGTTTAGTTCCACAAATATCTTCAAATAGCTATTTGAAATTAAACAAGGGTGCAGATATGCAGTGTATCTCATATTTGAGATACACAACCCTGTTGTGTTTTGACATATAAATTACATATTTCATATATATTCTTCTTAAGTACTTAATATCTTTCAATTGTGTTTTCTGTAAGACTTTAAGAAAGATGTTCCTTAAAGGTTTGTTGGAAGTCATTTAGTACTGTATGTTCCGATAAATTGTTTTAGCGTAAAAAACATATAACAAGCTATGCATTTGACTGCATGAATCAAACCAGCTTTTCCATTCTTCATCATTATAGTGTCTTCAGATATTTTTATAGACAATACACATTAACCATTACCCAGTAGCTAGCACAAACAATTCAAGCTTTTGTAAGCTATATTTTATGAGATGGGAGATATACCAAAAGCTCCTGATTCTGGCAATGGGAAAGTTTCAGAAATTGCCTGTTGCTGAGTGTTCAGATATTCATTCAGATATTTATTTATTCAATATTCACCTGTTAGAGAATCACAGTACTGCTTCTGTCATTTGAAATAGAGAGGAGCATGTCAATATTTACTTTATAGGTTTAGCGTAAAACATCTGTTAGGGGTTGCTTACATTCTATAAGCGTTAATCCTTTCTTATACTTCTACAGTATATTTCTCTTTTACTTGATCAAAAATAATGTAATGATAATAAAACATTTGTAGGATATAAGTAAGACCAAGAAAAGAGGAGTTAAGGATCTAACCTTTTGTAGACTATGCTTTATAATTTATAAGGCTAAGACATCTTAACCCCTGCAATGCAGTGATTTTGAGAGTAATTAAATCCTCAACTTCTTTTAATCTAAAGAGCATATCCATGTGGTTGGGACTCACCTTTTTTTTCTATTTATTCATCATTATTTTTTTATTTATTTATTTTTATATTTATTCCTGTTAAGAGATAACCTTAAGAGGTAAGGTTTTCTGTTAAAGTTTACACTTCTGATATCCAGAATGTTACTTTTAGGTTATGCAAATGAAGAGAGGTACAAATACGTACTATTGCTTAAAAAGAATGTGAACATATATTGTTAAAAATATAAGACAATCCATAAAAAATATAAGATTTTATTTCCAGAAATATTATTGTTGTTTTTTTTTCTCTCTATTATTTTCAACGTTTTTGTTGTTTAATAAATCGCTTACGTTGCAAATAGATTGCAAATAGAAATCCGAGTATGAAAATTTGAACAATCCTACTAATAATAAGATGGTAAACTACAACAACAAAATATCTGTTAAAACTCTTAAAAATAAAGCTCTGTTTTGAATCTGCGTTCAGCTGCAAGTTTTCCTTGATACCTGAATAAGCGATGATGTATTATTGCTACACCAACACATCTAAGAATATGGGCTATATTTCAAAGCTTTATAAAAATACACCCTTCCATTAGCAATTCCCTTCTGGGAAGTAGCATTTTGCAACATCCTTCCAGTCAGTCTGAAGGTATGTCACTTGTATTTTCCAGGTGTGTCACTCATACTTTGCAGTAAACTGAGTAAGTGAAGTAAAAGATCTGTACACCTTTGCTCCCACTCCAACTCTTAAGACAAAAGAGGTTAACAGACTGGGCTACCACCTGTTCCTGTAAGAGCACCACTATCTATTTATTTATAAAAGTGAATAAGGCAATTTGTTACATGTGCAGACATTGAAGCAGTAGGATTTCCCTTTTCACAGAAAAAAAAAGTTTGAATTTCATGTATAATCACTGGTACATCTATTTTGACATGTGAAGAATAATTTATGTAAGACTATTTGTGTAAAAATAAATAATATAATATGTTATAACACTACTAAAGCCTTTCAGATCATAACAGTATAAATGAGTTTGGAATTCAAGAAAATGTGGAAAAGAATATAAAACAGTAGTTCATTTTTCTTTCATTTAACAACTATAAGTATATTAATTTTTCATTTTAGTAATATAATAAAGCATAAACTCATGCTGTCCTAAAAAAGAAAAAATCAACAATTTTACTATGTCTCACTGATAAGCTACATAAAGTATGGAATATCAGTACAGCTCTGTTCTCAGCTTTAAATAAGAGCATGAACTTCTCAGAACACAATATATTTCAAAAACAAAGAAGAGTTTTATCATTAACTGTCCTGATAAGAACACCCATTGGATACTGGGGAATTGATATTCATCTGGTCAGTAGCTAAGCACCATCTCACATAGTGAGTAATTTGGTAATGTTCTATTTAAACAAAAGCAAGACTAGTTGTCCTGGTTTCAGTTAGAACAGAATTAATTTTCTTCCTAGTAGCTGGTGGAATGCTGTGTTTTGGCTTAGGATGAGAAGAGTGCTGATAACACCCCGATGTTTTAATTGTTGCAGAGCAGTGCTTATACCAAGCCAAGGACATCTCAGCTTTTTGCTCTGTCCTGCCAACAGGCAGGCTGGGGGTGCAGTAAGAGCTGGGAGGGGACAGACCCAGGACAGGTGACCCAAACTAGCCAAAGGGGTATTCCATACCATCTGACGTCATGCTAAACAATATATAGGGGTGGCTAGCCGGGGGGAGGGGGCCGGACTGCTCGGGGTTAAGCTGGGCATCGGTCAGCGGGTGGTGAGCAATTGCATTGTGCATCACTTGTTTGTACATATTATTATTACTTTCCTATTATCACCATTGTAACATTATTATTATTATTGTTATTATTATTTTGTTATTATTATTTTCCTGTCTTATTAAACTGTCTTTATCTCAACTCACGGGCTTCACTTTCCATTTCTCTCCCCCGTCCCAGAGAGGGAAGGGGGAGGGTGAGCGAACGGCTGCGTGGTGTTTAGCTGCCAGCCGGGTTAAACCACGACAGTCTTTTTTGGCGTCCAACGTGGGGCACGAAAGGTTGAGATAACGGCAGATCTGACCACAGTGTGTTAAACTAAAATTGGTGGAAGGATTAGACCTGTTTAATAGTCACTTGTCATAATGCTGATTGCTTTAATCTCAACTCTGCTGCGCCTGTTTTCCAAATTGAGTATTATAGTACATTATTTTCCGTATTTGCTCTCTGTCATGTTGTTTATCCTCTCCGGGCCCTGGTTTCAGATCATTATGGTACTGAGTGTTGTAGCAATGGCTTATGAGACGATGAGATATCTGGTCATGACTCTAACTTGGTATTTGTACTCAGTAACATCGTGGACTCTGTATTTTGGAAACTGTATCTTGGAAACTATTAGCAATTATACCTATTGTTTTTTTCCGTTAGGAAGTCAATCTGTGGAGGGGAAAGGGGAAGATATTTTTTCTTACTTGATTACTCTCCCTTTCTCCTTCACCACCCCTGTATCCTCCTGGATCACTATGCCTTCCTCCTTCACCACCCTCTTACCCTCCGAGCTTGCTACAATAGCTCTCCAAGATATTGAATATCCTTGGGATACTCAGACCAGCATAGTCTTGTTGTTCTGCCTCCTGAATGCACTTCAGGTTCTGCTTAAAGTTAAACAACTACTTAGGAAGCTCATCCGCAGATCTGCCCGGAGGCAGTATAGTTGTGGGTGGCAGGGAATATGGGAGGATATGGGCAGGCATCTAGAGCAGTTGGCACCCCCAGTGTTTTGGAAATTCACCCCTGAACAACTGCAAAATCCTCAAAAACTGGCAGAATGCTTGAGAAAAAGGTGTCATGATTCTGGCAGTTCCAAAGTAACACAAATCATTGTAACATGCTGGGGCCTGGCTCATGCCTATCGAGCTGCCATTGATACTGCTATCAACTTAGTGACAGACCCTGCGGCCACTCCAAGCCCTGTGACAGATCCAACAGCCACTGTGACCCCTACGGTGGACTCTGCAGCCGCTCCAGTCCCAGCTCCTGCAGATGCTCCAGTCCCAGCTCCTGCAGCCGCTCCAATCCCAGCTCCTGCAGCCACTCCAGTTCCAGCTCCTGCAGCCACTCCAGTCCCAGCTCGTGCAGATGCTCCAGTCCCAGTTCCTGCAGATGCTCCTGTTCCAGCTCCTGCAGCCACTCCAGTCCCAGTTCCTGCAGCCGCTCCAGTCCCAGCTCCTGCAGCCGCTCCAGTCCCAGCTCCTGCAACTGCTCCAACTCCAGTTCCTGCAGCCACTCCAGCTCCGGTTCCTGCAGCCGCTCCAGCTCCGGTTCCTGCAGCTGCTCCAGCTCCTGCAGCCGCTTCAGCTCCTGTGGCTGGGTCAGAGAAAAGAGCTGTAGCAGTGCAAGTTGACCCTGCAGAGGGTATTCCAACCCCTGTGGCAGACCCTGTAACGGGGTCAGAGAAACGAGCTGTAGCAGTGCAAGTTGACCCTGCAGAGGGTATTCCAACCTCTGTGGCAGACCCTGTAACAAGGTCAGAGAAACGAGCAGTAGCAGTGCAAGTTGACCCTGCAGAGAGTATTCCAACCTCTGTGGCAGACCCTGTAACAAGGTCAGAGAAACGAGCAGTAGCAGTGCAAGCTGCCCCTGTAGAGAAGGTGAAAAAATGGTATAGAGATTCAGGTCGTTTAGAACGCAGAGAGTCTTCTGCCAAATCTAGGTATAGAGACGACGGAGACGACGACGACGCTGGGCCATCAAGGGTTCAGGAGGAGGAAGATGAGGATGCTGAAAAATCAACAGTAACTACCCGAAGCCTAAACGAGCGTGAGTTACGAGATGTGCGAAAAGATTTTGGTCGCTGTATAGGTGAGCAGCTTGTCACCTGGCTGCTCCGATGCTGGGACTCTGGAGCCAATTGTGTGGAATTAGACGGCAGGGAAGCCAAGCGGCTGGGATCCCTTGCTAGAGACGCAGGCATTGACAAAGCAATTGCAGATGGAGCACAATCTCACAGCCTCTGGAGGCGTCTCCTCTCAGCTGTGAGGGAAAGGTATCCCTTCAAGGAAGAACTTTTATGTCTACCAGGCAAGTGGACCACTATGGAGAAGGGAATCCAGTACCTGAGGGAATTAGCCGTACGGGAAGTGATTTATGAGGATCCAGACCTCAAACAAACATCCAAAGATCCAGATGAAGTCAGGTGTACACGACCCATGTGGCGGAAGTTCGTACGGAGTGCACCATCATCATATGCCAGCTCATTGGCAATAATGGCCTGGAAAGAGGATGAGGAACCCACAGTGGATGAAGCTGCTAAACAACTTCGGCAGTACGAAGAAAGTCTCTCTTCTTCCTTACAGGCCTGCGTCTCAGCTGTGGAGAAACTTTCTGAAAAGGTTCAACAACTTGAAGAGAATCTATCATCCTCCCCACCTGAACCAACCAGTGTCCACCGACCAAAAGAGAACACTTGGGAGAAACTTTCTGAAAAGGTTCACCAACTTGAAGAGAGATTATTCTCCTTCGCACCTGCACAAAGCAGTGTCGCAGCTATCAGGGGTAGGCATTCATCCACACAAGGAAGACGATATGGTGGGTACTCACCCCGTGCCACTCTGTGGTTTTACTTACGAGACCATGGAGAAGACATGAGAAAATGGGATGGAAAATCTACTGCGACCCTAGAGGCACGGGTACGTGAGTTGCAAAAGAAAACAATCAAGAAAAAGGGATTCTCTGAAAAGTTTGCTGCTCCAACTTCCAGCAGACAGTCCTTCAAACACAGAAATGAAGAAGATTCTGACCAGGATTAGGGGAGCCCTGCCTCCAGCCAGGGGGAGGAAAGGGACAATCGAGTTTATTGGACTGTGTGGATTCGATGGCCTGGCACGTCAGACGCACAGAAGTATAAGGCTTTAGTAGACACCGGTGCACAATGTACTATAATGCCATCGAGATATAAAGGACCAGAGCCCATCTATATTTGTGGAGTGACAGGCGGATCTCAGCAGTTGACTGTATTGGAGGCTGAAGTGAGTCTGACTGGGAATGAGTGGGAAAAGCACCGCATTGTGACTGGCCCGGATGCTCCATGTATCCTTGGCATAGACTATCTTAGAAGAGGATATTGCAAGGACCCAAAAGGGTTCCGATGGGCTTTTGGTATAGCTGCCTTAGAGACAGAAGGCATTAAACAATTATCTACCTTGCCTGGTCTCTCAGAGGACCCCTCTGTTGTGGGGTTGCTGAGGGTCAAAGAACAGCAAGTGCCAATCGCTACCACAACTGTGCACCGGCGGCAATATCGCACTAACCGAGACTCCCTGATTCCCATCCATAAGCTAATTCGTCAATTGGAGAGCCAAGGAGTGATCAGCAAGACTCATTCACCTTTCAATAGTCCCATATGGCCAGTGCGAAAGTCTAATGGCGAGTGGAGACTAACAGTGGACTATCGTGGCCTGAACGAAGTGACGCCACCACTGAGTGCTGCAGTGCCGGACATGCTGGAACTTCAGTACGAACTTGAATCGAAGGCAGCCAAGTGGTACGCCACAATTGATATCGCTAATGCATTTTTCTCCATCCCTCTAGCAGCAGAGTGCAGGCCACAGTTTGCTTTCACTTGGAGGGGAGTCCAATATACTTGGAATCGACTGCCCCAGGGGTGGAAACACAGCCCTACCATTTGCCATGGGCTGATCCAGTCTGCACTAGAGCAGGGGGAAGCTCCTGAACACCTGCAGTACATCGATGACATTATTGTGTGGGGTGACACAGCAGAGGAAGTTTTTGAGAAAGGGAAGAAAATAGTCCAAATCCTTCTGAAAGCCGGTTTTGCCATAAAACAAAATAAAGTCAAAGGACCTGCACGAGAGATCCAGTTTTTAGGAATAAAATGGCAAGATGGGCGTCGTCAAATCCCAATGGATGTGATCAACAAAATAACAGCTATGTCTCCACCAACTAACAAAAAAGAAACACAGACTTTCCTAGGTGTTGTGGGGTTTTGGAGAATGCACATCCCAAATTACAGTCTGATTGTAAACCCGCTCTACCAAGTAACCCGTAAGAAGAATGAGTTTGAATGGGGCCCTGAACAACGACAAGCGTTTGAACAAATCAAGCAGGAAATAGTCCATGCAGTAGCCCTTGGGCCAGTTCGAACAGGACCAGATGTAAAGAATGTGCTCTACACTGCAGCCGGGGAGAACGGCCCCACCTGGAGCCTCTGGCAGAAAGAACCTGGGGAAACTCGAGGTCGGCCCCTGGGGTTTTGGAGTCGGGGATACAGAGGATCTGAGGCCCGCTATACTCCAACTGAAAAGGAGATATTGGCAGCATATGAAGGAGTTCGATCTGCTTCAGAGGTGGTCGGTACTGAAGCGCAGCTCCTCCTAGCACCCCGATTGCCAGTACTAGGCTGGATGTTCAAGGGAACGGTCCCTTCTACACATCATGCAACTGATGCTACGTGGAGCAAGTGGGTTGCACTGATTACTCAGCGGGCTCGAATAGGAAACCCCAGTCGCCCAGGAATATTGGAAGTGATTATGGACTGGCCAGAAGGCAAATACTTTGGGATATCATCCGAGGAGGAGGTGGGTCGTGCTGAAGAAGCCCCACTGTACAACCAGTTACCAGAGAATGAAAAGAAATATGCCCTATTCACTGATGGGTCCTGTCGTATTGTGGGGAAGCATCGGAGATGGAAGGCTGCTGTATGGAGCCCTACACGACGAGTTGCAGAAGCTGCTGAGGGAGAAGGTGAATCGAGTCAGTTTGCAGAAGTGAAAGCCATTCAGCTGGCTTTAGACATTGCTGAACGAGAAAAATGGCCAGTTCTCTATCTCTACACCGATTCATGGATGGTAGCAAATGCCCTGTGGGGATGGTTACAGCAATGGAAGCAAAACAACTGGCAGCGTAGGGGCAAACCCATCTGGGCTGCTGCTTTGTGGCAAGACATTGCTGCTCGGGTAGAGAACCTGGCTGTGAAAGTACGTCACGTAGATGCTCATGTGCCCAAGAATCGGGCTACTGAAGAACATCAGAACAACCAGCAGGTGGATCAGGCTGCTAAGATTGAAGTAGCTCAGGTGGACCTGGATTGGCAGCATAAAGGTGAATTATTTATAGCCCGATGGGCCCATGACACCTCAGGCCATCAAGGTAGAGATGCAACATACAGATGGGCTCGTGATCGAGGGGTGGACCTGACCATGGACGCTATAGCACAGGTTATTCATGACTGTGAAACATGTGCTGCAATCAAGCAAGCCAAACGATCAAAGCCTCTTTGGTATGGAGGACGATGGCTGAAATATAAATATGGAGAGGCCTGGCAGATTGATTACATCACACTCCCTCAAACTCGCAATGGCAAGCGCCACGTACTTACAATGGTGGAAGCAACCACCGGATGGCTGGAAACATATCCTGTGCCTCATGCCACCGCCCGGAACACTATCCTGGGCCTTGAAAAGCAAGTCCTATGGCGACATGGTACCCCAGAAAGAATAGAGTCAGACAATGGAACTCATTTCCGAAACAACCTTATAGACACTTGGGCCAAAGAACATGGTATTGAGTGGGTGTATCACATCCCCTATCATGCACCAGCCTCCGGGAAAGTTGAACGATACAACGGACTGTTAAAGACTACATTGAAAGCAATGGGCGCTGGAACATTCAAAAATTGGGATACGCATTTGGCAAAGGCCACCTGGTTAGTCAATACTAGGGGATCTGCCAACCGAGCTGGACCTGCCCAATCAAACCTGTTACGTACTGTAGATGGGGATAAAGTTCCTGTAGTGCATGTAAGAAATATGCTGGGTAAAACAGTCTGGGCTACTCCTGCCTCAGGAAAAGGCAAACCTATTCGTGGAATTGTTTTCGCTCAGGGACCTGGATACACTTGGTGGGTGATGCAAAAGAACGGAGAGGTCCGGTGTGTACCTCAAGGAGATTTAATACTGGGTGAGAATAGCCCATGAACTGAATTGTACCATGTTAATTACTATATAATACTGTATGTTATCACTACTATGACTACTGTAGGTGACTAATTAGAATGTATGGAAAAGAGTGTAACCTGAGCATGACATAAATGGTATGGAATAAGGGGTGGATAGGTGTCCTGGTTTCAGTTAGAACAGAATTAATTTTCTTCCTAGTAGCTGGTGGAATGCTGTGTTTTGGCTTAGGATGAGAAGAGTGCTGATAACACCCCGATGTTTTAATTGTTGCAGAGCAGTGCTTATACCAAGCCAAGGACATCTCAGCTTTTTGCTCTGTCCTGCCAACAGGCAGGCTGGGGGTGCAGTAAGAGCTGGGAGGGGACAGACCCAGGACAGGTGACCCAAACTAGCCAAAGGGGTATTCCATACCATCTGACGTCATGCTAAACAATATATAGGGGTGGCTAGCCGGGGGGAGGGGGCCGGACTGCTCGGGGTTAAGCTGGGCATCGGTCAGCGGGTGGTGAGCAATTGCATTGTGCATCACTTGTTTGTACATATTATTATTACTTTCCTATTATCACCATTGTAACATTATTATTATTATTGTTATTATTATTTTGTTATTATTATTTTCCTGTCTTATTAAACTGTCTTTATCTCAACTCATGGGCTTCACTTTCCATTTCTCTCCCCCGTCCCAGAGAGGGAAGGGGGAGGGTGAGCGAACGGCTGCGTGGTGTTTAGCTGCCAGCCGGGTTAAACCACGACACTAGTCTGTTCTGATATTTACTATTAGATTAGAAGGAGTAAGCAGCTTTCTCTTTTTTGTTCCCTGGGGCTTCTTTTAACAAACTGAAATGTTCTCCTGTAAAATAAACTACAATAACTCTGGTCAATAAACTACAATACTCTGAGAGGGTGAAAGTGCTAGTAGACCTCACATGTGCAAGCATACTTGAGTATAAAATTTTCACTTTTTTTTTTTTTTTTTTTTTTTACAGTAACCTGGGGGACAAAAAGCAAACAAATAAAAACAACAAGGCAATAGAATGGGACAGCATAACCCTTTGCTGAACTGAGCCTCTAGAGTTCAGAAAGAAAACGCATATTATATAAAATAGTCATGCTGATGACACTAAAATTATACATAATAATTTAGGTTAAAGTGCTGTCTTCCTGAGGCAATAGGCTCTTTGTACCAGCTCTTGTCAAAAATCAGGATTCATTTTTACATTCTTGGTTAGTGACACATATTAAGGTTTCATTTTATTCTTTGTACTTAAATTGCATTTTGCTAAAGGCAATCATTTAAGATAGAGTTCATTAACGTACATTATTCCATTTTAGTTTTTGTGTAGACAGCAAAGAGGAAAAAAAAAAAAGTATGCTGAGAAGTGAAAGACTGAAATGTAATTTATTTTGACAACTATACCATTATAGCAGCAAGATAAGAAAAATATCTTAAGAGGAGTTACATACAAATTGTTCATTTATTTTATCATTCAGATTGCAACAAAGCAAAAAAATATGAAAATATTTTGTTCCCTCAAATAACATGGAGTTTGCTTATTTTATTTTATTTTATTTTATTTTATTTTATTTTATTTTATTTTATTTTATTTTATTTTATTTTATTTTATTTTATTTTATTTTCACTTCAACAGGATCACCTTTCAATTTGCATTGCTTTAAGATATCCAGGTACAAAGTTTCAGATTCAAAACCTTTAGAGGGTTAAAGTCAATTACTGTTCCTCCTTCCTTCCTTCCTTCCTTCCTTCCTTCCTTCCTTCCTTCCTTCCTTCCTTCCTTCCTTCCTTCCTTCCTTCCTTCCTTCCTTCCTTCCTTCCTTCCTTCCTTCCTTTCTTTCTTTCTTTCTTTCTTTCTTTCTTTCTTTCTTTCTTTCTTTCTTTCTTTCTTTCTTTCTTTCTTTCTTTCCTTCTTTCTTTCCTGCCTTCCTGCCTTCCTGCCTTCCTTTTTTTTTTTTTTCTAGACTGTACAATTTCTTTAATCTGGTCAAAACTGATATGAAGTACAAGTAGAATATCAGAAAGAAAGAAATATGAAAGAGCTCTGAAGTGCAGGAAATTGATGATTGTGAAGCAAGCTGTCTTAAATTTTTAAACTTCAAAATCTCCTACAGCTCATATAATTTTATTCTTAATGATCTGAACAACTGTCCTGAGATTACACTCCATTCACCACACTGAAATGTGGAATTAAGAGACAGTATTAAAATCATCAGTGCTAAATTCCTTTTGGGAAATCAGGAACAGTACATATACTGTGAAATTTATTGAAATTTATTTGAAGACTTTTTAATTATTTAGGGATTTCATAAGGGGCTTTGAATTTCTTTTTGTTTATGTTGTTGTGTTAATTGTTGCTTTGTTTAAAGAGGTTTTGCTTAGAACCTCTAAACTGATGGACTGGCAGAAAATTTGTCAGGCTGGGCATGTGTCATACTGGAGCAAAATGCAAAGACTAAAATTCAAGCTATTGTAATTTCAAGTAATTTTCAAGAGAAATTAGAGAGACACCAAGAAAAGAAACAAATCTACACTACCTTTCAGGCCTAATTCAAAGTATTAGAGTTCAAGAGCTTCTCTGAAACAGAGACTGTGATGTACACCAATGAACAATTTCTCAGAGACAAAAAAGGAAAAAAAAAAGTGATGAAGGTCGTATTGGTTAGGGGCCTTCAATGCACAATTTACAAGTAGAGATTGAGAATACTGGCCTTGCTTAATGAGAAGGAGATAAGGTTAGTAGGTAAACTGTTAGAGGCCTACAGCTAAGTGAAGATGCTCTACATGGCATTGTTGAGGTCATGCCTTGAGTACTGTGTCCAGTTCTGGGCTCCCCAGTACAAGAGAGACCTGAACATAAGAGTCCAACAGGGGGCCATGAAGATGATGGAGCACCTCTCCTACAAGGAGAGGCTGAGAGAGTTGGGACTGTCCAGCCTGGAGACAAGGAGGCTCAGGGAAGATCTTATCAAGGTCTGTAAACACCTGAAAGGAGGGTGCAAAGAAGATGGAGCCAAGCTCTTTTCACTGGTTCCCAGTGCCAGGGCAAGAAGCAATGGGCACAAACTGTAACCCAAGAAGTTCCAGTGAAATATCAGGAAGCACTCCTTCACTGTAAGAGTGGCAGAGCACTGGAATAGGTTTCCCAGAGATGTCTCCTTCCTTGGAGATCTTCAATAGCTGCCTAATTCTAGGCAACCTGTTCTGGGTGTCCCTGCTTGAACGGGGGAGCCAGGCCACATGACCTCCACAGGTCCCCTCCAACCTTAACCATTCTGTGATTTTGTGAAAAAGAGTTACAAATGCAGCACAGTTTAGCAAGGGGCAATGGCTACAAATTGTAGTTTTGGACGCTCAAAAGCACTGGAGCAGATCGATCCAGGGTATTGTAAAATTTGCATCCTATGATTTTTTTTTAAGACTAGTCAAAGTCACAGATACCAAATCTTATGTTGACAACAATCCCGTTTAACAATAGACCTTGGACTAGGTGAATTTTAGAGATTCATTCCAAACAACATTGCTGTGTTTCTGTGAATAAAAATACAAAAATCAAACAATCAATCAATCAAATAATCAAACCAAACAACTAAACAACCGAACATAACCAAAAGCAGCAAAAACAGCAAAACAGGCAGTTTAAAAGTAAATCAAAACAAAGGAGGCCTCCCTTCCCATATCTGCTGTCTTCTACAAACCCCTCTTCTTCATCCTGATTTTTATTGTTTTTTAATATTTAAACTTTTTTTTTTCTTTAGGAATTTGGCACCACCCATTGTCTCTCTTCATTACTGTCACATGCTTATTAGGTTCATCTTTACAAAAATAATAAAAGCATTGCTATATACATTTGCTACTCCTTTTCCTACTTACTGAGGATCTCGTATGCTCTGTGTTTACCCATAGGTCAACGGCTTTAGATAAGAAACATGAAACAAAATTCTTCACGTTAATCCTAAAGTGGGTTCAGTAAAAGCATCTGATAAAAAGTGACTATGTAGCCTCTTCATCTGTCTGGAAACACAAAATGAACCTTGTAACAGCACTTATACCTGATTTACATCCAGATGGACTTCTTCGACACTGTATTAGGTAAAAAATATTTTTTAGTTAAAAAAAAATGTATATATATATGCATATATATACAAGCAAATGTCTTAAACAGTAAGTTTGAAACCAGTCAAGCTGTCCTGCTTCCTCCAAGCATAGCACAATCATTTCCAAGATAAAAGTATAGAGTACTTCAAGCATGAAATGAGTGACTGACATCAGGAAATAAAATTGTCCATTCAACTGCCACTGCAAATAATAAAGTGCTTGAATATCTTTTGATGTGAACCACCAAATTGTAAAGCTGAAAAGCCTTACACCATCATAGATGTACTGTTTCTATCTATAGAACAAGACAGTATAATAAGGAAAATGTACTAGAGCAAGCTTATTGAATACCTTATTCATATAATGTCATGTCATGCCAAAATCAAAGGATGATTAAAGATACCTAAATCATCTTACAGATCTAACCAGGAGCTTCTATTGCTTTTATATGGTGTTGCAAGATGCTTCTCTCACCAAAATATTTCTCGGTTTGCAACTCCCAAGTATATAGAAAAGATGCTCTGTGTATTTGAAGATTTTCTATAAGGAAAGGATAAAAACAAAATAAAGGATAAAAATGAAAGTGTATTGAGATGCATACAGGTAGTACATGTTTAATGAACAAGAATCTTTATACATGCTCATAAACTAGTGATTAATGTCCACCTGGAGCAATAGTCATTGGGAAGCACCAACATCTAAGTGCCAAAGAACATGAGAATTTTGGACATATCTATCTGTAAAATCATTCTCTGTCAAAGCTCTATTAATGAACTGTCTGGGTGGTTTGAAAAAGTTGGATTACACACACACACACTTGCCCCATTAGCATCTCACTGAGTAAGTGTCATCTTGAAATTGCAATCTGTCCTTGCTGGATGCTTATTTAAATGTTTTGGCATTACATCATAACTAAAACTTAAGAAGTAGGGGACATTTTTCAATATGTTTGGAAAGGTGGGAAAAAAAGGAAAATAAAAGAGAGACCTTTACTGAGAAGATTTAACAGTGAGACTTTCAGAAGAGAAAATAATTTTGACTAAAATTGAATTGACATGTAATGAAGACATAAAAAGGAAACAGTCAATTCTTAGTTTTCTCCTTACTCATTATGAAGAGATGAGTATTGAAGCACTGTGCTCAAATCTCATTGCCAGAAGATGATAAATTTGTTTCTAACAGGGAAGAAAGCAAGTTTTCTGATTTATCCAGCAATGATTGGCTGAATTATGAATTCTAGAAGGAATCTTGTTTGATCATATTAAAAGGAAAAAAAGCACGGCATGAATGGAAAAAGGAAAACCTCCACAGTCTGAATAGCTGGAAGCTAACTGTGAACTTATATGAATGTTTCTCTTTAAATGACTCAAATATTAAAATTCATAAATTTAATATAATTAAGTATAAATTTAATATAATTTAAGTATAAATTTAAGTATAAATTTAACATAATTAAGTAGAAACTGGATGCTGAAAAAAAGTCTGAAATCATCATATTCTGTTCCAAAACAACACAACAGTGTAAACAACACAATTAGAAGCAAAGAATAAATTGTATGTAAACAAAAGAAAATTTTATCATATGTTAGCATTCACAGCCATCTCTGTATCAGATTTCAAATAGCCTGTACCACACACACGCGTGCACATACTCACACACACACAAAGGGTTTGGTAAATTTAAATGCATTGAAAATAGTTCTTTTAGGGAGCACTCAACTGGCAATATCTCTAGAACAGCACAGATGTTATCAAAACTTACAAGACATACAGTCGTCTTACTTGGACCCAGAAGGGCTTTCTTTTGATTCTTATCAGGAGTCACTCCCAAAGCCTTTTTTGTTAAATTTATTGAGAAATATGTATTTTGACAATCCCTACCTTTTTCTTTCCATGTGTCTTGAGCTCTTGTCCAATCTAAAAAAATGGTTTATCTGTTTTTTCATTTTAATAAAAATTCATTATTTCTTCCACACACGTAGAACCAAAAATGATATATTCTTTTTTTTTTTTTTTTTTTTTTTGGGGGGGGGGGGGGCATTACTGGTCTTACCTTACTTAATTACTTACACTACACACTTCAAAGAACAGAATTATTCATATGTTTGAAATCAAATGTGCCTCTTTGTAGTAATAGGATCAATACACACACTGTTTATGCAAATGTGTGTACTAAATAATTTTCAGTCAGCTAACAGCCAATATAAGCAAATTAAAGTATTTGTTTCAAAATGATCCAAGAAGCTCTGGTCTGAAGCTACTCCGTTAGTAATAAGAGAAGCTGAATGTGGATTCATTAACACCTTTATTCCTAACACAGGGCATACTATTTTACAGTATCTTGCATAAAACATTCCTGATGAAGGTCAGTATTGCAATATAAATCTTTTTTTTTTTTTTTTTTTTTTTTTTTCTTTTCTTGATTGGATGTAGTAAGAAAAATTCTATACTCCCCAATTAAGGAAAATATTTTTCTAATATATTTTTACAAAAGAGAAAATCCCTCAAACTGGCAGTGCTTGAAAGACTGTGAAAAATAGAAAACCAAAACTGATGGAGTTAATGCAAAGAAAGGAGGCCAATGTGGGCTATGCAATCTCTTTTTTGCTGACTTTACAGAAGCAAACATCAGTCTGTAATGATTCATTATGACACAAAATAACAGGTGATAGAAAGAGGTAGGAGGCATATGCTGGGCTAGAAATCTTCCTGCAGCATTTTTGAAAGATTCAAAGCTACTTTCTGATATTTTTTGCAGGCTTAAGCATGAATTAGCTTATATCTCAACTGGCAATGTTATTGAACATGATAATTATAAACTAATATTCATTAGCATTGTGAAGAATCCTGAGGTAAATTGGAAATTCACATATATAAGTCCTTAAGCAAAAAGAAGGAGATTAATTTGCATAAGGAGGCTAGATCTATGTGTAAGAAACGTAAGTCATAGCATCATAGAATAGTTTTGGGTTGGAATGGACCTTAAAGAAGGGTCTCTAGTTCCAACCCCACTGCCATAGGCAGGGATGACACCCACTAGCTCAGGTTGCCCAGGCCCTCACCCAACCTGGTCTCAAACACCTCCAGGGTTTGAGACCACAGCTTCTCTAGGTAACCTGTTTCGGTGCCTCATCACCCTCTGAGAGAAGATTTTCCTCCTAACATCTAATCTGAATCTCCTCTCCATCAGTTTAAAATCATTCCCCCTTTTCCTATCATCATCTGCCTGAGTAAAAAGTTGCTCTCCACCTTTTTCATAAGCTCCCTTCAAGTATTCAAAGGCTGCAATGAGGTCTCCTTGGAGCTTTCTCTTATTCAGGCTAAGTAAGTAAATTATATTGAAACCAGCTAATCTCCAATGGAAAAAAAAAAAAAATATATATATATATATATATATAACTGTCTTAAAAATTTTTTAATCTAAATAGCCATGAATTGAAGTTTTAAATGAACTTTCAATAGAAGTTTAGCCACAATAATGACATTTTATAAGACTGTGGAAGTAACATAGTAACATATCAAAGAATATTTCCTACTTCTTTTCTTGACTTGGAGGAGATAGTTAAGAACAATTGTTCACAATTTTTCAAGGTAGCAAAAAATATTAGGGTTTTGCATTCCTTGCTTACTTGAATTCAGTTCTTGAATCTCATCACTTTAAGATATAAACTGTTTATGGATCTGGATCACTTTTCCATTTACATTACCTTTAAAATTATGGACAAATATTTTCAGCCTCAAAAGCTTAAGAGGGTTAAAGTTAACAACTTTCTCTTTCTTTAATCTGGTGTCATGGTTCCGCTCGAGTGGGCAGCCAAGCTCCACCACAGCCACTCTCTCACTCCCCCTCCTCAAAGAGGAATGGGGAGCAAATATGTGAAAAGGGCTCAAAGGTTGAGATAAGGACGAGAAAATCACGCAGTAATTATTGTAACAGGCAAAACAGAGACTCAGCATAAGGAGATAGTAAGATTTATTGCTCATTACTAACAAGCTAGAGAAGTGAGAAACAAAGGAAAGAAACCAAAAGCACCTTCCCCCCACATCCACCCTCTTCCACCTCCTCCCCCCCGAGTGGCGCAGGGGAATGGGGGAATGTGGGTTATGGTCAGTCTACAGCAATTCTTCATGGGATACAGTCCTTGATGAACTGATCTGGCGTGGGCTTCCCGCAGGCAGCAGCTCTTCCAGAACTGCTCCAGATATGGGTCCGTACCATGGGGTCCATCCCTCAGGAGAAAACTGCCCCAACCTGGCTCCCCCATGGGCAGCAGCTCCTGCCAGGTCACCTGCTCCTGCATGGTCTCCTCTCTACGGGCTACAGGTCCGGCCCAGAATCTGCTCCGGCAGGGGTCTTCCACAGGCGGCAGCCTCCGTCGGTGCAGGGCCACCTGCTCCACCGTGGTCTCCTCCACGGGCTGCAGCGTGGAACCCTGCTCCACCGTGGTACTCCATGGGCTGCAGGGGGAAATCCTGCTTCACCATGGTCCTCACCACATGCCGCAGGGGACTTCTGCTCCGGCGCCTGGAGCACCTCTCCCCCTCCTTCTTCACTGACCTTGGCACCTGCAAGGCCGTTCCTCACTCCTTTCACTCTCCCAGCTGCTGTGTGGTGCAGCGTTTTTTCCCCTGTCTTAAATATGCTTTCACAGAGGCACAAAACAACATCGTTTATTGGCTCGGCTCTGGTCAGCAGTGGGGCCCTTACCAAACATGGGGCAGCTTCTTCCTTCTCACAGAAACCACCCCTATAGCCCCCTGCTACCAAAACCTTGCCACGTAAACCCACTACATCTGGTCAAGATATTTTTGTGAAGTGAAGCTTCAAATGAAAGGAGCTGAATTAGAATGGGCTCTAACGACTTACAAAGAGTGATATTCTCAGAGGAAATGATTACTGATACATTTTCATTAAAATCATGACCTGTACATATCCTCGTCCATGTCAGAATTCTTGCTATAGGTACTCCAATTTCAAATCCCTTGTTTTTATCCATTTTGTCTTAGAACGTGACAAGGGAGCTAGACTGAAGGAAGAGATCTCTAGAAGGCAAAATTCTCTCAAAACATAATAATCTTGAGGAAATTCGTCAGTGGATTTTTCTTATTATCTTTTGTTGTAGAAAAAAAAATCATAAAGCCTATATTATTTATTTAGTTGTAAAATGGTGTTGAGGTGATACAAACACTTAGAAAGTGACATCATTTTGCTAACTAGGAAATTGACATTCATGAAGTTGCTTGTCATTCTACTGATCAAAGCATTTTGTTGTAGAAGTTAAATGCAAAAGAAACAAATCAATTAAACTGTGTGAAGTTTGAGAGAAAAAAAAATAACCTTCAGAGGGGCTCACACAATGCTGTGTTCTGGATTTTTGATGAAAACTATCATGGTAAGAGACTGATGTCTTAGATGTTGCAAAGCAGTGCTTACACAAAGTCAAGGACTTTTCTGCTTCTAATGCTGCCCTGCCAGTGAGGAGCCTGGGGGTGCACCAGGAGCTGGGAGGGGACACAGCCAGAACAGCTGACCCAAAATGGACCAAAGTGTTATCTCATACCATATGGCGCCATGCTTACTAATAACAGCTGGGATAAAGGACGAGGAAGGAGGGGGATGTTTGGAGTGATGTTGTTTGTCTTTACAAGAAACCATTATGTGTTGTGAGCCCTGCTTTGCTCATTATTAATTCCTTGTTTTGGTTTGTTTGTGAATGAGTCTATTGCTTTACCTAGCAAACTTTATCTCAACTAGTCTTTACCTCAACTAGTGAATCCTCACACTTTTACCTTTCTGATTCTCTTACCCATCCCACCTGGGGAGAGTGAGCATGTGGCTGTGTGACACTTAGCTGCCTCCCAGAGCTAAGCCACAACATGCTTGTTTAAAGAGGCCATTTTTAATGAAAGAAAAAGGTAGTTTTTTAGTAATATTTAATTAGTAGAATAATTGAAACAATGAATGAATGCCTGAAGTTTTCATGCTTTACCAGATAGAGGTTACAGTTATAAAAGTTACCTTTAGTGGAAATGAGCCAAAGTAATTCTGAAATAATTGCATATTTAAGGAAAAAAATAATAATTAAAGGCCTTTCAAGAACTTTTGACAACTGTGTTAATTACCTATTGAAAACACTACAGTGTTTCATAATGTTTTTGCAATGGGGGAACTTGTTTGTTTTTCAGTGTTTCAGATTTTACCTCACACACTGGTAGTATAGGTAAGTGAACTATCTAAAGGATTGCAGTATTTAGGCTCTGTACCACAAAAACATATTTATAGAATATTTTATTTGATCTTTATTTTTAATGAAAGTCTCCCTCATCAAAAATAGGAAGGACCAATACTCAGCAAAATTTTGCTTCCTTAGTGAAATTAGATTCAACATATTGTCCAACATATAGTAGATTTTATAGAACCACACTAACAGAACATTTTTTAATGGCAATCATAACATACTAGAATTAAAAGAGACAAAAAATATAACAACATTTTTACTGAAAGAAGCTATAATAAATCTTATAAGGACTATATTAAGTGCAATAAAGGCAACTAATAGATATTATTTGGAAGTCTTCTTTGGAAGTGTTCAAAAAAGTTTAGCATATGGGCTTCATTTTCCCTTTATCTGGAAAGCTATTTAGATTTAAATAGCTTTTTGTAGATTTTTCCTATTTTCAGTCATCGGGTTCCTAATTTGTTATCAGTCAGTGTTCTTATGACAGTAAAATTTCATGAGAGCGAACACTCCGCAGCAAATTTCATTTCATTCCCTTCTTGCACTATGATATGATATAAGTTGTAATATGAAAATGTGATAGCTATAAACTAGTCTGTAGTCATAGTTCTTCAATGTTTTGTATAGTACTTTGTAGCAGTTCATAAAATTTTAACATGACAACCCATAAGTGAGATGCAACATATTACTACAGTAATGATTGATAAAATTACTCAAATAATAAAAAGAAAACATCATCCAGATATTGTTTTGTACTGCACTACTGTGATGTCTGTTATTATACAGTGGTATAGTAAATGATGCCATTATCAAGACTGGTTATACTCCTTAACTAATAGTAAGGAGCTAGAAGAAAATAAAGAAAAAGTGATCTTAAAGTTCTGTATTTCTAAAAATATAAATATCTTGCTGCAATGAGTTGAGCGTGATATTCTGAATCTTATTTGCAGTGAGGATACTCAGGCGTATTGGCTCAGGGAAGATTCTATTTTAGATGTTATTATAACTTCTTATTTGCAAAGCTGAGGTTAAGAAATTCTTAAACTCATGAATTGCTGCTTTTCCTTGTTGCAGGTAATAGTTTCATATATTCAAATCTTAAATATTTGGGGGAATTTTATAAGTTGTATATAGAACAAAAAATCCTTCAAATTATTATTATTATATATATAATGTTTTTTTGTAATTATTACTAACTATAGAAAATCATAAAAACATAGAATTGTTTGAGTTGAAAGGAACTTTAAAGATCATTTAGTTCCAAATCCCATGCCATAGGCAGGGATACCTTCCACTAAAATATGCTGACTTAACATAGACACTATAGAAACTCAACATAGATACTATAGAAACTCCAGAACTTCTCCAAGATGTTTTGTTTGACTTGCTTTTTCATTTCCATATCCTTTTTCATCCTCTTCCTATAAAAGATGTCACTGAGAAGCTTAATTTTGAAAGATCAGATGAAATATTAAGTACCATCTTTTCAGAATTAATTTTATTGAAAGTGTCTTTGGAATTATTCAGAACTATAAGACCAACAAAACTATACTTATCAACAAGGTGAATATAGAATTTTGATAGTTATTGTGCATATGTGATCCAAGACTTTAGGATCTGGATTTTCCATCTGTATAGTATCAATACAACAGTTCTTATCACCTTGCTTTTCTATGGTTTGTGTATCAGTTTGCCTTTTGATACTATGCTTAATCAAATATTATATGGTATCATTAAATGTTTGCAGTGTTTCATAAAAAATTGAGTCTAGAATAATTTTGTCTGAATTATAAGAGTTTATATAGTGTTTTAATTAGTTATTGCAATTATTGCAATGGCATATTAAGATGATATTATTATAATGAAATACTAAAAAATAGTCAAAACCAACAGTGATAAGAAAATCCTGATAATATGAAGTTTTCTTTAGCCAGAATCAGGAGTTTATGAATACCCAGTCCTGATCCTCACTGACTTCCTGGCTCAGCATCATGGATCCTTGCCATTAAGACTTCTTCACAGGCTGGTCTTGCTGTGACTCCTGGCAACCAGCTCACCTTCCCATGCATAACAGCCACCCATGCTGCCTGCTAACAGATACAAGAAATTTTCATCATCACTCCTGCATTCTTCACTGGAAGTATAATTGTGTTCATGGGGCATGGTTTCTTTCTCCTTACTCCTGGAGTCTGCCTATTATATGTGTCTGCATCCTTCTCAATGTCTCTCAGCTACAATGAGAGAGAGATTGATCAATTCTTTACCATGGATAGCATTAACAGAGCCTCAGTTGGAGCAGGCTAGGCAGTAGTCACTTGGCTAGCAGCTTGTCAAAAACAATGAAGCCAGTTCAAGCTCAGCTGTCGGGTCAGTACAAAGCCTGTGGGTTTTTACTAGTAATGTCAAAAATCATATTTACAGGGCTGCAGTCTTATCACTGTCAATGGCTTTTAGAAGTAATTCCTGAAATTCCTTTTGGGCCAGGAGGTCAGTTTGGTGGTAGAAAATGACAGGTACTTGAAGGAAAGAATTTTTTTTCATTCTATTTACATCAAAGTTATCCATTACCATGTTGTTTGGAAGAAATCCCTGAAAGTCACCCAGTCCAGGGTCTGACCTGAAATGAGGTTGTTGCCAACATGAGATCTGGTCACTGTAACTTTGACTATCTAAGTCTTAAAATCCTCAAAGGTTGCAAATACTACAACATTCTGGGTTAGCACATTCACCCCTTGCTAAGCTATGCTATTACCAAAAAGATTTTGTCTCTGTTGTGTTTGTAATTCCTGTTCACATAGCTGTGGGTTACTAGTAGTTTACCCTCTAACCTCACCTACTTCAGATTAATCCAGGACTCTCAATCTCTATTTGGAAGTCATGTGTTGAAGGCCCCTAACTACTTAGATATGACCTTCAGATTTTTTTGTAACTTTTTTGCTTTTTTTGGACCTGACAAATATTTATCCTATGTACATTATGACCAGTTTCAGAGCATTTCTTGAACTCAAAGATGTTGAATTATAATGAATAAATCAAGTCCCTTTAACCTTTAAGTGGTGGCTGCGCTCCACTGGACACTCAAATGTCTTGAAATTCCTCTAATAGTAGTGGTTTGGCACTTTTCCATTTGTGGTCTCACCTGTGCAATGCAGAGGGGAATAATCACTTCCCTTATTTGTTGGTTACCTGGCTTCTAATGTAGTCCATCTGGGGGCAGTTTGGGCAGTTCAGTTTATTTGCAGTGAAAATAGAGTGGTGGCTTATATAGATATCAGTGCCCCTCCAGTCATTTTCATCATGGCTATTACACAAATGGTTTGTCCCAAGCTGTAATGATACATGGGGTTATTTCACTTCAGGTACAGAACTTTGCAATTTTCATTGATAAACTGATGTGAAGTCGCACTAAGGAATCATTTGTTTTTACATGGGTACTTTTAACATTTCATTACCTGCTCAGGAGTGGCATGTAATATTTATTTCTCATTCTTTTTTTTTTTTTTTTTTCAATTAAGCATACTTAATGAAGAAAATTTAAGGTTTTTTTTTGTTGTTTGTTTGTTTGTTTTTGTCTTTATAAACAATTTCTTACACTTCTTGATATCCTAACTAAGATGTATCAGACATTTTGTGGGCTTTCTAACCTTGGACAGATACAGCCTAAACTTTTCTGGTACTGTGGAAAGTGTTCACTAATGTCATTGTTGCCCAGAGACGTTGTGGAGTCTGATTTTCTGGAGGTATTCAAAACCCACCTGGACACCATCCTGCTCAATGTGCTGTAGGTGATCCTGCTTGGCAGGGGGCTTGGACTAGATGATCTTCAGAGGTCCTTTCCAAATTCAAACATTCTGTGATTCTGTGAGATTCTGTGAAGATTAATGAGAATTAATGAATGAAGCATTAATGAATTTAATGCTGTGATGAGCGACCTTCAGAAATTTTATGATTTCAAAATGTGTTCTAAAAGATTTCATAATTATGCAAAATATTAATATGAAGGAAACGTTATGCAATTATGTTTAACAATTTCAGATAAATTTGTATTGTGGTACAGAAACAATCTATAAGTATTCAACAAATTAAACTGATTTAGCTTTTTTTTAATATCTATATGTGAGCTTAGCTAATGTATTTTATACATTTATAATGTATACATAATGCTTTATGTATTTTGAAGCTGCTAAACAAAGAAAATGTCATTTCTTTTGTTGTTGCTGTTGTTTTAATTAAGAAACTATTCAGTTTTCCCCTGTGCCCATGACCACTAAATTAAAAAAAAAAAAAGTTATTCTTTTACATTTTGTCTTCATTTTGAATTTGAATTTGAATTTCCAGACTTTATAATTTGCCCTCAGTTTTCAAAGAAGAAAAAAAAAAAAAAGAGTTGTTAGTCTAGTTGATTTAAGTGTTGATAATAAAAACATAAGGTTATCTGGGTGCTACGGTAATATTTTGTACTTGATTATAATCTCTTAGAGATTATTATATGGAAGAAAAGGGATCATAAGCAAAACTTTCAGAGCTTGTTCAAATACCATCCGCAGTCATATAAGGATTCCTGAATCTCAAACTGTACTAAAAAAAAATAAATATATATATATATATATATTTGAAGACTAGCTTTCTGCTAAGTACATCAACTTCTCCTTTGGTTTTGTTCTTTAAGACAAAAGATCAGATAACATAATATTACTGGTAGCATGGCGATACATAAACAGATAAATAAGTGAACAGAAAAATGTGAGGACATGTTGTGGTTTAGCCCTTGCAGGCAGCTAAGCACCACAAGCCCACATGCTCACTCTCCCAAGGAAGGTTGGGGGAGAAAAACGGAAAGGGAAAAGTGTGAGGACTCACTGGTTGAGATAAAAACAGTTTACTAGGTAAAGCAAAAGCTGTGTGCACAAAGTAAAACAAGGAATTAGTTTGCTGCTTCCCATTGGCAGGCAGGTGTTCAGCCACTCCCAGCAAAGCAGGGCTCACAACACATAATGGTTTCTTGTAAAGACAAACAACATCACTCCAAACATCCCCCTCCTTCCTCGTCCTTTATCCCAGCTGTTATTAGTGAGCATGGCGCCATATGGTATGAGATAACACTTTGGTCCATTTTGGGTCAGCTGTTCTGGCTGTGTCCCCTCCCAGCTCCTGGTGCACCCCCAGGCTCCTCACTGGCAGGGCAGCATGAGAAGCAGAAAAGTCCTTGACTTTGTGTAAGCACTGCTTTGCAACAGCTAAAACCACAAATTTCTTATCACTATTATTTTCATTAAAAATCCAAAACACAGTATTGCGTGAGCATCTATGAAGAAAATTAACTCTGTCCCAGCAAAACCATGACAGGAAAGAAGTCTTTTTTTTTCGTTTCATCTGGCTCACATTTTTTTCAGTATGACCATTTACAATGTTACTCATTCTTTATATAGTGCAGTCCAGCCGTTTCCAGACTATTACTAGATTTTTTTTCTTGAAAAAATTGCACTTTACTGCTATTTTCGAAAAGAAAACCTAATAAGCTTTAAGAAGAATGCAATAATATGAAAAAATCATCCTATTTTCTGGAGGATGGAAGACAACTACGGAATCAGATCTATTAAAACTTATCCTGGAGTAACTTGCTCTCCTTCCTTGACCGAGAACTACAGCAGGGACCATAGTGAAGAACTCTATTTTATTGATTTGGCATCATCGTTGCTGTAGAGCTGCTCAGAGGAGGGAACCATACTCATTCAATTCTTTCAAAGTTTAATGATCAGCAATATTCAAATGGGAATTTTGTAGCAAATGCATACATAAAAGCACCCAGTTTTCACTGTACTTTCTGATGTCCAGGTCTCTCTAAGCTACATGCAGACAAATCAACTTATAAAATACTCAGTTCCTGTATCTAAAGTAATTGCTAATTTTACTACTGAACTGTTATTGTGGATTGTCACCACCCTACAGTTAAGTCTCCATATAACAACTTGCCTGGTGTCTTGCAGGTCTCATCCTCCTTTGGTCTGGGTGGATCCTGCTATAGGAATATACATGTAATATACAACACCAGTCACGGCTTGCAACAGTTTGTTAATGAATATGAATTACAACTCCAAATGATGAAAAGATGCAGGATAGCAGAATAACCTACAGGAGCTGTAAAAAAATGGAGAAGGCATACTAAAACAATCACAGAATGGTTGTTGTTGGAAGGGACCTCTGAAGATCATCTAGTCCAACCCCCTGCCAAGCATGGGCTTTGATCACCTAGAGCATGTTGCACAGGATGGCATCCAGGCAGGTTTTGAATACCTCCAGAGAAGATACTCCACAGCCTCTCTGGGCAATCTGTTCCAGTGCTCTGTCACCCCCTCAGTAACAGTTTGTCATAGGAGTTCTGAATGTGCAATATAAATAAATGTACTTAATTGTGGCGTAATGATCACATGGACACCAGGGTTCTTTTAGGATCAGTAGCTGCTACCACTTTATTGATGACATAACTTCCACTCTCTCTTACTGAGGACAGGCTCCCTTCTTATACCATTCGCTCCACAGCAGTACTTTTCCACTCACTATTCATTGGTCAAACAACTTTGCCCGGCAACAGCAAACACCCAGCAACCTCCATGTCTTAATGGCCAGAGAACAAGCAGTCCAATACAGCAAGGCGTCTCCTGAATCACCCTTTGTTCCCTCTAAACTCTTTACAATCCTAATGGCCTCATCGTTAAGAGTCCCATGATATCAACCATGCGGCTTGTCGAACCCCATAGCCACTGCCATGCTCCCACACTTAATGATGTTATAACAGTTTCTCCACTTGTGCTTTTTTTTTTTTTTTTTTTTTTTTCCCCCAGAAATTACATAATGGCGACTTACCTGCTTTAAGCTAGCTTGGTTCGTTGAATTTAAGGTAAATAGTTTTTATTTGAGCTCTATTTTCTCTTTTTTGTTGTTGCCTTTTTTTTTTTTTTCCCCATTATTTCATATTTATAATCAATTAGTGAATATATATAGCATATATATAGCACTGAAATATATAATAATACTAAACTATGGGCTCCACATTATCCCTCTAATCAGTGGCTTAAAACTATAATGGTTTTAAATCCTTCTTAAATTCTTCTGAGGTACCTTTCTAAAATAAATGGGACAACCAGCGTTCAAGTGAAACATGAGTGATGATAAAGGAGTCTGAAAGCATCCAGACACTGGAAGACCTGACTATTTGTTCTATTTGTGTAATCCACATCCCCCATCTATTACCACCACCACCCCCAAACAAACAAACAAAAATAAACAAACAAAAGGAAACCACTAACAAACAGAACATTAATATGTAGAAATTTTATTTTGAATAAATCAGAGACACTGGGAAATAAATAGGCATAGCAGACTGCTTTAAAAGTAAGAGAAGAAAAAAAAGAGCCCTAATTTTGAACAAGATGCAGGAAAGAATTAAAGATTAGCTGTATAAGAATTTGTAAAGAATGAGGAATTAAAACAATACATCTCTGTGTATGTTATGTTTAGCACATAAAAATTACAAATTAAATTATTTTTTTTCCCCAAATTAACTGATGCTATATCTTCAGAAGTATTAATAATGATTGTTAATTTAAAGTACATCAGTTTTTGGCTAATCACTTTTTTAATCAAAAAGTGTCCTCGTTTCTTCTGACATGCAGGTATTCCCAAGCCACATGTACTGAGGTATACAAAAACTACATCAAAGTGATCAGTAACCTTTAAGCATTTTAGGTAGTTACATTCTTCTATATTTTTGTATTCTATTAATAAATTGTTTAATATACTGTTTATTAATAAACAGTATACTGTTTATTAAAAATAAAAGTATAAAAATAAAAATATACTGGTAATTAATCTGTTACTACAGTATGTCAAACATACAGTATGACAAACACCATAATTTGATATGGCAGTATATAATCTGGGATCCAAGATCCCAGTGTACCAGGTTATTTCTTGTAGTATAATTCAAAGATTTTTAAAATTATTATTTTTTTTTCTATTCTCCCCTTGCCTCCACCCCAAATATACCTGTCTTCATGATATACCTTAACTTTTGTAAGAATGCATTACATGGCACTGGTCAAGGAATGCTTCAGTTTCTGAAATTATCTTTATTTAGAAACAATTTTCTGTTGGAAGCAATTAGTTCTTTCCATGTTAAGTTTCTTCCTTTCCTTACAAATTTAGCAATTATGCAAATGGAAGTAACAAAATAACAGCTGTACTGCTGTACTGACAAAACTGTGACGTTATTTTTCATCCTTATAGACCTCAATCATTCAGAACATGAACTAATAGTTATTGGTGAAAAGCCTTCCCAAGCAAAGAAATATGCCATTCTTTTCTGTTTTGTTGTTGTTGTTGTTTTGGTTTGGTTTGTTTGTTTACTTAGTTTTGTTTCTGTTTTATGAAGACTGTGAATAATAGCTGCTAGTGTTACATTTTATCTCAGATTTCAGTTTTTAAGACATGTTAGGGCTGTAGTACATTTGTTGTTAAAAGACTAGTAGAATTTTAACCAAGAAAATCTAGTACATTGTTTAGGTCTTCTATTAGCACTAGGAAACAATAACAACAACCACTTTTTAAATGTATATCACATTTATGTTCTAAGACTGTTTGCTGAGTTATTTTGCAATATGCTTTTGGAGTTATTTTGCAATATGCATTTTACATTTGTTCCTTTGGGACAGAAAAGCACTCAAAAATATTCCCACTGGACAGCTGAAATAATTCGGTTTTGCATAGTTCAATGACTAAGGTCAGTAGTGTAGAGCTAGTTTTGGACTAGGTTCAACCACTTAATATCAACCTGAAGTTTCCTGAACTGTTGAAGTCCACTGCATTTGAACTGCTGCATGTGGCATTTTGATTGATGGTAAAAATAAATAAATAAATAAATAAAAATAAAATAAGTAAGTAAAAAAAATAAATATTTAAATAAATAAATGAAAATATGTACTGTGTAGTATTATATGAAAGAGATCCTTGCTGATGTGGGAAAACTCTGGTGCAATATACCTTTTAAGCTGTTCCATCCTCAACAGATGTTATTTGATAACTTACTGCCTTTTCTAGAAAGTAGGGTCACATTTTTTTTTGTTTGACTTTAATCCTCTGCTACATAAATTCTTGGTATATCTGCTGAAGAACAAAATATGTAGTATCTTGCTGCAAAAAGCTAGTAAAGACGATAAAATATAGTAGAAAAAAATTAACTGAGTAAACAAGAAAACACCTTTTTGAAAAGAGCAGTAAAATTTGCCTGGTATTGTAAGTAACTAATACAAAAGGATGGGAAAAAAATAGAACAAAAAATATTTTTTTAACAAAAAATAATAATTCTTTATGTAGCCTTTCAAATGTATCTTATCATTTTGCTCAGTATCCTATTATTTTGTTGGAGCTCTAAAGGAAAAAGGTTCTTTTGGTCAAACTGTATATAGTTTTACATAATAAATATAATATATATTATATAATGTATATAATAAATATTATATAAATATTATATAAATATATAAATATATAATTATAATAAATAATTGTAATGATTTATTTTATTTTGATTTACTCATATAAAAACAGTTGTGTTCATTTCTGACACTAGCTCGATATTTTTAAGTGACACTAGTAATTATGTTGATATAATTTCCTCCTGACAATGAAGGATTTTATTGCTGGGCTGAAAGTTGAAGAAATCTCACAGAAAAGTACTGGCCATAGCTAATGCTTTTCATCAAGTTTAACTGAAAGAACAATAATTTTACATTTTTTTTTTTTTCCTTTTGAGTTAACTAAAAAATGGAAGACTACTACCCAAACATGAACTCATATACGAGTCTTCAGGTTCAAAACTTCCCCTAATGTGCAGATTGCAAAGACCCATGGGTAAAAGAAAAAAAAAAAAAAAAAGAAATTATAAGAAATGATTGAGATTGATACAGATACCCTAAAGTAGCAAAGAAAAACAGCTGCTAGTTAAAATCCATAAGGGGAGAAATTTCCTCTGCAACTTGTGTTTTTATTCAGGCACTTGATAGCTGCTTTGAAGTTTCAGAGTTGGGACCCAAAATTTCTATTTGGCAATAAAAATAAATAAATAATTTCTTCCTCCTGAGCACTCAAGGTGTGGCTTCACCAGAGCAGAATACAAGGGGACGCTCACCTCCCTGGTCCTGCTGGCTGCACTATTCCTGATACAAGCAAGGATGCTGTTGGCCCTCTTGGCCACCTGGGCACACTGCCAGCTCATGTTCAGGTGAGCATCAATTATCACCCCCAGATCCTTTTCCTCTGCACAGATTTCAACCCATGTAGCTCTACATGGGGTTGTTGTGGTCAAAGAACCCAACACTTAGCCATGTTGAACCTCATCCTATTGGCCTCTGTCCATTGACCCATCCTGTCCATGTCCCTCTGAAGAGCCTTCCACCCTCTGGCAGACTGACACTTCCCCCCAACTAGGTGTTGTCTGCACTCAATTTCCACATCCAAATCATCAATAAAGATATTAAAGAGGATGGGCTCCCAACACTGACCCCTGTGGAACACCACTGGTTGCCAGCTGGATTTCATTCCCTTCACCACTGCTTTCTGGGCCTACATGGGCTTCCCACAGACTGCAGTTCTTCAAAAACTTTTCCAGCATGACTTCATGCCATAGGATGCATTTTTGCAGGAACAGAGGTGGGAGTCCACACTACATACATTGCATGCAGATGTCCCAACATAATTTCATTCTGTTCGGCCAGGAGCTATTGAAGCTGTTTGTGTTTGTACTGAATGCCTTTT
>NC_139045.1:52110041-52160041 GCF_965140915.1 Aythya marila | reverse complement strand
CGCGCAGCAGCAGCGGGGGAAGCGCCGCGCTTCGGCGGGGAGTTTGCTCGGCGGCGGTGTAATTTGCATTTCGTTAGCTGGATTTCATTAAGGCTTCCCTCTCGGTGGGGCAGCGCAGGAAACGCTCAGTCGCATCTCGCCGCCGCGCGAACGGACGGTGGAGATTTTCTATGATTTAAATGCGCGGGTAATTAGCTTTATTACATTCATTACCCCCTTTATGTGCTCCGTAACAAGTCGGCAATTAAAGTAACAAACTCCTAAAGCCTTTACGGGGGCATTTAAGCCGGCGCAGTGTTTGCCGAGCTGAGTAGTTTAATTCACGGCTGCTCCTTGAGCACAGGGGAGCCGGGGACGGCGGCGCTGGGCGCTGCTTTCTCGTACCTTAAAGATGCTCTGGAGCGGTGCAGTTAATTACAACAAGGAGGTTTTATAACAAGCGGGGTTTTTTTTTAGGGGACACGGCGCTCCGGGTTCCCGGTGGGCCATTAAAAAAAAAAAAAAAAAAAAAAGGGGAGAGAATG
The DNA here is from genome assembly GCF_965140915.1 of Aythya marila. Lineage (NCBI taxonomy): Eukaryota > Metazoa > Chordata > Aves > Anseriformes > Anatidae > Aythya > Aythya marila. Next base: position 52,159,517 of record NC_139045.1, on the reverse strand, counting down.
AGAGAGAGAGAAAGATTCTCAAGATTCTCGAGCCGCTGAGGAGGCGGGTGATGGCTTTATGGCGAGCTCTGAAGGTTTTATGGCGGCCGCACGTTGTACGATGTGGATTTGATAAAGAACGGCCTTCGGCGGCCCGTGGTCACTTTTTTGTGCGGCGGCGAAATGAAAATAAATGTGAACACGGCTCCGGCGCGAGGGTGGAAACAAATTGCGAGCTCTGAATGCTTCTCCCTTTATGGCCGCCAGACAAGAGGAGAAAAGCGCTGCAAACATCTGTCTTCCGTCCCCCAAATCTAAAGGGCACCAAAGAATGATGCGAATCTAAGTGTTACTACAGCGGGGATTTGTCTTTATTTCCCCGCGCTCTCATGAATATGAATACCCGGTCGGGGCAGGGAGGTGCCTCGCCCCCTCTTAAACAGCGCAGGGCAGTTGAAAAATAAAATAAAATAAAATAAAATAAAATAATTTTCCGAATGCTTTTCCTCCGGGGAAAAACCTTTTGTCCCGCTTTTTCTCCCCCGGTGCCGCCCGCACCCGGGACGCGCCGTCGGGGCTGCGGGGCCGCTCGGCAGCCGCGCACCCGCAGCCACCGTGCCCAAGCCCAGCACCTTCCCCGGGGGCTGTCACCGCCCCGCGGGGTCCCTGTCCCCCGCTGGTGTCCCCACGGGGCCGGCTCCGCACCCCAAGCCCGCAGGGTTTGTCTCTGTCCCCCCCGTCCCGTCCCGTCCTGCCCGCCCCCCCGGGGCTCTTGGGCTCCGGTTGTTCTTTCTCCACGCGAGCGGCTCTGCCGAAAAACTTGGAGCAAATGGGTAATTCGATTACTGCCACTATAGGCCAACTGCCTCGGCGGCCTTCCCCCACGCGTCTGGCTGGGGGCAGAGAAACCATCTCTAAGGAATAATCAAATCAAGGCGAAGTGTGGAAAAACCCCTTCTGATTTCCAGGCGACGCAAATAGAATTAGAGCCTCCCGGTTGCTTTCTCTCTCCCCCCTCCCCTCTATTTTTTTTTTGTGTGTGTGTTTTGTTTTTGCCTTCCCAAAAGGCTCTTTTGTCTCCGCCACCAGCCCCGGCCCAGCCGGGATGCGCGGGGCGCGCAGGGGATGCGCGGGGATGCGCGGGGGATGCGCGGGGTGCCTCCTGCCAGCGGGGGCCGGGGGAAAAGGCTCTGCCCGTGTAAAAGCCACTTTTCTTTCCTCTTCTCCCCCTTTCAGAAGGGGCCGGGGTTGGGGGGAAGCCGGAGGAATGCTCGGAGGCAGCGAGACAAAACAGGGAACAGCGCGCCTTTGTGCGCCCGCCGCCGCCCATGGGAAAGCGGCCCCGAGCCGGCCCAGCGGCCTTTCCACGACTCCTCGCGGTCACCCGTGGCCGCAGCAAGCCCCGGGCACCGGCGTGGGGTTCCCCTCGCTTGCCCTGCCCGGAGCTCCCCCGTGGGGAGGACGGCGAGCAGCCCCCCGTCGAGCAGCCCCATTTGGGATGGGGAGCGGCGCGGTTAGGGTCAGCTCCGAAACTCTCCCGGGGTTTTTCTCTCTTTTCGCTTCTCAGGGCCGGGCCGTGGCGTTCAGGCCGCCGCCAGCAGAGGGATCTGAGCCTTGCTTTTTTTTTGTTGTTCCCCCCCACACACACACCCCTCCTCGCTGCTGCCTTGGCGGCGGCAACATCTGCTGGGCTGGAGGAGCCGGGCGCTCGAGCAGACGCACAGATGTAAAAGTGACATCTGCTTGTGACAAAGGAGCGGGAATTAGATTAGGCGGGGAGGCCTTTCTGCGATTAAAAAAAAAAAAAAAAAAAAAAAAAAAAGCAAAATGCTAGCTGTGGACTGTGCAAGTAGGGAAGGGGATGTGAAAGGCAGCGATGCTCAGAGGGCAGCTGCTGGGACAGGCAGGGCAGCACGAGGGGCCTGGGGGCTGCAGCAGCCCGAAGAGAAGGCTTGGCTTTCCCTCTTGGAGCCAAGATGTGGCCGAATCAAAGCTTTCTGTTGTTATGAGCAAAGGACTGCTCTACGCAGGAGACATCTTCCTCCAGCCCCTAACCTTCTTCTGGCATCGGCCAGCCAGTGAAGTGCGGATCCAGACACTTCTCTCTTTTGTTCCTCAGTGGAATACTGTGGTTATTTTGGTTAAAACCAAAAGCTATAAGGCCTGGCTATTGCTTGTCTTACAAACTGCTATCTTTTAGCCCCATGAAAAGAAAGAAAGATAAAGAGCACAGCTCGAGGTTTGTGTGTGGTTGTGAGAGCAGAAACACGTAGCAAAGCTGTGCCTGTCTGCTCCGCTGCACCCAGGAGAGGCTCCACCTGCACTGCCCGACATGGCTCAGCAGGAAAAAAAAAAAACACCCCACACATTTCAGATGGTATAACCTTCACCTTCTGTTTTGTAAGCAATGATTTTTTTCACTTACGTAAACATTGACAATGAATAGCATGCTTTCTTTTTTTTCCAACCCTGGCACTTTATACATCCAGAGGTACTTTTTGCCCCATGCAGAGCAGCACACAGGAGAAAGAGTAAGATCCTAGGAAGAGTAGGATGCTTCAAATTGTAGGAAAGACGTGCAGTTTTGCAAAGACAGAGAGTTAGGATGTAATGTTCTGTGCATGGGGACAGCCTGAGCAGCACATCTTATAGGGCCTTGCCTCTAAGCTTGATGAAATGGGTCAAAGCCTACTGGACCTTTTGAAGACTATGATTTTGGCAGTGCTTGGATTAGTGTTGAATAGCCTGCTGGTCTGCAGCTTTCCTGTGCAAGCTGATCATAAAAGTAGTTACATAGTTAAGGAGTGTGATGCCTTTGTCAGAAACGGGGCTGAGAACTTGAAGGTAGGATCACAGAAACTCAGAGACCTCCCATGAAATGTACAGAGTAAGTTGTAAGGAGAGAGACCACAGCGCAAATATCTTGAGAGAGAATTAAAGAAACCCTTCTGGTAGTAAAAAAAAAGATATACTTTTTATGTTTACTATGTCCAGAAAGTGCCAATCCACCTATTTTCTTGTGAGTACAGAAGCATAGTGAAACATGCCATTAGTGATTCACATATAGAGGTCCATGTCACATACAATTGTAGATATATATTTGTGCTGTTTCATAAAAAACATGTGCATGAGTTTAAAAAATTCAAGTTTTTTTTTTTTTTTCTGGTATTTGGTATTTCTGTATTTGCATCATCAGGTGATGGATACCAGCTGCAGCCTTTACTCTGCTGGTAGCTGGGCAGATTCACCAAGGGCAGGGTCCTTTTGTAGGGCCCCACTTCTTCTGTTCTTTCTCTAAGCAATGATCGCTGGCCATGACCAGACCTATGGCCTGACCCAATTAGGGCAATTTGATGTCTCTATGCCTGTTTGTGTCGATCGGCCCAATGAGGTTGAATGAGGCAGTAAGAGGGATGGAAAGGTACGTTCTTCTCAGAGTGAAAGATAACTGTTTCTAAGTCAAGAGGTCAATGGAAAGCTAAAAAGGCCTCTTTTCTCAGAATAAGTAGCCAGTGACAAGGAGGCACGGCTTGGTGATCCTGAATTCCTGCCCGGAAGGATACACTCTGCCTTCAGGCAAGGTGCTCTCAGCTCCCACACAAGGGCAGGGGCTACCAGAAGGAAATCCCATCGAGCTTCTTTCACCAGAGCTCGTGTTGGCGCTGCTGAGGTGCGCAGAGCCCCTGTAGTATGTCCTGCTCTGCAAGGCTCTCTACATGAGCAAGAGGTCAGAGCAAGGCCACATACCTGAGAGACTAAATGTAGTCAGCAAGTCTGAAAGGACGAGCAAGAAGCACCCAGTCAGATGGGCTGGGACTTTCTCCTTGGTGGTTCAGATGCATTTTGCTCAGGGTTGAAGGAAGAGCTCCCCTCCTGCAGCCAGCCCCTGGGGGAGGTCAGCCCTTGTTGCTGGAAACACAGCTGGGTGACTGCTCTTGGCATTGCTGCTCCAGCCCTGGCTGCTTTGCTCCATGGCTCCTCTGCTTGTTTTTACCTCCACAGCAATGTTCTTTCTACAAGGCAGCTTAGCAAAGCCTGGCTGCATTTGCCCCACTGTTTTCCAGTAGCCCTCCTGCCTGCAAGTGACACGTGATGGATGGTCCCAGACTTCCATGCAAAAGCAACATCATTCTGGCACCTGTTCATTTTTAGCTTCCCAGTAAAATATATTCAAACCAATCAATCAATCAATCAATCAGTCAATTAAATTATGACTATCCAGGCCCATGTGCTAACTTGGAAAGCGCAACAATGCTTTCCTGCTAATCACATACATCTGCCTTTTTGTTTTATTTCCATCAAAATGGGATCGCAGGCTCAAGTCATGTATGGTCCATCTTCTGCTAAGTGAGTGTAAGAAGGGTGCTGGTGGGACCCTCAGGCTTTAGCAGTCAAGCCCAGGCTCCCTCTGTCAGGATTTCAGCAAGCCAGAGACCATACCTGGCAAGTGCTGGCCAAGGAGAAATAGCAATATAGAAGCCTACGTTGGTTGGAGACAACGGGATGCAGAGCTGAGCTTGAATGAAAAGCAGGAGACATAAGATGCAAAATACATCTTTTTTTATGCTGACCACATATCTTCCTTAAGCTGATTATGCTTGATGTGAAGGGTCCTTAAATTAAGGGTAAATTATCTGTTTACGTTAATAGAGAATGTGAATGGGTATTAGCTTTAGATGAGAACAAGTCTGTAGTTTTTACTAAAACCTTTTATGTAATCCTTGCTTCAATCTCTCTTGGAAAATGTGGGTTTATGTGTGTACTCTGGGACCTTGTGCTGTGCCATTAACTAAAATAATTACCTATATCCAGACAGGCGCTGAAAGGATTGGCACTGGGTCAGTTCTTAAAAGTTTATTTTCAATCTGTAAGAAGATTTTTTTTTTCCTAATGCATTTATAGGCATTGTTCTAGTTAATACTCATGTAAATAGCACATTAATTGAGTTTTCAGGTTCTGTAATTGTATACTGCAATATGCTGATATCTTCAAAAGTAAGGAAAGTGATGTGTGAAAGTGAGTAGATGGCAGGACATAGAATAATACACACTGTATTTACACACAGTCTATCAAGAGAACCAAGAAGGAAGTGATAGAGCTCTAGCAAACTCACAAAGTGATTTAAATTGCTTTGGATCAGCCATTAGAGTTTGTCCCCTGCCCCAGTGAAGTTTTCATCTCCTGCAGTAACCCTGTAGTCCAGGAGCAATGAGGGCTATTGCTAGATTTTGAGGTTGTGAACCATTTTCAGGTCTTGGCAGATGATGGAAAAGACAAACATCTCATTTGAAGAAAGTGACTATTTCTGCCTCTTCCTTGTGTTCCCTGGCTTCTCTGAGGAAAACAGGATGTCTGGTTTTGGGCTAAATCTGGGAAGAACCCAATATTGGCTAATTTTTAACACACTTCCCAGACATACCGCTTTCTCCCATTCAAGCTTTCCTTGCCAGTAAGATCCAGGTCTGCTCTAAGTAAGTCAATGGAAGTGGTGGTGTTGTCTTTAGCATAAACTGTGTAGGGTACATGTGTGTGTATAGATGGGGAAAGAGATCTCCACGTGGATATCTGCAGCAAAGATAAGTCATTATCCCCAACCACTGGGTAGGTTTGAAGTTGGTAACCACTAGAAAAAAAAATAACAAAAGTATAGGTTGAAACACTTGGGTAATGTTGATAGAAACAGGGATTTAGTAGGAAGAAGTACATCAGCAGTTCTGAGAAAACAAAAGGCTATTTGAGTATCGTACTGTATGCCTATCTAGTGGGACAGAAGAAATGGGGTTTCTGGACCCATATGATCTTGGGATCTGTATATAAAAAACAGTAAAGCAAGAACTGTTTCATAATAAAATATATTATTTACCTAATTCAGAGAGATTCAGTAGAAGGTTGTTATTCCAGCAATCTTTATGTCAGGTCCTGAACAACCACGCCAAGGATGGGAATGAGATTTTGAAGGAGTCTTACTCCTAAATGGCATTTTCTGCCTATGTTTAGGATGTTTAGTATAGCTGTAGACAACATACAGTATTGGAAAGACACCATTATATCAAAGAAGGAAAGGAAAAGAAATAGATTAGGGAAAGCATTAAAATAGAAATCTAAGTCTACTGGTAAAAGTCTATATTCAAGTTTTGGGACAGGGTGATTTACATTGTTATCAACAGCTTTTCATACAGAACAGCTGAACCCAAATTTACCAGAGAAAATACTCAGGCATTGGTATGTATTTATTTCACTCAGAAAAAATATTTCACTCAGGAAAATCCCACATGTCAACAGATCATGGAAAAGTCATATTAGTATTGATGTGAAATCAAATGGTCATGCTTGGATCAATACCTTATAATAGTATTACAATGTTTTGGGAATATGAAATGCAAATTAGCAGTGAGTGAAATAGCATTCTCCTCTTATATTTTAATTAATATATATTCTATTTTGCACATCATTATATCATACACACACACGCATATAACATATCTCACAGTATATCATGACTGACAAATTGTACCATAGGGCAGCTGTGAGTTGCCTGTAAGACTGTGAAAATTGTAGAGAAAACGATGAGGCCAAGAGGAATTTTCCTGAAGAAAGCCTTGGTAACTACTGAATGAAGGTCTTTGTATTTGACCCAATGAAAAATTTTGGCAAGATAAAGCAATTAGAATCCTGGGATAAGCAAAATTTTTTGTTCTCCCTTATTTTATGTAATACACAGCCTTTATATTACACTGAGATAGAAAACATATCTCAGGATTATTTCTCTATTTATGCCAAACCCCATATCATTTAATCATACTAACAGAATACTCTTTTAATCTCCTTACAATTTGTAATTTTTATGTTTTACTTCTTATTTGTTAGGCTAATTTAATATTGCTGTTGAATACAGAATTGTTGGGCAAAGTGTTTTAAAGTATTTTATCTCAGATTTATCCTTTGATCTTAATGATTAGAGAATATTTTTGCCATCAAGATTACTGCTTTCTATTAATTTGTTACATAAATTGGATATTACCTATGTATTTCGTATTATTCTGTTTGCTGAACTTGTGAACTAGAGATGTTTATACTGGGCACAAAGAGACCTTGTGTTGCTTCTACACAGTGAGCCCAGTGACAAATAGCAGTATCTTCCACTATTGCATATCTCATCTTTTTCAGTGCTCCAGTGGGATGGCAGAAGAAGCTGCAGGAGGAGAGGAAAACAGGAAGAATCCTTGGTGGTGTTCAGAGCCAAGGTGGCTGAGAGTAAGAATACGGACCTTTTAGTTGTCAGTGACCATGATGTTGGTGAAATAGGAAAAGAGATGGCCAAAGGCATTCTGGAGAGTTAAGTAAAAGTTAAGACAGAAGAAATGCAGGCAGGACAGAAGAGTGAACTCAAACATTTCCTGGAAAATAAGACTGTAGAGAGAAAGTAAGGAGTCACTAGAGACAGAACGAAGAATCCTCAGGCTGTGATACCTGAGGAGGCCACCCTGCATTCACAACTGCTCTGATGAGAAAACATTTGTGGAAAAACAAACTACCTCTCATATAAGTACTTAAAATTCATATGCTCCCTTCTTCCTTTGAAGAAATTGGGATAGTTACTGTATAAATGGGATGTTGAGCTGAAGTTCATGGTGAGGCTGTCCATAGTTTAATTTTAAACCGATTTCTCCTTTCCACTGTAGAATATATTTTGATGAATGCATTTTAGGTATACATGTGATATCTGTCTTGGTTGTGCTTTTAAGGCATATTCATGCATTGACAGAGCATCATCTGCATTGTCTGGAAATCCCTACCATCTTTCTGTATTGTAGCTTAGGCTTGCAATAGGCTGGTGCAGCATGGTAAATTGAGGTTACTGCCGAACATCCCATTCCTCCCTGTTCTGTGTGGGCGGTCAGAGTAAAATCACAACCTCACACACACAAAAAGTTTGTTTTGTCCACCCCATCTTCCCAATACTGCCCAAGAGGGCCACCACCCTCTGCCATTCTGCTGACTGTTGTACCTGGCCGTTGTGCAGACCACAAATGGTCTGTTTTCTTTTCATACTTTTACTTAGCTATGCATTGCTAGGCACAGCTGGGAATCCTTGATGTGTACAGCTACATGTAAAAGATTCCTTTATGCTTTATGTATAAAAAGATGATACTTGTAAAAATAAAAAGCAACATGTTGTGTTTGCTTCTTATCAGCCACTTCTGACTTGACATTGTTATAGTGGTACTTTTATGACGCAAATAACTACATGTAAGATCCATAGATTATCAATAGCAAGATATTTTAAAATCTTGTTTAAAATTAGCAAAAAGGAATTTAGAAATGTTATATAAATTTGCACAGGATCTATTTTTTAAAGTAGGTTTAAAATGACTTGGTTTGCACAAAAGCCAAGTGTTTGGGTTAGCTATTTCAGAGCTAACCACAGGAAACATTTTGTTTTCCATACTGAGGTTTTTTTTGTTTTGTTTTGTTTTGTTTTGTTTTGTTTTTTTTTTCCCCAGTCTTATATTAAAATCCATTTCAAGCTAATTTTTATAGGAACTAGACAGAAATCTGGACTGACAATGTATTTGGCCAGTTTCAAACAAGCATAAACTTATTATGTGCCTAATAGATTAGTAACACCAGGCTCTGACCAAATATTAGGGTCTAACAACACTGTGCACTTTTGAGTAGAGAAGCAGAGTTCTTCAGAAAACTGCTAAGTCAGATGCTGCTGAAAAAGGGCTGTGATTTCTTGGATGCATTAATGTACTCTCAGGTAGGGAAGCACACAAAATGAATTGCTGAATTAGATTTACGTTTCTTCAAGAATGATACAACCTATCTAAACATCCATTTACTTTCATTGCTTTCCATGTAAGAAGTTCTTGTAATTTTCTCATTCCTCTGATTTAAAGGAATGTGTGACAACACTTTTTGAAAGCACAGTGCTTGAAGTTACACTCTCTCAGACAGTCACACCCTATGCAGTGCAATGATAATTAGCAAGAGCTAACGACTGTGGTTTGGAGAGAAGAATTCTGTAGCATGTATTTCATGGGCTGCAAAGTGGGAAGCAGAGAGAGCCCAACATTTTCTGTGACCAAAAAGTGGTCAGGTTAATTCTGAGACATACGAAGAGGGAGCCATTACTACATATGGAAAAAGTGGAATGGTGTTGGTTTGGCTATTTCTTATCTAAACTGGGAAATCCGCATCCTCATGGTACGACATGCTTTGTCCCCAGTTTTGCAGTATATAGATCTCAGTAGGAATTGCATAGATGGGATCTCCAAAATCTACGTCTTCTCTGGTGACATGATTTCAATCTATTATACTGCTATAAGCCAAACAAATGTAATGAATCCTCAAGGGTGATAAATGAAACAGACAAGATTTCACCATCACTGACAACTGCTGGAAAGCTATGACTCGATTCTACTTTGCCCATGAACTGTGCAATGGCTATTTCCATAATATCACTGCACTAACTGTTCCTCCTATAAGTTACTCTAATGACAATGAATCCCTATAAGCCAGGGATAGCCAGTAATGAAGAATAAATAGCTTTTTGATAGAGGGACAGACTGGGGTTACTAACTGCCTCTTCAATGGTTGGAACTGGGCATCATTGATAATACTGCCTAAATTTAATTACTTCGTTTTGTGACACACAGTATCCCCCTTGTCTTAGCCTAATTGTTTTGAGTTGCTATTGTGGGGAGAACAGTTTGTGTCTGGAAAGGAAAAGAAGGTGATTTTGAAGTTATAAAAGAATGTGAATTAGTTTTCTGTTATTTATAGCAGAACATAAATATTTCAGACTATATAACATCTTTTTGATATTTGAATCATTCATAACATAATTGTATTCCATGCGCTTATTTTCAAAGGAGATCATCCAACAGCTGCACCAAATAACCTAATGGCTGGATCAGAAAAGAAGTCCATTGTTATTTATGTTAGAAGATGAATATTCTTATGTGTAGTTGTGAACCAAGAGCTTCTAACTGTGTTGTGAAGCCATAAGAACAGAAAGCCTAGACTAGTTCATAAAAGCTATTTGACATGTCACTGTAAAGCAGTATTTTACGTATTATCTGTGGAAGAACGTAATTATACCTAACAAGTAATAGAAAATAAGATTATGAGTCCATGCAAAGAATTAATTTGTTTGCCACAGCAGGAATTTTTTGTTAAATATTATTCATACTTTTATTCTAAATTGGGCCATTCTGCGTTTAGGTAAATAAATATATTTTACTTCTTTTTCCTTTCTATTTTATTAGGTTGACTTTTTTTTTTTTTTTTTTTTTTTTGTGAAGGAGAGATGTTAAATTCATCTTACATTCATTTTATTATCAGGATATCATCTAAGGATTTATATGAGAGTTAATTTTATGTCTAGGTTGTGCCTATTTCCATTTTAAATTCCCCTTACTGTTGTTGCCATCATTGTTACTATTATATGGCATCTGTAAGGCTGCAGAATGTGACATTTTAAAGATAGGCTTACTAGTGGCTTTTTCAATTTCTGTTTAACTAAAATGTTTCCTACTTCATTCAACTACCCTTACAATTTACATTAGACAACACTCCATCAATAAAACCATCAAAATGATCAACTACATTGCAGACAAAAGTTATTGTGTCAACTTGACACTAATCAGTTAATTCCAGTAAACCTTCAGATAAACAAAAGCTTGTTGTCTATTACTGATGTGTGTGATTAGCCCCCTGTATGTCCTATAGCTATGCACATCTATAGAGATGTATCTGGCAGACACTTGGCCCGAGGGCTCTATATGTAAACCAGGACAGGATCTATAGTTAATGATGTTGACCCTGACTCCCTCAACAGAGATTGGATTCAGTCCTCATAATATCCCGACAGCTGATATGTATACTGTGCTAATAATATTATCAATTACTTATGCTACTGTGATTCCCACTGTTTAGAGCTGATAAAAGGTTCTTTCACATTTCTTTTTCTCTGCTATCCAACTGGTCGTGTTTTACTTGGATTTTTTTATTTATTTATTTTTATCTTCATTTTGAAGCCACATACTCCATAACTGTGGCTAAAATAGAGGGTAATGTTTAAAGATAGAATGAACCCCGTTCCATATTCTGGGTAATGATGGTAATTTTTCTTTTTGTTTTTCTCTTTTGCATTTCCTCTAATCCAGCAGAGATGAAATGGACGTTTATTTACAGCCTCTGTGACTTAAGTCTGCAAAACCAGCCAGTGATACGAGAGGTCTCTAGGTGCACGTGTTCAACTAGGCAAGCTTCAAAAGCCTGATGTTGTCTGTATGCCAGACCTGTGTGCCATTGCTCGTGACTGAGGCAGTCAAAAGCCAGCAGTTTGAAAACCGTAGTTACTTCCAAAAGCTCGGCCAAACCAATGCACGTGCCAGTCCTTCCGACCTTCTCCATCCCTGCAAAGTACTTCTGCCCTGCCTAGCATGTCAAATGAGTAGTGAAGGTATATTCTATGTGGTTTTGCTTGTAGTGAAAATAAGATATTTTTAATGTATTTATATATATATTTATTTATTATTTTTATTGTAGAGCAATCAAGAAGAATTTTGCACACCATGTGTGTGTCCAGAAAAACCCCCAGACTGTGCATTCTCTGGTGCAGGGTCCTTTTCCTAACACATACTTGCAAAGCAGTAAGTACGTACTGCCCGCCACACAGAGAGCGGGTAATTGCAGCATGAAGGAAGGGTTTATGCCTTGGCACAGCCTTTCTGGACCCTGCTCTGCTTGCACATGCTCCTCCGGGAAGCAGAAGAAGAAGGTTGGGCTCTGCTTCCATGCACTGTGCAGCTCCGCTTGAAATGATGACAGGGACCACTGTTAAAAATTAAATTCTGCCTTATTTTTTGTGCAGTTCTTGTGAGTCACATTCGCGAATAGTAGCGAGAGATTTAATGATCGCATATTTTTTATCTTATTTCATTTCGGTCGATGCCAATATTTTTCTGTTACTGTCGACTTAGAGCTCAAAGTAATTTAGTAATTGATTCTAAGCACGGCAGCTCGCCAATGGCAGCTCTCCATTCAGGGGAATATCTTTGCTAATTTTATCCATCAGAATGAGATTACCATGCTAATCTCCCCCAGCCCTAGTACCTTGGTCAGTTGGGACACACTGATGCAAATGATGTTATTAAACACAAACCCTTCACCCAGGACAGAAGAGAAATGAAAGCAGGGGAGATGAGCACATCAGGATCCGTTACAAGGATTTCTAAGACTGAACTGGCATTGTTTGCCTGTGTCCTCTTCATCACCCCCAAGCTCTTGCATGTGCAGCACTCTTTTTTTTTTTTTTCTTTTAAGCAATCTATGGTTGCTTGCTTGTTTATATCCAAATTTTTTCAGAAAGATTTGGCCGCCCTTACAGAGTCTTAGTTTGCGAGGGGTAGCAGCCATAGCAGTTACAGGAGATATTTTTTTCTCTGCACCAGTCTGTTTGCAGCCTGTATCTATTAGCAAGGTCTATCAGCATTTCAAATCTCTTTTCTCTTAGGTTAGAAAGGATGCACCGCATGTGGCTGTGCTGAGTGACAGTGCTGCACTCCCGTTTATCTTAATCATGGGTGCTTTTGAGAGCACCCCTCTGTTCTTGGCCACTCAGGAGAAAAGGAGCCTTCAGTTAAGGGTTTTAATCTGCTGCTTTTTCTGCTGTGGAGCCCTGTTTTGGAGTATGTCCATCAGCTTGGTAACTCCATCTTGTAAAGGATGGAGATCTCTGGCACGGGTCCTGCAAAGCACTAAAGCATATGCTTAACTTGCAGGGGCCCCGCCGAGCTCCAGCTGGAGCTCCCTCTGCACGGCATAATGGGATCTGCTGATAGCTGGGTCTCTTCTAGCTCTGCCTGATTTCAGATCCACTTTCAATCAATAAGAACCCTTTTAAAATCAGGCAAAGTCTGACCCTAAAAGGCAGTTCGGTCCATCGTCGAAGTAGATCAGTTCCATCCAGAGTGCAGAATGTTTTGCAGGTACTGATGAAAAAATACTATACAAAGACCAGCGTCTGTTTTTGCAATGTATTTCACTAATTCTTCGTGTTCGGTGATATATTAATAATTATTTGCTGTTTTTCTCCAGGAAAGAAAGCAGGACAATTGCTCTGAGTCATGACTGATGCAATCTGGATACTGCAAGGCTCTCTTCTGCTCCTCTGAAGCTCCAAAACTTTGTGCTTAGGTAATTAAGAAGCTGATTTGCAGAACTTCTCCCTTGTCCTCACACATCATCTCATTGCACGAACCACTATGAATGACAGAAAGTAATTTGTTTAATTGCATTGCATTTTTATTATAAAACCACAACAGAACTGTGTATAATATGTTAATTTGTTTTCTGCCATTTATTTTTCTTTAATTCTATTTTCTTTTTCATTTGTTTAATCTTTTTAATTCTTTTGGAATCAGCTTTAAAACAATGTAGAAAATGAAGGTATGCTTTCAGAAGGTCAAAAAAATAGAAGTTACAAATAGTTGTGTAGGAGATAAAATCAGTCTAAATAAATGTACTGAATTCTACTAGAGGAGCATTTTCTGGCTTGCATTTGAGAAAAAAAAAAAAAAAAAAAGAGGAAGAAAAAAAAAATTAATTCAAAGGTTAAAAACATAAACGGTGATTGTCTCCAGAAACATTACACTCCCAACAGATTTTATCTGAAAGTTTAAATTCTCAAGGGCAAATTAGGAGAAGCACTTGTGGGCAGTGTGTGTCACCGTCTACTTTTATCAAGCCAATATTTTTGATAGACATATATATTGTGTTGGCAGTTTAGAGAGTTCACCAAACACCCCAGTTCTTAAGAAAAACTGGAAATTTACTTAGAATCCCTGCTTTCAGAGCGGCAGAGCCAGAGGTCAGCAGCACCACGGGGCCAGGTGATGCTTGCAGTGCTCATCCCCTGGCTGTTGCAGCCGCATCCTGTGCATCACTGAGAGGCAATGTCAGCAGGAAGGTGAGCAGAGAGAAAGAAGGTGGAAACTCCCCGGCTTCTCACAAGTCCCACAGAGCATCATTTGTGGACAAACATGTCTCAGTTGCCTCTTATTACCTTGTTATTTGTGTACTATCATTAACTCTTTATTTTAAATATTAAAGATATTTTCTCCTAGAAAATATGGTGTTGGTTCAAATATTTGGTAGGTATTTCTGAACTGCATTTGCAATTTGCAACAGTTCAGGCTGTGTCTTACCACTTCATTGAAACAGCAGAACTGAAATAAGTGCTTATACGGCTAATCAACACAATCTTCCCTAAACTTGTTAACGATGTACGCAGCCCTCTCCTCCTACTTCAGGAAGCTGTAAGAAGTGGTATGGGCAAATAGCTGGTCTCTGCTTCTCTTCGTAGGAAGGAGACGTGGCAGGAGGTCTGCCACGTAGGCACACCACATGGCAAGTACTGCTCACGTACTCAGCTCTGGCTCCTGATGCTCAACAAAAGCCAAGCAGTGCTGAGCTTCCTGCCCCCCTACATCAACTTTCTGAATGCCTGTGGAGATGTTTTTACTGCCCTGGAGTGCCAAATGGGAAAATAGCCAGATGTTGGCTGGTTTTGGCTCCATAAGATGTCCACGTGTGGCTATTTGCATGGCTTCTCAGTGCAGTCTTTTTGTCTTCCTGTTGTTGTCTCTGAAGAGCATCACTGTGCACCACTCACATGCCTGGAAAAGTGTTCTTCCTAATCAAAAAAGCATAATCCTTAACTGATGCCCCAAACCTGTCAAGGTGTTCAAGAGGCATTTGGACAATGCCCTCATGAATCTGCTTTAACTTTTGGCTAGCCCTAAAGTGGTCAGGCAGTTGGGCTGGATGATCTTTGTAGGTCCCTTCCAAATGAACTGTTCTGTTCTGTTCTGTTCTGTTCCAATTAGGGAATTAGGGAAATTGGGTAATTTTTCTTGAGAGGTGATCCTTGAAGTAAACATTGACAAAAGACATCTGCCCCTTCTCTCCCCAACCTGGCCTCAGCTTCCCCCTTTACCCATCCCCTCTAATGGGTGCACCCTGTTCAGCTTTAGACAAGGCTCTTCCTCACTGTTCCTATATGTTTGTTGTGCTATATTATATGTAGCAAGAAACAAGAATTATAGAAGTACCATATTATCTGGACCAGTTTCAGTTAATCTCTGTGCTGCATAGGGAGAGCATGTGCATGTAAATATGTCCAAGGAAGATATGAAACCAGACTGTGCCTGACTTTGCATCATCTTCTGAAAAATTGCTCTGCAGAGGATCCTGCTGCTTCCAGTGTCATATTCTGCTACACAAAAACCTACAGAGGACCAAAGCCAAAATCTAGTGGGGGGCAGGCACTTCTGTGCCATTAATTTGTCCATAGCAGGATGAAAGGAACAGCAGGAGGAAGATGATTTTTTTTCCTTTATTTTTCATGTGGCAATAAAAGAAGAATATTAAAATTACTGCTGTGCAGAGAAAAAAATAGTGCTGAAAAAGGGATGATACTGATATTGTGGTGCAGGGGATGATTTACATCTCCTAAGGGACAGGAATGCTTGTAGGCTAGGTTTTTACTGCTCCTTCCCCTCTTTGCACGTGTGTCCCCTCCTGGCCAGGTCCCCACGAGCAAGGTGACACGGAGCCATGCTCAGAGCCTCCAGGGAAGGGTTCTGGGCGAGAAGCAGCTTAGTGCAGGTCTGTGGTGGAGTTGTGGATGCTGCCCTCACTGCCAGGGCCATAACTCATTGCCACTGCTCCATCATAGGTAATTTTCCATGAAGGGAAAGTGAGAAACAGAAAGAAACTCTTAGCAGCAGCACGTGATTTTTGTTCTCCCAATGTGAAGAGATGTGGAAGAGCACTTGTGTCGGTGCAAGTACAGCAGCTGATTTTCTATATGGCCCGAGCTTAGCTTACCTTGAAACTCTGTGTGCATTCATTGATAACCCCATTATGAAATTCAAGAGACCTAATGCAATTGTGTCGAGGAAGATTTACTTGTTAAAGGGAAAACAACTTTCACATAAATAATTTACTACAACAGAAAAATAATCCTCTGCGCTATCATCCTTGCATTGAAACTAATCGAACGGAGTTATTTTTAAATTGCTTGGAAGTGTACTGCTCTCTTTTCATTGTCAATAAATATGCTCTGTTTCAGCACAGCACTTCACTCAATGCATCTGAATTTTCAGGAGTGGGGTGGGGAGGCATGAGAATTGATCACAATTTAAAAAAATGCAGAAAGTGGAAGTTCCTACAGAAAAATTTGTATGCTGTAAAATTCACAACTCTTTTAATAACCTGAAAATGGGTCATGTTTCCTGTATTGATTCATGTCCAACTTCTTCTTTGCCATTGAAGTTTTGCCATTGGCCTCAGTGGGAAGAGATCTTTAACCCTCTGCTGGGATGGGTTCTGTCTAAATCCTGAAAAGAAAAAAAAAAAAAAAGAAAAAAAAAAAAGAAGTATTTAAACTCATTGAGCAGCACTCAGAATTTCAATAGGGGTATGAACAGCTTTATTTCACTTTTCATATGACAGCAACAGAAAGATGAAATTGCTAGATATTCTCTTTCCCACCCCACTTCCTTTATTTTATTTATTTATTTATTTATTTATTGCTTAACTTTTCATCCATTTCACCAGATTAACCAGCAAGAGCTACGAGGACTACTAACAATCACACTTGCATTTTTAAATACCCTTTTCCCTTGTACATATGTCAAAACAAGTAAGGTTACCCTTATTTTCTGCCAATCTAAGCAATATTTTCTGTTTAGCAATTCCTGTGTCTGCCCAGCATAATTTTCTTACCAATGTTCTTTCCTGCCCCATGTCCTGGTTGTTAGACCACTCTGGTTCTCTGCAAACACCATTGTCCTCTACAGAGGCTGCAATTGCTTGAAAAGAGGAATGTGAAATCACCATCTACACCACCAGGCCCTCTGGCTAAAGACCATCTGGGCTGCTCAGCATCCCTCATCCTGTCTCTGCTTCCACTGAGCGGCCTTGAGTTCAGCAACCAGTGTTAGAGGGGCCAGAGATGTCGGCTGAGGAGCCACACGTAACACTAAGATGAAACCTACACATACGTGTTCTTAAAATTACTAGTTAGAAATAATCACAATTATTGTTTAAATAAAGTTCTGCAATAAAAAATTGTCCTTTCAGTACATGGACAAGTCTTTATCATTTTGATCCTGCAGTTTTTAATAAAAGCAGCAAATTGAATAGTTTTGGTTTCCAAGACCTGACATTTTTCATTAAAAAATATATAAAGGCATGGAGGACTTGTGGGTGGCCGGGTGAATATTTTGATTGAAAAGTCTCTTTTTAATGACAGCGGTTTGCTTTATTGGAAAATGCTTATAGAAAAATGCTTGCCATCAACTTGTGATCTCCCCAAAAGACTGATTTGATTTTATTTAGTAGGTTCAGAGGATTCAGCAATAAGTGCGTGTCCTAGCATAAACATTTTTGGGACATTCATGCATATTCAGTGGCAGTAAAAGGGCACTAAACCCAGGTTTGTGTGAGGACTGTGGGATATTAGATGTGTCAGCATAAGGAGCTTTCTTGCCTCTTGTTTTTATTCTTCCCTACTCTTTATGTAAGCCCTCCAGGTCTTTTATGTACAGCTGTATCTTCCCTGAGCAAGGAGGACTGCTGGTTTAACCATCGTGGGATATACTTGAGCTGGCATAACTTGTAGATACAGACTAATTCAGTTTAAGTGTAAGTCCCCGAAAGGCACCAGAGAAATCACATCATCTCCTGTAGCACCTGAATGTCACCACTTCCAAGGAAGTCACCTTCAAGGAGAAGTCATTGCAGTGTCTCATTGTCCTGTTGTGTCACGGCTTGGATCCCCATGCTGTTAAAAACCAACCTGTTAATTTCCCTGCACAATCTAATAAATGCAAAGGAGTCTGTATGGAACCATCCCGCTCACAGCTGGTTATTTTGTGTTTCCATAATTAGCACCACGCACACAGTTACGGCTGTCGATACTCTTAGGCTGAGCCTACCTAACAACTTGCTCGCACTGATGGGGCAAGATCCTGCTCCATCCTCCCCAGCTCACCTCTCCCCATGCCCTAAGCCCCACCATGAGCTCTCCTGTTCCCTTCTTACACCAGCTTTCTGTTGTCATGGGCTCTCTGGTGTGAGCTGAAGCTAGAGCCTTTCTATCCGTGGGAGCCATCATTTGGACTTCTCAATTTCATGGTCTATGCTCATTCCATGTGTGGAAACATAATTATTTTTGAGTCTGTAACTGATCAAACCTGGTTGAAATCAGCCAAGGGGCTTAGAAGTTATTACAGGGAGGATAAGGAAGGGCCCAGACAGACACACAAACAGCATGATGGCAATAAGCTTCATTTCCTTAGGAAGCCAGGCAAAAAATTACTCTTCCACTGGGTCTAATTTTGCATGGACAGAGATACCAGAACACTAATGCATCAAAATTACAACTAACGTAGAGGCTCTGCTGACAGGCGGAAGAAATTCCAGCATGCTGCTCCAGACCCATCCCTTGCAATGCTGTCCCTCCTCCCCAGCACGCATACAGACGGCATTATTAGTACATGCGGGAGCTGTCAGGGCAAAACATCTGGTGCAATGCAAACGGTTTGCCTTCCACAGCTGCCACAATCTGCTTCTTATGCTGCTTTAACAACCCTGTGAAGAACCAGCCCAATGTATAGGTTGATCCTATAGCACTGCAGGGCTTGCCTGGTCCATAGGGACCTTTGTCCTATGCTTCTGTTCAGCAGAAAAGAAAAAAAATAAAAAGGTTTTCCAGGGCAGTTTTGCTGAAATGTTTGGATAAAAATATATTGGATTGTCTAAACATTCATGACCTGTAGTTTTGACTTAATCTGTGTAGGTGTGAGTCAAGCTGGCTACAAATGGCCAGGACATACCCATTGCCCACCACACGCATGCAGTCCTGGATAACACCCACACCTTTACGTGGCTCTTTGTGTCAGGCAGGAGCATCTTCCCAGTTACTGCAGAGTCCTCTGGCTCTCTTACAAGCAAATTTGATTTTCCAGAGCACCCAGGTCCAGGCATGGTTCCCAGAAGCTCAGTTCGTGGATGAGCAGCTGCACTGCACCACAGGCCTGCAGAAACTGTCTGCAGGGTGTCCTGCCACATCCATGGGCCCTTCCACTTGTCTGGGCCTTGCCCACCTCAAGCACTCTGTCCATCAATGAATTACTGCTTTTTGTCAGTGTTTTCACTCGTGGGAAGATGCAGGCCACTCTCTCTGGGGAGCAGCATCTCCTTTGCAGTAACTCACACTGAGCTGTTGCTGCTCTCTCAAGTAGGCAAATGGCACATTTCCTACAGAAAATGGAAAAAACAAGGGAATATCTTTGTCCAGAAGGACAACAAGGAGTGGGGAGAGCTTGCAGTGTACTCCCTCCTGTCTAGGGGAATTACTTTCTGCAGCTGAGAGGTGCTTTAACTCTGGGGCTCATTCACCTCTTGGCCTCCACATCACTGCTCTAACGGCAGTGGGCTCAGGGGGATGCAGTCCCTCAGGATGGCGTCCCTGCAGCACTTTGCACCTCCTGGGTGGCATTCAGAGGGACTTCTTGTCCACCGCCGACCTGCCTGAACTAGAACTGGAAAGCAAGAGGCAAGAAAACACAGATCCTGGTCCCAGCCTTCTGAGCTGTCCAGCGCCCTGAAGGGTGTTATGAAATGCAAAGTGCACTTCATTAGTATTTGCTGTAATAACATTATCTAAGCACAAATGTAGCTAAACTCTTTGAATATACAAGTCAAAAATAATTGGGAATTACCAACCTACCATAACCAGCCTTACTCCAGAATAAGTGAAAATCATCAGCCTGGCTAAATACCAGTGGTGTCTATAAATGGTGGTCTGGTCTGAAGGGGCTGTGTTTCTCTGACCATTGCTGTCACTTTCTCCGTTAGTCCAGACAAGTAACTGATACAAAAAATTGTCTCTAGAGTCACTGATAATTCAGCTTCAAACACTTATGGTATTTTTCAAAAATGCACAGTGTCTGTGGCTTTATTTGAACCTTCTTCGTTAAAGGAGGCTGTAGTGAAGTGGGTGTCTGTCTTTTCTCAAATGACAAGTGATAGGACATGAGGAAACAGCCTCAAGCTGTGCCAGGGGAGGTTTAGTTTGGGCATTGGGAAGAATTTCTTCATGGAAAGGGGGTCAAGCATTGGAGAGTACTGGAGCTGCCATCCCTGGAGGTATTTAAGATACAAATGGATGTGGCTCAGAGGGACATGCCTACACATCTGACTTCTGACGTGTGAAGATGCCCACAAAGAGCTCACTGCCACTGCAGACAACCCCATTAAGCTGAAGGGTGCACGTGCTGTGCAAGGGAGTGGGGCACCAGGCAGCTGCCCATCTGTTTGGTGGTGACTCCAACATCAGCAGCATGAAATTTATGGGTGGGTCACCAACACAACAACAGGCAACTGGATTTGGGCAGTGTGCACTGAAAATGCTACAAAACCCCCCCAAAATGGTCTGAATCTCTGCAAGTTGGGCACCTAGAGCTACTAGTTTTGACTTCAGTCTCTCTGCTCCTCAGTTTCCATCTGTAAAATAGGAATAGTGATATCATATATATATATATTTTTTAATTTTTAAAATGTGACAAAAACAAATCCATAGGTGTTATTTTCTGAAGCACTGAGTAACTGGGATGAAAGCTATACAAGAACACCTACCAAGAAATTAATTTCTTCAGTTCAGATGTTGAACAATACATGGCAAATAACACTTGGGGATTAAGAAGTATTATCTACATATATAATACATATATTTATATATATATGATTTGTAAAAAATATTTATTTTGCTCAGTTAATAAGGCAAAAATCCTGTGGAGAAAACACTGCTTGATTAAGTAATTAAAAAGCCTTGTCTGTATAGGCTTAAGGTTTCATTTACACAGGCAGCCTTTATCCAAAATCTAGGTGTTTAATTTTTCCCTCAGCATTCCTACAACTGTAGTTTTCTGAATGGAACATATAAGTGCCCTCCCCTTTAAGGCTGCTTTCTTATCATTTATTTAAGAAAACATTTGAATTGCTTTAGATGTCTTATGAAGTTAATTAGATAAAATTAGGGATAATTAAGTGTCATAAAACATGATATAAACTTGCTGATGTCAAGGGGGATGTTTAAAAACAATGACAATGACAGGCAAATTTGACATATGTCAGTAGTTTTTCAATAAGTTTATGTAATAGATAACCGCATTTGTTTTCTTTTCCAAGCTTTCCTGTCCACATAATCCAGGTCTATTTTATTCTAGAGCCTGATTACAATAAACCCATTCTTATTTTTAAAGGTAAAACCATCTTCTAAACATGTGTCTTGAAATGCCTTTGTCAAACACCATTTTATATTAACATTTTAAAGGATGTAAGCGATTGGGCTGAGTTAATTAAAATATATCATTAAGATTGTATTTTCCTATATTAAAAAATTGATTGCATTTTACATCTTCCTTGCTTTTGTTCAAGCAGTTCCACTACAAGTTGCTGTATACCCGCCTGTTGTCTATGCCTCTGCACATTGACCTTTGTTGTAAGATCTGCTATAGACATCACAAACTCTCACATCAATTTACTACAATTGGATGTGGCATCTTCCAGCTAATTTGATTTACGGAGAAATGCACCTGGCTCTGTTTTTCCCTATAGAATGTTGAGGGAGTTCGGAGTCCTCCCAGATGCCATCTATCTGAGTAGCCCATGTGTTTTCAAGGTCTAAGCGGTTTGTCTTCATCTACCAAAATGTAAGCCACGACAATAGCAGAATAACTAAATTACTTAATGCAGAAATGCATTTGATTTTAGGTGCAAAATACATACTTATATATGCATACGCATATATGCTTGGGTATATCTCTATATAATCTATGTATATGATATATATAAATATAAAGTATATAACATATATACAGATATATGCAAATAAAATCATACATATATTCCTATGCTACAGCATATATTTAATATTATGGCTGTTCTACTTTTTTTTTTTTTTTTTTTTTTTTCACTTTTAGCTGTTACAGGAACTCTCTGCAAGAAGAAAAACGTTTCAAGTCCTAGTGAAACTTTCCAGGCGCTGAATTAGATCACGTGAATCAAGCAGGTTATGAAGATCAATCCTGTTCCAGTGGCAGGAACAGACAGAGAACAAGCCATAGACTTCTGTTTTCTATTTCATCCCACAGGTCCCAAAGTAAAACCATGATTTAAAGTATATACATTAACTGTACATGCATCTTGAGCAATCAAACAAATTAAATCACTGGATATACAGTTGCAAACGACTGTGGTAATTAAAACGAGTCCAGACATCTTAATGGAGAAGGTTGGTGTGGTCCTACTGGACCAAGAGCTGCAGTGAGCAGAGCCAGCAGAGACCTGGCCTCCAGTATTTAACAGTATGCTGGATGGCTTCAGTGGTTGATTTTTTTTGGCACACTGGATGCGTGAGGGGAAAGAATTGCTATCTGAAATGATATTTTCATGACAAACTACTTTATTTTCTAAATACACAGGTAAAATATACTTAATAGTGTAAACTCGCCATACTCCACTTTACCACAAGTAGAAAAGCTAAGTACATTAAAATGAAATGGCCTGAAAACTCCTAGGTTTAGTTTTTCAGAACTGCATTGATTGTGTTTACTGGAGAGCTGGCTGACAGTACACAGAGCAGCAACCCAGTGCTGGACACCAGATTTAACATTCTCTGTGAACCCAGAAGCTTTCCCTGATGCCAGCTGGGGTCTGACTCTTGCCTGCAGATTAAAAGTGGTTTTAATGGAGCCAGAGGATGCTGGAGCTGTGCTTAAAATGGGGTGAGGGTGGAGTGGAGGGAGAGAGCAAAATATTGTTTTTGGAGGTATTTGTTTGGAATAAGAATTCCAAAGGTTAAATCAGACCCTGTGAGAGGGAATCACAGGTAGCGTAAAACTACAGAAGTTTAAAGCATAAATGCCTACTCTTAACACTGTGGTAGATATTCAGCATCAAATATGGCTTTGGAATCAAGAAAAGAATATTAAGGTGATTATGTTGGCAATAACTTGCAAAATTTAATAATAATAATAATAACCACACAAATGGTACAGAAATTATTAATATTTTTTTTGGTACTTTGATCACTAAAACCATAAATCTCTGTGAAGAAGTAAAATGAAATAACTTGTTAGAGCTGAAGTTGGATAACTGGTTTATTCTGAAGTACTTTGACCTCCCTATCTGCTCTTTCTTTTCCTGTCTACTGATTTGTGATTACAGAATGTATCTCCTTGTATTTCCACCTTTAATAAAGTAACTAAATTAGTGAAACCAGTAAATGAGTACTGGTTGCACAGTTTGAGCCTATTTTGGTTATACCTTTACAACGAGATCCTTAAATAATTTCTGGATGTGTTTAGAGTAACTGCCTTTACAAATCCCTGGAAGTTAAAATAAATAAATTAATTAAAATGCTTGTTTAGAAAAGCAGCTTGCAATGACGTGTAGATAAGGTGCTGTTAGAATACAGCCATCATTTACTTAACAAACATATTTATTTCTCTCCTCACAGAGTAATCTTTGGTAATGGTTTCTCTTTTCAAACCATTTGTCTGTAATTTCCATTTACTGCAGTGACACCTAATGGTAGGAGAAGAAGAATTGATCTCCAGCCGCCTTGTTTGCTATGGAACAAAGGGGTTTTTGCATTTTAAGCTAGTGGGGAATGTATGGATTCTTTCCTCTCTCCTCAAAGAGCAAACAGACTCTACTGTGATCTGGAAAGCATTCAGCTGCAGGAACAAAGGCATCCAAACTAGAGGTCTAAAGCTATGGCCTTTAGAAAGCCAAAAACCTAACCTTGCTACTTTTATAAGCTTTTAAGAGCTAAACTTCCATTACAAGCAAGGAGGGACAGCTGAATATTAAAATGGCTAATAAGAAAATAATCTTTCTCCATGGCATATGGTCATGACTATACATCTGGAAGTTTCAGGCTCAAGGGGGCTAATGTTTGTGATGGATATTTTAAATTCATCTGCACTAAATGCTGCCAGAAAGTGAGTTATTCAGGTCAGAATAAAAGTTGGCAAGATATATGCCAAAGATGTTTGGAATTTTGTTCTATATAACAAGCTTATAAAATACCTTTTTATGCAGCTAAGACCAGCTGGGCGAAAGTTAATCAGCCAAATGCAATTATAGGAGGTGTAAGTCTTATTAATGTATTAGGAATTCTCAGGGTACGACTGGACCATTCCAGATGTGCTGCTGCATAATGAGTACAGTGTAACCTTGATCAGGAAGCCAATCTGCCCGATCTCCTCATATCTTCTGATAATCTATATAATATTTACTTGTGATGGCTCAGAAGGGAGTAATAGAAGTAATAGGTTCTCATTCAGATTGGGACTTCATTTTGTAATAAATACAGCTCAGCCTAAGCCTGAAACAAAATTTCATTTCATCTGAAGTAGAAATGGCATTTCTTTAAACTTTCAGCTAAACAAAGGTAGCTCTTATTTAATATTCTGGCTAGGACAGGTGTATTTTGACAGTGTAAAAGCCAGGTAAATGATGGGTTTTGTGTTGGACTAGTGACAGCTTCCACGGGATATTTTTACAGAAAACAGTGGTTATCTGCATGAGATGCATGGCTGCCAGCATTGAGGAGGGGGTCCTCCAGGCTGCTCCAGGGAAGTGACAACCAGGCAGGCTGGGAGGGAAGAGCAGACTGCAAATCCTTGGGAAAAAGTAAAAAATAAAAATCAGGACCTGTGAAGACAACTGGAGGTTTGTCTTTTAGGGTTTTGTATTCTTGTACTGCAACAGAACTGCTCTGTTGGAGAGCTGGGGAAGATGCAAGCTGGGTCTCACTGAGCCACTTCTTCCTCTGGGTTATCTAACCAAATAAGAGGCTCAAATATGACCTGCCTACTCAAGGTACCCACAAAAACAACCCTACTCTGCTTTTACCTTCTGTTTGTTAGCACAAAATTTATAAATCAGCTGCCTTACCTGCAAGTGTGCTATTGACTGGGTAGCCAGGAGGACCAGCCCTTATCCTCAGACATTTGTGCTAATCAGTGGTCATTGTTAATTACCTCCCATTACAAGGGCTGCCAGCAGCCTCCACAGCACGCTGTTGTTCTCGGAGTATTCTGGCATCTAAAGAGACCACAACAAATCTACGTGTCTTCCCCATTTGTAATGACAGATTCCCCAAAGGAGACATGGCTCGTCTTAGGGACCTATTGTCCTCTTTGTACATACAGTCAGCTCCCATTAATCTCATTAACAAGACCTACATTCCCAAACCAGAAGGAAAAAAAAAATCAGCTGGTAAGAAACACAGATTTCCTGGGGAGGCAAGAAGGGACCTAGGGAGACTGCCAGCCCTTTGACCCTCTGCTCCCCTCCCCACTGCACCCCAAAAATGCCCGGGGTGCTCCAAGGAGATCACCGGTGGAGATGTGTGGGGCCACCCTGCTTCAGGCCACCCTGCTCAGCTCGGGCTGTGACTGATTGCACACGCAGAAGGGCAGGGAAGGAAGGGGGAGGAAAGTAAAAGAAAACTAGTGTGATATCCCTTTTGCCCCTTCCAGTCCCTGGTGGCATTCAGCGGGTGTTTGTTGCAGTCCTCGGGAACACACAGGGCCTAGGGAGGCAGAACAGTGTGGTACCTCCACTTGTTTTCATCTCAGGAGAGGAAACATAAGCAGCCATTTAACCTTTCATATTTGATAATACATTTCACTGAATCATGTCTGGAAACACTGTTGCAGGCTTAAAATAACCCTCATTTGGCTAAACTCCTTGGGAACAAAACTTCTCAGTGGTGTCTGCTGGAAGGGATGGGTTCTTGCAAGAAATATAAGCTGAATAATTACTGTGTGTCACTGCAGCATGCTTTTCCTGCCCTCCTGATGCCATCTGCACAGGAGACCTTCCCCAGCTCCTGTCTGGAGGTAAGGAACCCCTTAGTCCTCTCTTCCCAGCAGAAAGCCCAAGAAGGTGGCACATGCTAAGCATAAAGCAACCATCTCCTGGGTATCAGGGTACTAGAAGATGGCCCTGAGCTACCACTCTGTTCCTGTTCTTTGTTTTAGCTGGATAATTAGTGATGAGAAACGTTACTGTATATGTATGCACAACAGAAAGTTACCTGAGAACTTTGGCCAGAAGCTCCTGATTCTGGCTGGATGCTGATGCTCAGGGCTAGAAACAGGGTGGGAGCAAAGGAGGGCTGGACATGCAGGGAGCGGGGCCAGGGGAATAGGCTCAGCCTTAGTGCTCTGAGTCATCCAAGAAGGCTGGTGCCAAGGAGCTGCTCTGCTGTGACTGGAAAATTGAATTCAGCTTGTGCTTACTGGGAAGCCTTGAGTCAGCCCTGCTTCTGCTACTGTGTGCAAAAAAATGAGCATTGCCCAGATTATGTGGCATTACTGCCTTTATTATCTACGTCAAATGAGTCCGATGTTTTTCAGACTTCATGGCCTGATGATGGGGCACACTAATGTCTATGTTCAGCACTGAAGATTGAATTTAATTGCCTGCCAGCTGTCTAGCATACTGTGAGATGAGGCTGTAGCCCACATGTGGCAGGCCAGCCACACTACAGAAAGCCCACCCTGGCAGGCCACAGGGAGCCTGGTCAGAGTGCTGTGGGAACATATAGCTAGGATTTAAACATGAACTGAAAGTGAGGGGTGCTTTTAAGGGATTCATTGAACAGAGTTTGCTTTGATTGTATGCTCTGTTAAATCCTTCAGTAGAACTTCTTCCTAGGCAGTAAGGAAAGGGGCATCTGAAACAGACAGCCCAGTGACACAAGCACAACAAAATGTTCAAAGTCCCACCACCCTTCTTCCTGTCTGTGAGGTGTTTGGCGTGGCTGATGTTGGCTGGTGATGTAAATCACCAGCTTTAAATGGATGCTTACGGGTGAGGTGGATGGAACAATGCTCCTGCTGAGGGGGTCCTGGACTCCTTCCACCTCCACCCATCAACAAGATCACTGCCCTGATCCAGACTACACTATGGGCTGAGAGATGCCCAGTTGTTGTTGTCTTGGTTGTTTGTTTCTCAGAAGCATTGGTGAAAATTTTTGTTGAACTATAAATTTAAATATTGTTTAATTTCATCAGTCCACCAAGTTATGCAGTGTTCCCTGAAATATGGCTTTGGAGGCTTTGTGGAGAGTTTCTTAAGCAAGCATTTAATAAATGAAAATAAAAATGGATACCTGAAGTCTGAAATAAAATATCAGTGATACAGCTTGACTCTAAGGAAAGTCCTTTTGGCCACTGGAATAACACCTCTCACCTGACTGTGCTCAGGGTGAGGTGCCCTTGCATGCAGCTGGGACATAAACACTGCTGACACGCTGCCTAGCTGAGGTTAAGGTGCTGAAAGAAAAGTGCTGGGGGCTGGAGGAGGTCCTGCTCCATGCTGGTCAGAGGACACCCTCGTCTCACTACTGGTTTGGTCTCTACACTAAGAAAATGAGGGAGGAAGGCTCCTGTCTTGGAGCTGTATTAAATGCGCTCATCCGGAGACGTGTGCCGATATTATGGAGACTAAGGGAGACCCAGAGCCACAAAGTTTGGATTTATGTCTGGAAAATCAGTTCCTCTTCAGTGTGCAAAATTTAGCTGGAAATCTAATTAGTAAAGATTTCAATATTTATTTATATATTTATTTAGTGAGATGTCCTTATCTCAATTTCCAGTAAGGTATCAGATACTAAGACACAAGCCTCCCCATGATGATATGTCTGCTTCACTTCCAGTCACTGAGAAAACCCAGAAGTCCACTTATTAAAAAAAAATAAAAATAAGGCAATCCAACACTTCAAAAAATTTCCATAACATTTTACCTTTAGCTTGTTTCAGAAAGATGCAAAAGTTGGGTTTGTTTCAAATGTTACTGTTTCAAAATTGCAGGCAACTTGATACTTTGATTTCAGCGTGATTTGGGACTTTTATTTTCAGAAAGAGGAGAATCAGCTGCAAGTAAGTAAGCTGCTTACAAATTATTAGCTGCAAAATGGCTAAAGCTACCCGGAGGTGATGGGACAGCATTAATGACCCAGTCCTGCTGCAGAGTGCACGCTAACCCTAACTCCTTTAGTGTCCTTTTATAATAAATATGAAGGACCGGACCAGTGTGGGGAAAACCTGAGCTGCCCTGAAAGAGCTGCTTTCTGTCCTCTTTGGCATATGCTCCATATTTAATCCAAGAGAAAAAGAAAGGTTTGTCCTTAGTTAGATCCTGCAGAATCCTTTGGTCTCTTCAAGTGATGCTGTAGGGAGGCAGCTTAGAGATCAGCAGTGTGTGGACTGCTGTGGGAGGGTTAGTAATGATTTTGCAGAAGTATTGCTTCAACAGAAGATGATCTCCAAAAATAATTCCCATCTTTTTCTCCATATTTTGAAAAAATCCCCCCTAGGTTTAAAAAAATAACCTCAACTTTTGAAATTGCAACCAATGTTACCTCTTTCCAGAGCTCCAGATTTACCTTATAAAATCAGCTCTGTTACCCAAGCATGACATGTGTCATTCTCAGAGACTTGTTTTTTTTTCGTTTGTTTGTTTTTTCTTTCCCATTAATTAAATTACTTATTCATTACTTGTATTGAAAAGGACGGGGCCTTCAGATGATTCAATGAAAATGCCTGTTACAATCACAGCCAGTTCTCAAAGAAGCTCTTAAAAAACACCTATATCAAGCTCTTCTCCTGGCTACTGTGTTTTTTTCCTGGAAGTCAAGTTGTTCTGGGTGTCTGCTTGGGTGGGTTTATGCTTGGGAGCCCTTGTGGTAAACCCTGCCCTGAGACATCTTGCTTCCTCTGAGTACTCGGTACCAGGGATTAGCAAATTGCTTTAAAGCATTTCTTAAAAGCCAGGTTAGCATCAGCTCTACCTGCAATTTGACCTTAAGCTGATGTACTCCTTTTTTTTTTTTTTTTAGTTAGTTAGTTAAGAAACTGAAGGCAACTTCATTCAAGAAACTAGAGTTCTTCTGAAAAAGAGGCAAGAACAGTGCTTCTACTTTGGAGAATGGGAAGAGGATCTTTATGATCTTATTTCTGTTATCAGACAAAAAAAAAAAACACAAAGCAGCTGAAGACTGACCTGAATCTGGACACTGGGAAGAAGAGCACAAGGGGAAGAAAAGGTAGGAGGAAGCAGAGAGGAGAAGCAAAAATTACCATTACCGTACTGTTTGATGGTGACTGATACTGTGTACAACTTGAAAATTATGAAGTCTGTTCATTTTAGTACCTATAAATTATATTATAATTAACTGAGCATAGTCATGGCTACTCTTCTTAGTTAAATGTGCTTAGAATAATATCCTTTTGCATTATAAAAATGGCTTAATTTAGTCTGGTTTTAAATAATAATGTATGTTCCCATCATCATTTTAAGCGACACACAAATTGCACTGCAAATCTGCTATTTGTCATGTTTTTAAAGCTTTGAAGTCAATATTACTTCTGATTGCACTCATCAGGGAAAGCAGGGACTTCTCCTTCCACTGCAAAGCAAGAAATCCCACCTGTGCCATAAGGGTCACGTGTAAGATGTGTTCAAGAAAAAAATAAATAACAATAAAATGCCAAAAGTTGGACAGAAAGCCTGAGACAGAGTGCCTGAAACGAGTCCTGCTGCTGCCTCCTGCGGTCTGTGCATCAGGTGCAGATTTCTGAACGCTCCCTCGCACATCCTTAGCAGCCCTGAGCGAGTTATACAATGACAGAGCCCGAGGTTGTTAAGTTCAGGAGGAGCAGGAATGAGCCATTGATGCTGCTTGAAACAAGGGAAAACAATAGGTCTTTAAGACAGCTTCCCTTGCTGAATGTAAATTGTTTTTTAATAAAATGTAGACAAAACCAGATGATGTCAGAAGAATTCCTCCCTTGTGCCACCCTGGAGATTGTTCAATAAACTGCAAGAAATGCATACATTTTGGGGAACGTTTCTGTGTTTGTCATGCCCATTGCATCCGTACATGTGACCTGATCTTGGAGGCCCTTTCTTGCATACCCAATTTGTTGTTTCCAGCAGGGCTGCTTGTGTGAAAATGCAAGGTATTGGGTCTGTGGGATAAGGCTTAAAGACAACAAGCACAGGGCTGTTTTGTTTCTACCTTCAGCTGTGCCTTGTGGGATGTTCCACACTTAATTTGCTGTGTTTAAATTTTCCCTTCCTCTCTTCTGCATTTCTTTTCCCCAGATTCTGTTGGTGGTGGGTTCTTCCCCTGCTTACCAAAAATCACACAAAAAATATAGACTTGCCTGTGTGTTTATGCATAGGTTTATATGCACAGAAAATAATTCCAAAATAATACGTGTGTGCACATATATATGAGTACATATGAGTGCACACAAACGTGTAGCAGATGTATCTAGATGTATGTGTACACGTAGAGTCATTTTTTGGAGAGTGATGCCTTGTGCTGGCAAGTTGTGCTAATGAGAAATAAATCTTCTAGCTGATAAATAATGTCCTTTTAAGACAATCTATACATTAACTGTTCATGTCTGATAATTTTTGTGAATGTTATCACCTAGCAGTTAAAGTCATCTGATTTCATGTGTTGCATCTGTATTAAAAATAACAGAGTTCCCTGTAATTCCTTCTGCATTTTCTTCAAACACAAGGGAGAAAGCACATTCCCTAATATGTTTTATGGGTACAGTCTCTTTGTAATATTTCCTTTGCAAAGGTCCTGCTCATATTTGTATCTTATTACTTTTCTTATACTGGATTTATTGATAGTTTCTAACAAAAATATGATTTCAGTATATTTACGGAACAAAACTCAATATAACAGCCCTCAATTCAATTTTTTTCATCAAAATGGAGAACAATAAAGAATCTAAAATCTTCAGTTCAGACACATAGCATCAAAAAACCCTATATTGTTAAAAGAAATAACTCAATAACAGGGAAGTGATAGATATTACTTAAAGAACAGCATTAGCTTTGTTTACCTTATCTGTATTTCTAATAATCCAGGCTGCAACTTGGAGAGTTACAAATATTTTGCTCCTGAAACATGTATAAATTCAGTCATATCCTGTAAATAGGGAAAAATAATGCCTATACATTAAGGAATATTTATTGCATATTGTTACTGCTAGTAAAAGTGTTATATACATTCAGATGCATTTCACACGATGAAGGTTTTTGTTCTTGTTCTCCCACACTTCTCCCATAAAGGCATTTTGTTTGTGGGGTTGAATTTTTCTGCTAAGAGTTCATATTCTGCATTTCTAATGGATTACTTGCAGAGAAACACCGTGGAGCTAGTTCAGGGGGGTGTTTTGTTTGTTTTTCTATTGACCACTAGCTAAAGATTTGATTAATAACTTTGGCTAACAATAGATTTTTAGTTAAATAGATGGATGAATTCATTATTTACCTGTTCTTATCCTCGTGTGTATTGCCCAGTGATGATTATAGCTGTTTTAGAAATGATCCTTATTTATGGTATGTTGCATCATCCAGAGATGTAGTAATGATTTTAGATTTTCCACCTAAATTACAGGGCACTTTCCACTGAAAATGGTAAACAATATTACAAACTTAAAAAAAAGAAGTAATCTGATTTCAGGGAAGAGGGAACCCAGTGAAAGATGTGTGCTTTTATAAGGATGGACAATGGAAAGCAAAATAATAACTCCTAAGTTTGATTGTTCAAATATATTCTGCAATACAGAGAGCTGCATGCAGGCTGGAGCAGGCATGGGGCAGGAAGGTTAAGTAGAAGAGAAGGCACAATACTTCAGATTGGCAGTAGACTGCAGCAAGAATAATCTAATCAAAACTAAATTAAATTATCTAGTCCCAGGGCAGGCTCCTGGGACTGCTGCACTGAATGCTAGCAGAGCTCCTCCTAGACATTTTTCCCCAGTCAAACTCACATGATGAATGCAGATGAAATTTGAAATATGAAAATCTGAAATAATTTATGGAAGTTGTCAGAAATTTGGCCTGCTTGTGGTGTAATTTCCTCTGAGACGAGGCAGGCTGGCTCATTGCTTCTAGTCTCAGAGCAGTTGCTGGTCTTCCAGTGGATGGATCAACCCCTTTAAAATGCTCTTCCAGACAAATTACAGCTCATTACAGACAGCCTTGCACCATGCCATTATGTCAGAGGAAATCTTTTTTCATTTGCACAAATTTGCTTGGAATTCTCATATTTATTTGAGCATCCATTATCGAATCTGAACATTGAATTATCCACAATTATTTTCTGGGTAGGCGGATGTTTGTGTATATGGAATAGATAGTGACTGTGTATATAAAAATATTATAGCATTGCTGGAAATCCTACATATTTCTAACAACTGTGTTTATGTAGAGAGTTGCCACGTATCTATAGAAAGGTTATTTCCTGAAGATAGTCTTTTATGTGATGCAGGAGTCATCTACAGAAAACAGTTCACTTCCCAGTGACTCAGAGTCTGCTCCTTGCAGTTATCACAATTAGGACTTCTGTCTGTGCATATGTAATTTGCGTATGGTCTGGCCCCGTGTGAGACATCTCCAGTTGTTATTTACTTCAAATTATGTTCTGTAACAAACACGCTGGCTCCATTACCACCGAGCTCACATCTAGCACACTTCCCACCTCTTCCTTATGCTGAGAGTGGAAGTAAGGGGTGATGTGGAAGAAAACAAAGGGCCAGTGATGGAACCCATCCTGAAGTCCTCACTCCATTGCTCTCAGGTGAATTTTGCCTATCTTAGGACTATGAGCTAAATGATGCGCTCAGTTTCTACATTTTCTTGTTACTCAACCCTGTTACTAGGATACCAACATTACAACTTCATGGTTGTTTAACTTTAGAAATACTCTCTGGAAGAAAGATTTTACAAATGGTAGATCCAGAGTGAAGTTGCCCCCTTAGTTTATCACATCAGGGCAACTGGGCTCCTAGATGCAAACATTTCTAAGGATAGGAGTTGCTATAGTGTATAAGGCCATTGCACCACTGAGACCATTTTTCTTCTTTGACTGTGGTTAATGTTAAGAATCTAAAAATCTTGGTGTTGGTCCTTCCAAGAAGACCTGCCCAATGAGGAAGAAGGTTTGTGTCATTGAAAACATGGGATTGGGTCACTCACTGAAAACATGGTGAGTTATTGGCTTTGTTTTAAGAAGCATTCAATTGCAAACACTCTCAGTTCTCCATATAAGATTGATCAGATTAAAGTTTTTTAACTGCCTTTTGTATCTCATTACATAGATGCCCTTCAGCTAACTCCTGTTCTATTCCAGCTCCGTAGCCCTGATCCCATCTTTGTTCATGGCTTATGAACTGCTCATGGAAAGCTCTGTTGCAATCTTTACAGAGGAAGGGCTGTAGGAGAACAGAGAGCAGAGCTGTTTTTTTGTTGTTGTTGTTGTTGTTGTTGTTTTTGTTTGTTTTCATGATCACACAAATTCTCTTTTATTATTTGGTCAGGTTATTAAGCACTGAGAAATGGCTCAGATCTGCCACAGCCAATGCTTTACAGACTCAGTTAGGACTCTGGTATTTTTAGTTTCTCAAAAGAAGTTTGGGTTTGAAAAATCTTTCACAGCATTGCAGCGAAGAGAGCAGACATCATTTTAACAAATTACACTTACCCACACACACTTGCTCAGAGCCCACCCTGAGGGCACCTCCTTTGATTTTGCCAGGAGCCTGCCCAATGCTCATGGAGAAGGTGCAAAATTGTCTGTGGACTCTTCCTCTCCAGGTACTTGCAGCTAACCTTCAGGAGAGGTACTGGGCACTGCCTATGAATGTCTTTGCTGGAGCAACCGCTTCTTGCTTTGTGCTAGCCGTAGGAAATGGAGATGGTCATGCTGATGCATTACTGAAGATGTGCTTTTGTCACTTTTACCCCTTCCAACTTTTTTTCATTACTTCTCTAGAAAGTAATTAGAAGAACTTCCCTTTCTATCAGGCTGGAAAGATTGTTTCTAGTCATGTGTTGTTTTTTTTTTTTTTTTACCAAACCCTCAAAGGATAGCTTTCGTGATGTTAGTCAAATACTATGCTATTGATCAGAAAACTTTCCATCCTGGAGTATTTGACAGGCTTTATGATGTACTGAACTTTCTGACAGATAACTTTGCACTGCTGCTTGATCGAGTCCTCTGCCTTGACAAGGAGACTTTTCCCAATCTGGCAGTTCAGTCTGTATTCAGTCCCTCAGTGGAAGTTGGATATGGTGGGATTGTTTGTAGGGTCCGCAGTATTTGGGACAGAATGTGAAACACAGATGGTTCATTGATCTCAGGACAGTAGTCTCTGCCTTGGGAAAGGCCTCCATCCTTGCTAGCAGAACCACCGATCACTGTAATAAACAGATGGGAACAAGGCATGATGGCAAAGGTTATGTGCAAGAACTTTACAGGTAGTGCTTAGTGACCTGCAGATAAAAACTTGGTCAGGGGACCCCCTTGATCCCAGCAAACAGACCCTAGAGCTCCTGGTCAATTCAGGCAGCGGAGGAAAAAAATTCATTACAGGAGGCCCTTGAAACATCTATTTATGACTGGGCCCAAGAGGTGTGAGTACTTGTAAAGGGTAATTGGCAGTGTGTCGGGGTGATAGCAGAGCAAGAATGAACCCTGATTGATTATGGGGCTTGTGAACATTAGCCAAATGCAGTCATCTGTGCAATTAATGCAATGATGCTGAGAACAGCAATATCTAGTACTTTATGGTAATCCTCTGGACAGAATTTTGAACTAAGAAGGAGTCATTTTGCTGCTACGGAAGTTATTTATGTTAAAGATTCATAATGATATTAGGACTTCAAAAACTAGAGCCACAAAATCATTAAACTGAGAAAGCTCCGAGCTATTCTGTATGACTTGTATTTGCATTTTACTCATAATAAATATAAATTGAGAAAATTCCATTTTAAAAATGTCAGAAGGAAAAATAATTACCTTGGAATCACGATTTGTGTTTATTAGGATTTCTGCTTCTTTTTGTGTTACGCATTTTGAAATATCACTGAAGTCACCTCCCTGCCCCCCTCTCCCCCTACAGACCCTTTGGTAGTGTTGCCAAGAGGAGGGAAGAAAAAAAAAAAAAAAAAGTCACAGAAACATGTAATTTATTTAAGTCACCACATTCTTCCTTTCATCCGGATAGCTGTTGCATGGCTGGAATAGGTTGTAGCCTCCCAGCTTCTCTTTGCTGCAGGAAACTTTGTAATAGCACTTAAATAAATAAAGAAACTGGGCAGGAGATTATTGCTTTCATTGTGCTATTGTATATGTGTATTATGGAGTCGCCCCACAGACTGACACAAGCAGTTGAAAGCGGGACAAGACAAATGTTGTATATGACAGTGGGGTAGTATTGAGAGATGACCCCATATCTGGAGGGCCGGGAGTTATGGATCCATTGATCGCTGCTGCCTGCGTTTTGAAGCGTGGCTGTTGAATTTTGCCTGCTGGCTTCTGGCTGCTGGCCTGCCTGCCTGCCTGCCTGGGCAACCGCGCGGCTGAATGGAGCTGCAGGCATCTTCGGCACTTTGTTCTCCTGTAACAACTGACCACTGGCAGGAGCAGCCCTGCAAAAAGCCAACGGGGACACGCTGATGCTGAGCTTTGTTGCTTGTCTCGCTGCCTCTGCTTCTGTTGTTGAAGCGGTCTGAAGGGCTGAGAAGCTTTCAAACAGCCGCACCGGTGGAGAAAAGAGTGCCTGACCACAAAGAAAATATTCTAAATAAAAGCGTGGATTTGGCATTTCCTCCAAGGAAAGAGGCACTATGTAGAAAACTTGAGAAAAAGACCGTAACAAGATACCTAACAGTGACAGCTCAGCCTCTCTGAATACAAAAAAAACATTTTGCATGTAGAGGCATACATGTGCCCCAGACACGTGTTTGCTATAGAGAGCCAACTCGATGTATAGCCTTGAGGACATTGGCAGAAGTTCCTGTATGCTTTGTTTTGAGTATCTGTCTTCATAAGTAATAGGTATAAAGATTTTATATCCCTTTTTAATATCCTTT
This sequence comes from Aythya marila, assembly GCF_965140915.1. Classification (NCBI taxonomy): domain Eukaryota; kingdom Metazoa; phylum Chordata; class Aves; order Anseriformes; family Anatidae; genus Aythya; species Aythya marila. Next base: position 52,123,466 of record NC_139045.1, on the reverse strand, counting down.
AGTCTTTTAGCTGCCACTTCACCTGTAAATAGCAAGACCATTATTTCCCTGTTTGTTTTTGTTTGTTTGATTGATTGTTTTTGTTTTGTTTTGTTTTAAAAAAGGCATTTAAGTAAATGTTCCAAATTTTTATCAGCAAAAAATATTTAGGAAATGTTCAAGAGAGTTGTTGTCAGAGTTCCTGGGTTTATGCAATCTCACTCTGCGTGCATGTCAGTGTGTGCGTGCACATTTGCCCCAGCTTTTCCTGTATATGTAAATGCTGGCACCCAGAGAATGGTCTGAAATAAAAGGACAGTGAGCCAGTGGGTGATATGTTCCTTGCACTCCCATTAAATGGGAAGTTTTGAAGAACTGGGTTTTTCCTTCTAAAGAAAGAAATGAAAAATAAATAAATAAAGCTGTTTGTGAAACAAAGAATCCATGCAAGCAAGACCTTCAAAATACATTAATCAGAAGAAGAAATCTAGCTGCATGTCCAAGAGACAGGGCCAAGTTCTGGAAAGTCTGTAGGCATAAACCTCTGCTAGGAAAAAAGGGGGGGAGAGAGAGAGAAATGTCTGTTCGACTTTATATCAAAAAAGCTAGGCACTTGGTTGACTTTCTCAGGGGAAGCCACTTCTACCTCATCTCATAAAATGCTGGTTATTAAACATGTTCCTCACAGGATATATCCACGCTGGCATCAAGTTCGCTTGATTTTGATGGAGGAAATTCTACATTTGGAGGATGGTAGATGCTTTTGCTGGACTTTTCTAAACTAGCAGGAGTATAGGGATGAGTGATGCTCAAGTACGTGCTAAATGCAGGTTGTCACTTGACCCTGCACTTCACTGGGGGAATATTCTGCCTGTACTCACCCATGGATAACTATGGTGTAAGGAAACCCCTGTTGTCATAAGCTGAAAAAGTCGTCATATTAGTATGGAGTTTTGTTATTACTGATGAGGAAGAAACCATCTTCTGGATTAAAAGACCAAATGAACTTACTGTTCCTCTCTTTGCATTAAAACCCCATGGAAGGGGGAAACTTATGGCTTCCTGTGAGCAGTTCCCAGCAAATTACTGTGCTGGGAAGAAGCTGGGCTTTTGCATTTGGATTTTCCACCCAGAATGAAATGAGACCTGGCAGGCTCCAGGCCTTGGTGCTTTCTGTGCCGCTGGCTGCTGTGCTCCCTTGGCTGCTGTGCCTGCAGAAGCACCATGTGGGTGCTGCCTACCCCTATCTTTCTGGGCTCTCTTAACCTCGTCTTTTCCACCTTGCTTATTGGGAAGGGGTAGAAAACACTCAGAACAAAGACACCATGTGCGAGGCAATGTAGTTAGCCACAGCATTGATTCCATGCATGACTGGGAGATGAAATCACCAAGAGAGTAACCACTTTACTGATGAATTTACCTAGCCTCCCCATCATCACCAAGTTTTAGAGAAGCTCTGCAGCATTTTCTGTGGAGCCACCTGGAAAGGAGAGGTGTTGTAGTGCAGGGTGGGATGCTTTGAGCTTCCCCTTGGAGCTAGCAAACAGTGGTCTTCCCAACCAGGAGAAAGTTCGGTGTTAGCAGTGGTAGAGGAAAGACGTGGATTAGCTGGTAAGAAATCAGAAGGTCTTTAATACTAGAGAGCCCTACTTTCCAAGTCAACATGCCCTCTCGTGGCATCTCTTTTTCCATATAAAAAGTAGGTAAATAAAATTTGCCCCAATGTTGTTGCCAAATTGTGAAACTTTACATGCTTTTAGATATCCAGGAAGAAGATGGTATCTAAATATAAAATAATAGGTTTATTTTATGCCCTGCTCATTCATTAATAATTGTAAGATGCCTTGAGATCCTCGGATCTAGAGTAGGATAAAATATGCTGTAATTTTATTGTTAATAATAAAACAATGATAATTTAGAGATAAAAGGAGATTGATAGATGTAATAGAGTTCTTGTCTAGGAAGAGACAATCAGCAGTTCTTGTCCCAAGTGTCTTTGTTTGCTTTTCAGAGACAAATCACAATGTACTAATAATTTCATTTAACTCACTGATTTCCTTTATCTTTTTTTCTTTTTTCTTTTTTTTTTTTTTCCTTCCAAAGCACTTTACCATGGCTTTTGCAAAACAGCAGCAATCATGACTCACCCTTCATGCTCATTTCTTAACAAAGTTGTTCTAATATTCTTTCTCAACTTCTTTGTGCTCAGGAAATTTTGCATGGGGTAGAATTAGTGGAATTATTCTACTCGAGAGGGTTTTTTCTCCCTTGTCAGTATGAGCACTCCTACCCCAAGGCAGACGAGGAGGCACTTAACATCCATCAGGGTTGCTACTTTGGTATCTCTTAAATCTGCTCGCTCTGTAAATGGTTCCTTGGAAGTCCGTGGGATTTCATGAGTAAGGTGAACACGATTTTAGCTTTGCTGACTTCAGTAAGAGTTTTATCCGATTCGGGATTGAGGTATTAGTCCCAAAGGTGAATGATCAAAGCCAAAGTGATAGAGAAGAAGTGAAAAAATGAATAGTCATCCTTTTTCCTCTCCAACCTGTCCTCATTGCTTTATTAAATTCTATCTCTGTACAAGTAATTCCAACAGCCTCTTTTCATGGTGCACTTTCAAGTAGCATAAAAGATTGTTTCTGGTAGTTTGCTGTAATGAAAACCACAGGATATTGTAAAGGACTTTTTATCTATCCCAGGAGCCCTAAGAGCAGGGTCAGGGAACATCCTTGCCTTAACAATCAGGCTGTGTTTGGTTGTGTTTGATTGTTAAGGGGAAAGCTGTAGACAGCTTTAGAGGATCGTGACTTTAGAGGGTATATTTTTACCCAGGACTTTTTTTCCTAACACTGATTTTATGCAATATTCGGGCACACGTAATGTCTGTCCCCATATACTTGAGGCACCAGCTTGCACATTTTAATCAGCGTTTCACTCACTTCTGTGGGACTTGAGGTTCCTTCATTGTAGAGCATTATGCTCAGTGGGACTTGTTGGCAAATCAGGTTTTATAAAATAAGGGCTTTCCCATCCAGTCATTATGTGGCATTACTTTTAGTCGTGGGGCCTTAACCCGAGGAGGGTTGGCACAAAGCTAGCTGTCCCACCACCGTAAAACACTTGACACTCCTTGAAAGTGAAAGGGAGGATCTAGGGTTCATTTTTGTGCCCTGCCTGCCGGAATCAGGCATCACCAGCAGCATCACCAGCAGCACCACCCATCCTGCTGGGGTCCCCAGGCTCTGGGTGCCTGAGGGCTGCCGTGCCGTGCCAGGGGGGGAACCGTGAGGGTGCGGGTGGGTGTGTGCGGGTGTGAGCGAGTGTGTGCGGGTGTGCTTGCGGGTGTGAGTGCTTGCGGGTGCCGGCAGTGCCCCCCCGCCCCCGGGCCGCTTCCTCCGCAGCGCCGTGCTGCTGCAGGCGGCTGGTGGCTCAGTGCAGGCGGTGATTAGGCGACAAGAGAGCACCTTCCCTCCTGTTCTCCATCAATGCGCCTGGGCCACGGCTTTTGAGGGAGCCCGGCCCTGCCACTATCCAGCCATTATGACGGGCTGTATGGGGCTTTATCCGGAAAAAGCTCAGCCTTGCCCCAGGCTTCATCAATCATTTAGACCGGTTCAAATCCCCTTCATCGCGTTCCGCCTCATTAAACCTATCAAGGGGGGACTGAAGAGAGTTTGTATAGGTCCAGAATGCCGCTACACTCCTCCTCGCTATCGCAGATAGCGCGGATGAAATAAAGACGAAGAAAAAGGCCAGGAATCGATTAAGAGGAATTTCCCTGCCCTGGCCGCTGCCCGGCGGCCCGAGGAGCGCTTCCACACCGCCGCTGTTCGTCCATGGGACCGGGGGGGAGCTGGGGGCAGCCAGCAGTGCCGAGGGCACCCAGCAGTGCCGGGGGCACCCAGCAGCCCCCCCGGCCGGGTTCCCCAGCCCCGACGTGCCCCTGCCCAGCGAGAAAGGAGCTGGCACAGATCCGCGCATCAGCCGGTTCCCACCGGGGTCCCTCGGCTGTCTTTCTGAACCAACCCGTTACTGTGTGCCCTGGGAGAGAGGGATGCATCAGCTCTGTTCCGGGGGCGGGGGTTGGTATTTATAGCTATATTCTTCCTCGGAAAGGGCCTCGTTCCCCCGCCTCCCCCCGGCTGCCGGCCGCGCAGGGCCGCCCCGTCGGGGCTGCGCTCCGGTCCCAGCCCCGGCGCCCGGTTGCACTTAAACCAAAGAGGGACGGCTGCATTATCGCCCATCCCTTCCGATATTAATAGTCATAAAACCCGCGGTGATTACCGAAGGGGAACGTGTTAAATGCCAGGAGCCTGGGTAGGGTTGGTTTTAAAATAAAAAGGGAGAGAGAGAGAGAGAGAGAAAGGCAACGCACTGAATCCGAGTCTGTATTTTAACTTTTTTAATAACGATTTTTCCTGTGCTGTAAGCTTGCACCGAATCCTGGAGGAATTGCTAAATCAGATTAAGGTTATATTTTGCAACAGACTGGATGGAGCAATAAAGGAGAAAGCGCGGAAATGGGACTTCACCCATCAATTAGATCTCTATTAGCAGCCAATGCAGGCTTCACCACAGGAAATGTCACGTCCCGGCAGAAGCAGAGCCTTTCACTTTCCCCTGAAATTAAACAATTCTTCATGCTCGCGGACCCGGGGCGAGCCGGCCCTTTGTTCGGCGGCCGCAGAGGGTGCGCGGCCCGCCAGCACCTGCCGCCTGCCCGCGCCGAGGAGCCGCGGCCGGGCCACCGCCTGCCCAGGTTGCCCCAACACCTGCGCTGCTCGCCCGCCTGCGCAGCGCCCAGGAAACCGCCGCCTTGCGAGGCTCGATTAATATGAAAGGGGGTTACCCCAGTCGCAACCGGGCCATTACCAACACAATGGGCGATATTTTCAATAGCAGGTCGGCTCATCTGCCTCCATAGATCATATCTGCCAAAGCCGCTCCCTCCTCCCCCCCCGGCGGCCCCCGGCTCCTTTGGGGTCCGCGGGACCAAAAGCGGGGTCGGCCGGGTACCACATCCCCCTCCCGCATCCCCGTCCCGCATCCCCGCAGCGCAGCGGGGCCGGAGCATCCCGCGGAGAGGGCACGGGGCAGCCCCGCACACGTCCCCGCCGCTCGGTGCCCCCTCCCGCTCCGGGGAAAGAAAAGAAAAAAGAGGAAAAAAAAAAAAAAAAAAAAAGCCCCTCGGCTTTGCCCATGAGCGAGAAAGGTGCGACAGGCAAGGAATGACCGAGCAGGGGGAAGTTGCAGGGGGGATAAAGGGAGCTCTGTTGCTCCGGTCCTTGTTGTTCTTGCTGCTGCTCCATTCAGGCCCCGAATTCAAATGGATATTTTACAGCTCGGCCCAGCTGAACGGGGGCTCAATGCCTGAAAGCTGCCGAGCTGCCTCCGCGGACATGCTCTGGGCCTGATATTATAATTTTCATAATGCGCTTTTATGTAGCTCCAGCCTCCTCCGGTGAGGAGCCCGCAGAGCGGCTGAAAGGGGCTTTGAGAGACCGGGGAGCGGGGCTGAGCGAGCTGCGAGCCCCCCGCCGGCCTGAGTGGCACCGGTGCCCCACCGAGGGCATCTCCCTCCCTCCCTCCCTGCCTCCCTGTCTCCCTCGCTACCTCTTTCCCTGCCTCCCTGCCTCCCCAGCCCTGTCTTTCCAGCTTCGCACCCCCCAGCTCTATCCCCAGCCCCAGCCATAGCAGCCCCCTGCCCGCCTGGGGCCGGCCCCACTTCCAGGCTGTGTGAAAGGCAAGGGCAGGGGGATCCCCACTGCCAGGCAGGCTGTGGGGCCGGAGCAGGGCTGTCTCTGTTGGTAAAAGCCAGGACGGCTGAAAAAAATAATAATCTTCCACGGTGTCTTTGTCATCCCGGGTAAGCCATCCGCTTTGTAGCAGGGTGCCCGGCTGAATCGTTAGGCGGCTGGTGCCAGCGTCTCGGGATGACATTCAGGAGCTGGTTATTGATTTCCCTTCGGGGCCAAGTCGCACGGCTCCGCCCCGAGCAGCAGGTGAGTGAGCCGCGCTGGCCGTGTGAAAACATGCGAGGTTCCCCTACGGAGAGGTCCCTGCAGCCCGTGCCCTGCCGGGGGGCACCTTTTTGCCGGGGGCCACGCCTGAAGAAAGAGCACCTGTCAGAGGAAGGGGCCAGAAATCTCTGCAGTCAATCTTAGCTTCAAGTGTGCCCTTGAATATTTGCCTAACAGAATAAAGGAAGAAAATAAGGAAGAACCAACACGGGGCTCAGGGTGGTGGCACAGGGGCTTTGCTTCTGGATACAGCCGGGGAGGATGCAGAGAGGAGATGCATTCACCTGCTGGCAGCCACTTTTGAAGCTTAGTGCGGGGCGGAGGAGTCTCTAAGGAAAAAAATGCTATTTTGGTCACGCTAACTGCAACCCCAATACGAGTGTTTTGTTCCCAGAACTGTTGCAGCATGCCTCCAGCTCGGCTCCTGCTGGAGTCGTGGCTGTGCCGTGCCCAGGGATGCTCGGGGCTTCACCTCCGTGCCCGGCCTCGGCAGCAGAGGCTGCGGGGAGCCTCGGGGCCTCCCTCCGGCCTCGCACACCAACGGTGTCACCGCTTGAGAAGAATAAATGCAAAGAATTATATTTAAAAATACAAATGTAAAGTTGTCTCGTTTAGGTGGGGTTTCTACCCAAGGTGCGCCTCGGGGAGGAGAGCTGCAGCCTCCGCATGCCGGGACTCGCTCTGCTTCTCACCCACGGGGCCACGAGTGGGCAGGGGGCTCGGGGAGGGCCACCGGCTGTCCCCAGAGCCAGGGGACATCGCCAGGCCGGGGCCAGCGTCTGCCCCTTGCAGCAGGACCGGGGTGCTGTGGGTAGGTGCCCGGGCACCCACTGCGCTCCTGCTGCAAAAGGCGATTAATGGCAAAGGCGGCCTTTATCTGAGGAGCGGGAGGCAGCTGCACACCGCAGGTCATCATCCATTAGCGGGGAGTGCTCAGCACTTAGCTGAACGAGGAGAGAAGGGAGGAAAAGCCAAGCCGGAGCCTGGTCTCTGTTCCTCCTCCCTCCGCCGCCTCCCCGCTCCGGCTGCCTGGCCCCGGGGTGGTTTTGCAGCATCCCGCCCTCTGCCCCGGGGAAGGAAAGGCTTCGTGCCTCAGTTTCCCCTCCCTGAGCACCCAGCCCAGCTCCAGGGAGGTTATTTTCCGAAACACCTCCGGAATGGTGCCCTGCCTTAGCGCTGTTGATGCTAAAGACTCTTCCACAGCGTGGCTGGGGCATGGGAGTGGGATCCAGCGAGCCACCCCAAGACCTGGAGGGCTTCTCCCCACCTAGATGAAAGGCCAGGTCTCCAAGTTCAAGAACACAGCGAGCGGTGTGTCCCACAGACCCACCGGGCAGAGCGGTGAGCTACCTACCAGCTGCTGAAGCCTTGGGATAAGCAGAAATAACCTATTGATTTAGCCGCTAAAAGAAAGGGGAGGACGAGAAAAGGAAAGGAACCAAAACAAAACAACTCTTTTCTGTACTCTGGAAGGAAAAAAAAAAAAAAAAAAAAAAAAAAAAAAAACACCTCTTCGTAACTCAGTGGGGAAAAAGGTCAAGTTACTATTGACAAGTATGTAAAGACATCTTCTAACCATGGGAAAACATGTATAAATTGTTTCGACTCACTGCATTCAGAACCAATGGAAGTGAATTACAAAACTGCACTTCTTGCATTGTTGGACTGAAAGGATATCTATTTATCATCTTATAAGACAGCTCGAATGATCTTTATCTGCTTTGCCCACTTTCTGACCCAAATTCAGGGTTTTTATGGAAAATTGCAGTCAGTTTGATTGATGAAATCCAAAGATGTCTAAAATGGCACCAAAGATCTCCAACTGTGCAGACTCCAACCGAGGGCTTCAATGTTGGCATTGTTCCTACGAAAAAAGTTGAGAAAACGAGCAAAAGTTAGGGAATTTCTGTTAAAAAACTTCAAATTTCAATGAGGATCCCGAACCTATTATCCCTATTCATGGGGCGAACTGTGTGAACATAAAAGTATTTCCCACACATGGCAAAACAACAACAACAAAAAAAATCCCTTGGTTTTAAGGCGTGCAATAAACCTTCTTTGTATGAAACGCTGAATAACCCTCTGCAGAAAATAAACCCAGCCGTTCCTGGTAAGAAACCGAGTAAATTTAAATGGCTTAAATGGGAAGCACACGAGAAGAAGTATTTATAGCGACTGGAGGATATATATATATATACGGATATACACACACACACACACACACACACATATATATATCCATATGGATATATATACACGGATATATATATGGATATATATAAAATCTATAAAATATATAAAATCTGATCTGTGCATTCGAAATTAAAGAGATTAATTAATTTAAAATCCGGAGATGCAATGGTTGCTCTAATTTTATTTCTTTTATTTTTTTAACGCAGCTGCGCGTCGGAGGAGGACTGAATGCAAATTTGAAGGGATGCAGCAGGTCCTGGGGACAGGCTCCCTCGCAGCCCCTGGCAGGGGGCTGCAGCACACCGGTGTCTGGCCGAATTTAGGAGGCAAGGCTCTGCGGTGCGGGCTGCGGGCTCCTGAGCCGAACGAGCCCGGAGCCGAGCGGCTGCGGAGCCCCGGCGCTGCCAGTGCCGGCTCTGGCTGCGAGCGGCTCCCTGTCTCGTCCGGGGCCACCGTTATTGTGGGATATTGTCACCTGGCTAATTGTTCTAAATGGCCACCTCCTATTATTAATAATAGCTGGAACGTGGCTCCTAGACACGTTGCCGAGGCCGGGAAGCTGATGAATGAAACCCCTACCAGGGAAAATCTTGGTAGCTGTCTTCTGTCGCATTACCCAAGGGGGCCGACTATAAATCTTCCTTCATTTTAACCACGTTTACCCTCATACTCCTCCAGGCTAGGGATGCTGTGTTAAGATTGCACTGATGTGCCAATGCTTTGGACCAGCTGCTCCTAAATACAGACAAGTCCTTGTCAATTAAGCCATTGAGGAGCAGGGCCTGGGAGCTCTGGGGCATTTTAGCAGGCAGCAGTGTGCAGCCCCAACAATTAGCATCCATTTTGAAGGGACCTCCAGGGCACAACCGCGCAGGCAGGGAAGAATCGAAACACCAGGCGACTGCAATTCTGAAAACCGGTCACATCATGATGCTGAACAGAGCGGCCGAGGCGGAGCGGGCGGGCCGGCGGGGGAAGGAAGGATGCTGCCCCGCTCCCCCAGCCCAGCCGCGGGGCCGAGGCTCGCAGCGCGGAGGAGGAGAGGAGATAAAGGGCCACATTCATGCGGCCGTGTGAGCCCGGGTTTCCTTCGGCTTTGTGCCTCGGTGTCACCTCAAGCAGCTGGTGGCACGCAGTGCTCCCGGGATGCTGGCCTTTGGCCCAGGCGGAGCCGGACAAGGCAGCCCGCTCCAAGGAGAAGAGCTGCGATGTCTCAGGTCAGGGAGGCCACGGCAGCAGCGGGACGGGCAGAGCACCCGGAGTTCAGGCGAACAAAACCCCGAGGGGATCGGGGAGCCCCGGGGGATCATTAGCGGAGGTGTTTGCCCAAGTCATTAGGGAGCCGGTAGCTAGGGGGGGAAAAAAAGGCTCGGGACACAAGGCACCTCCCCAGCGCGGCCGGGCTGGACATCACAGCGCAAGACTATGTGACCCCTCCAAGTTCAACAGCAGAGCAAACAGCACATGCCGTTAGGGACGGCAGGCAACCGGGAGGGAACAAAGAGGGGAGGGCACCGGCAAAAATGTTCCGGAATTAAATATGGAAAAGTATGGGGATGAGGGCAGGGGGTCAATGAAAGTCAACAAGAGAGCGGGCGCAATGACAGCAAGAATTTAATATCAAAAATACATAAATCTGCGCGGGAGGCAGCCCCAGAATAGGCAGAAAGGAAGGCAGCGCCGGAGTCAACATTCACTTGGTAATAGGGCCAGGATGGATAGGGCCGGCCGCCTTGTGAACGTTTAACACAAAAGTTAGCGGCGGATAAAGGGCGGCTGTGGGTCCGCCAGGGATTTCCATATGTCACGCTAAATGGATCACAGCTCTGCTGGGGAGCTCCCTCTCCTCTCCCCCACCCCATTACCTCCCTTCCCGCTTATTTCTGCGCCCACCGCCCCGCAAAGCCTCTCAGGGGCCCGAAAAAAAATCCCGTTTGGCCCCCGTCGGGAGGTGCCCCCCCCGACGTGGTCTTAGGCTGGAAAATTAAGGAAACTTTAAGGAAAGCAGGTATAACCTACGGATAACACCACGGGGTCCAGGGACCCCGGGCCCACGGCTTTGGGCGGAGCGGGCTGCCTCGAATACTTATGGACATAGATTTCCCCATATTCGACCCCAAAAGCAGAGGGATGGGGAAAGAGACCGTCCTTGGGCTCCAGGCCGCTGGGACGTGCGCATCCGTCGGCGCTGCAGCTCAGCCGGCGTCGGGAGGGGTAGCTGGCTGTCGCGACATGGAATTTCACTCTCGACACTTTCTACCGTGGGAGGAAGGAAAATAATAATAATAAAAAATAAGGGTCTGAGGCCAAAGGCCCCCCCTGTCCCATCTCGGCACCGTGCGGAGGATTCGCCGGGTCCTGCTGCCGCCCCCGCTGGGACAAGGACAGGGACGGGGACAGGGACAGGGACAGGGACAGGGACAGGGACAGGGACAGGGACAGGGACAGGGACAGGGACAGGGACAGGGATGGGACGGCGCGGGGGAGTGCGCGGACCGGGCGTGGGGGGCGGCTAAAAAAAAAATAATAATAAAAAAAAAGGGAAAAAAAAAAAAAAAAAAGCCGAAATCCCGCGCCCCTGATCAATACGGCAGTGTTTCCGCGCTAGTTCAGGAGGTCACGCGGGCGTAGACACAGCATGGAGAGTTATTTATGTCAAGTCGGGTTATTGTAAACGAAATCCAGCAAATTGCACATAAGCTCCTCGGGGCCGCCAGTGGGCTCGTGGGCAGAGGTCAGTGTCAGTCAGTCTGTCCATCCCTCTGGAGACAGTAATTGTCCGGGGGCTGACACCGCGTCGGGGGCGATAGGCGGCTCCATCCATCTCCATCCACTTAGCCCCGGCGCCGGGGCCGGGCCGGCCCGCTCGGAGCGGAGCGGGGCTGGCAGGACGAGCCCCGGGCATCCCACGGCTCCCACGGGCCGTGCCGGGCCGTGCCGGGCTGGGCCGTGCCGTGCCGTGCCCCGGCAGCCTCCAGGATCCGGCTCTCTCGCTCCCCCATAATCCCCTTTATTAATAGGGAAATTCTTCCTTTCTGACAATTTAATAGTCCAAAGTAATCATCTGCGTGACATTGCCCATCCGTCTTCTCAAAAAGAGAAAACAAAGGGGACGGTTTTTTTCTCCGGGCCTCTCCAGATCCTTTTCTATTTTGAGAAGGGCTCCCCACAATGGGGTCCTTATGAACCATAATGGTTATGTTTATGAAGCCAGCGATACCAGTGTATGAAGACAATTTTATGCCTAATTAGCAAATGATGTAAGCAAGGAGGAGACAAAGAGGGCTTGTTTCCCGTGCCTGGGTCCCCGGCCATCACTCCTGGGCGAATATATCGCCTCTTCTGTGCCTTACGTCCACTATTTTTATAACATCGCGTCCATTAGCCCCTCCGACTGTTTGTGATATCGCGGACAGTTAGTAAAACAGCTCAATTTAGCGGTGGATTAAAGCAATTTTGAAACATGCTCCGAAGGGAATGGCACGGGAGGCGACGAGCAGCCCTCCCCGCTGCCATCCGAGGGGACCTCACCTCTGGGAAGACTCCAATAACTGCAGCCCCAGCCCCACTCGATTAAGGGATAATTTTTAATATATATGCAATAAATGTTCACTTTGTTAGATTGAATGACAGACAATAATATCGGCAAATCTTCATATCCATCCATTACCGGCAAATGAGTCGCACAAAGAACATATTTGCTTTTGATTAATTTATTTGCAGGCTCTGCTTGATAAAGCAATAACTATTTGGTTAAACTTGACATTCGGTCTTCGGGGGGTTATCAGACCAATTCCCTCTCGTTCGCGGCTGATAATAAAGCTGTTTAAACGGGATTAATTATTAATTGGTTGCAATTAATTTCCCCTCTTCTCGGCGCTGACAAACAATGCGGATCACCCGCTCCCAAACAAAAGGCTGCCCTAAGAGCATCCTCGCCCCATCCCATCGCTCCCTGCCTGTCCCTGGCCCTCTCTGCCCCCCGGCTTCCTCCCCCTCAATCCCCCAAATTGCTGCGCTGGGGGTCAGGGACTGCCCGGCTCCCTGTGCCGGAGGATGGGGAGTGCGGAGCGTGTTATATCTTCATCAAACGGCGAAACCCCTCCCTTCGCTAATAATCTGTCACCGCTTCCCAGAACACACACTGAGACCAAAGGGAAGCCCCTGCCCTGCAGCCTGCCCCTTCCCTCCCCTGTCAGGAAGGGCTTTATCCAAGCAGGGGGCAGGCGGGACGGGGCAGAAACCTTTCCCCCTTGCCCGAAGTGCCCCGGTAGCCCAAGGTAGCCCAAGGTAGCCCAAGGTAGCCCAAGGTATCCCAAGGTAGCCCCGTGCCGGCAGCGGGGCCGAAGCAGCCGGGACAAGGCGAGCCGAAAGCACCACCGAAAAGTCTCGGCTTTCTGGGCAGGGGTTTTACCGCTGGGAGATGGGAAGCAAGGAGGAGGGAAGCCGGCCCTTCTCCCCGGACAAACGGAGGAGTGGGGATCCATCCTCCACCGACAGACCTAGCTCTTTCCACTCGCGTTTCCCTAAGACGCAGGCATCTCCCTTCTCTTTGCTGGGAGTTACATTTCCAGCAAGGGCATCCTCTCGCAGCGATGCCCTCTGCTTTGAAACGTTAAAATAAAACCCCGAAACAAGTCGCTTAAAAGCAGGGAGCCGCCGGGAGATGCCGGGGGGACGCAGGCATCCGCGTGCCCGTGCCCCGCAGCTCCAAGCCCCGGAGCACAACCTCTGGCGGCAGCCCCGGGGAGATGCCTGCCGCTCTTCACCTAGAAAAAGGGTCGTTCCGGATTATCCTACTGTTAGAGAGATAGGCATTGCTCCGGCCGGGGAGAGTTTAAAGCGTAAAAACCGCTGCAGTGAAAAGACATTAGTCTAATGGGGTTTGTCGTGTAGAAGCTGTTGATATTATGTTGTCATTCATCTCATTTAAAGTCCGAAGAAACGCATTCATGAGATTGTTTCTTTATTTTTTTTGCCCCTTTCTCCCCCTTTCTCGCTGTTTTAAAAACATCGCTTTCTTTGGCTGTTTGCTTTAGGGGCTTTTCATCTGCGTGTTTCAGATAAGAAAAGAAATCAGATTCTTTTATTTTTCGATTGGATCCGAATTCCTTTTGATGTCCCCATTTAGTGCCTTTGACTTCTCCCGTGAATGGCAGCCTTTTGTTGCCGTCCCACATGCCCTTTAAGAAATTCTCCCTTAAACGCCTGGTACCCGCTGATGGATCCG